>NC_090444.1:823879980-824179980 GCF_031143425.1 Pleurodeles waltl
TCTACTGGACAGAAGAAGCTGAGGTTTCTGCAGGAACGAAAAGGGCTAGAGACTTCCCCTTTGGTGGACGGATCCCTCTCGCCTTGGAGAGTCGTGCAGAAGTGTTTTCCCGCTGAAAGGACGCCAACAAGCCTTGCTAGTTGCAAATCGTGCGTTTGGCGTTTTTGGACGCTGCTGGGGCCCAGGAGGGACCAGGAGGTCGCAAATTGGACCTGAAGAGAGAGGGGACGTCGAGCAAGACAAAGAGCCCTCACTGAAGCAGGTAGCACCCGGAGAAGTGCCAGAAACAGGCACTAGGAAGATGCGTGAAACGGTGCTTGCCGAAGTTGCACAAAGGAGTCCCACGTCGCCGGAGACCAACTTAGAAAGTCGTGCAATGCAGGTTAGAGTGCCGTGGACCCAGGCTTGGCTGTGCACAAAGGATTTCCGCCGGAAAACTTGGACTGAAGAGTCACTGGACTGTGGGGGTCACTTGGACAGAGTCGCTGGATTCGAGGGACCTCGCTCGTCGTGCTGAGAGGAGACCCAAGGGACCGGTAATGCAGCTTTTTGGTGCCTGCGGTTGCAGGGGGAAGATTCCGTCGACCCACGGGAGATTTCTTCGGAGCTTCTGGTGCAGAGAGGAGGCAGGCTACCCCCACAGCATGCACAAGCAGGAAAACAGTCGAGAAGGCGGCAGGATCAGCGTTACAGAGTTGCAGTAGTCGTCTTTGCTACTATGTTGCAGGTTTGCAGGCTTCCAGCGCGGTCAGCAGTCGATTCCTTATCAGAAGGTGAAGAGAGAGATGCAGAGGAACTCGGATGAGCTCTTGCATTCGTTATCTAAAGTTTCCCCAGAGACAGAGACCCTAAATAGCCAGAAAAGAGGGTTTGGCTACCTAGGAGAGAGGATAGGCTAGCAACACCTGAAGGAGCCTATCACAAGGAGTCTCTGACGTCACCTGGTGGCACTGGCCACTCAGAGCAGTCCAGTGTGCCAGCAGCACCTCTGTTTCCAAGATGGCAGAGGTCTGGAGCACACTGGAGGAGCTCTGGACACCTCCCAGGGGAGGTGCAGGTCAGGGGAGTGGTCACTCCCCTTTCCTTTGTCCAGTTTCGCACCAGAGCAGGGCTAAGGGGTCCCCTGAACCGGTGTAGACTGGCTTATGCAGAATTGGGCACCTCTGTGCCCAACAAAGCATTTCCAGAGGCTGGGGGAGGCTACTCTTCCCCTGCCTTCACACCATTTTCCAAAGGGAGAGGGTGTCACACCCTCTCTCAGAGGAAGTTCTTTGTTCTGCCATCCTGGGCCAGGCCTGGCTGGACCCCAGGAGGGCAGATGCCTGTCTGAGGGGTTGGCAGCAGCAGCAGCTGCAGTGAAACCCCTGGAAGGACAGTTTGGCAGTCCCAGGGTCTGTGCTACAGACCACTGGGATCATGGAATTGTACCAACAATGCCAGGATGGCATAGAGGGGGCAATTCCATGATCATAGACATGTTACATGGCCATTTTCGGAGTTACCATTGTGAAGCTACATATAGGTAGTGACCTATATGTAGTGCACGCGTGTAATGGTGTCCCTGCACTCACAAAGTTCAGGGAATTGGCTCTGAACAATGTGGGGGCACCTTGGCTAGTGCCAGGGTGCCCTCACACTAAGTAACTTTGCACCTAACCTTTACCAGGTAAAGGTTAGACATATAGGTGACTTATAAGCGACCACTGACCCTCGGGTAGGTCGCTCCCCTGCTCACGCAGCGCCTCCAGTCCCTGACTGCCTTCCTCTCCTGTGAGTGTGCTCCCCCCCTTCTTGCCCGTGTACCCCGAGTGCTTGTGCTTGTGCTGGTGCTGACTGAAATTCCCTTTTCTCTCCTTGTATCCCGTGCGTGTGCCCCCGAGTGACTGAAATTCCCTTTTTCTCTCCTTGTATCCCGTGCGCGTGCCCCCGAGTGCCGTGCGCCGCCCTCCCCTCTCAGCCCCTCCTTTTTAGTAGATTTCCCTTTTCGCCGTCTTGCCGCTTTTTCCCGCCGCTCCTACCGCGCTTTTCTGCCGTTTTTTGCCGCTCTTTTTTGCCGCTCTTTTTTGCCGCTCTTTTTTGCCACTCTTTTTTTGCCGCTTCCAGCTCCCCTGCCCGCCCACCTCCCGCCTCCCAGCTGACCCCGCCTCCCCACCTACCCCTTAAATGGCGGCCGCTGCGAGGCAAGCCCGTCTGCGCCCGTCCGCGCCTGGACCGCGCCCAGCGCCCGAACCCCTGGCCCCCGCGCCCCCCGCCTGACCTATGACTCCTCCACCCTTGCCAACCTCAACCCTGGCCGCGTGCCCCCAAACGAACCCACGGACCCTTCACCTGCAGCAACTGCCGCTTCACCTGCCTACGGACCCACACCGCCACCACCAAGAACGACGCCCCCGGAAGCAACCTCGAATGCATCCTGGTCAACACCCGCTCCGTCCACAGGCACGCCATCGAACTGTGGAACCTCATCAACTCAACGAACCCAGACATCGCCTTCCTCACCGAGACCTGGATGAACCCCTCCTCGGCACCCGACATCGCCATAGCCATCCCCCGACGGCTACAAAATCATCCGGAGAGACCGCTTCGACCGCACCGGAGGAGGCATCGCCATCGCCATCGCACACAAAAGCTCCATCAGCATCTCGACCCACACTGACAACTCACTTCCCGACGCCGAACACCTCCACTTCGCGATCCACATCGACCCCAAGACAACCCTAAGAGGCACCCTCATGTACAGACCACCAGGACCCCGCACCAAGTTCAGCGAAGACATCGCAGACTTCGTCAACCCCCACGCACTCTCATCCACCGACTACATCCTCCTAGGAGACCTCAACTTTCCCCTGGAGAACCACACCGACAACAACACCACCGCCGTTCTAGACAACCTCGCCAACCTGGGACTGAAACAACTGGTCAACACCCCCACCCACTACGCCGGACACACGCTCGACCCCATCTTCTCCTCAAGCAAACACATCACCTTCAGCCACACCACCGAACTCACATGGTCGGACCACAGCTGCGTCCACTTCAACTTCAAGAAAACCACCGTGCATCACCACACCCGACAACCACCAAAAAGACACTGGAACCGAATCACCACAGAACAACTCGCAGCAACGCTCTCCCTGAACCAACCCACCAGCACCAGCAACCCCAACGAGGCCGCCAACAACCTCACCAACTGGATCTCCGACTGCGCCAACCTCCTGGCCCCTCTGAAGACCCAAACCAACACCAACAACCACAAGAAAAACTCCTGGTTCACCACCGAACTCAAAAACTCCAAGAAAGAATGCCGCCTCCGCGAGAAGACATGGCGCCTCAACCCGACGGAGGAAAACCTGACAGCTCTCAAGGACACCACCCGCCAACACCACCAACGCCTCCGCACAGCACGAAAAACATCCTACCAGAACAGACTTGACAACAACGCCCACAACAGCAAGGAACTATTTGGCATCATCAAAGAGCTCTCCAACCCGGACGCAGAAACCAACCCCATCCCTCCCTCACAGGACCTCTGCGACTCCCTCGCGACCTTCTTCCACCGTAAGATCGCCGACATCTACAACAGCTTCACGACCACCAACATGAACCCGCCCCCGGAAGCCGCAAACGACATCTCCACCATCCTCGCCTGGAACCCAACCACCACCGAGGAAACCACCTGCGTCATGAACTCGATCCACTCGGGATCACCCTCCGACCCCTGTCCTCACCACATTTACAACAAGGCCGACAACATCATCGCACCCCACCTCCGAGACGTCATCAACACCTCCCTCACCACTGCTACCTTCCCTGAAAGCTGGAAACACGCAGAACTCAACGCCCTCTTAAAGAAACCTACAGCAGACCCCACCGAACTCAAAAACTTCCGGCCTATCTCCCTCCTACCGTTCCCCGCCAAAGTGATTGAGAAAATCATCAACGCTCAACTCACCGCCGCCCTGGAATCCTCCGACTCCCTCGACTCCACTCAGTTCGGATTCAGGGCCAACCACAGCACCGAAACCGCCCTCATCGCAGCCACGGACGACATCCGAGCCCTGACCGACAAGGGTGAAACTGTGGCCCTCATTCTCCTGGATCTCTCTGCAGCCTTCGACACGGTCTGCCACCGCACCCTGATAGACCGCCTCGGCAGCGCCGGCATCAGAGGCAAGGCCCTGGAATGGGTCATCTCCTTCCTCTCCGGAAGGACCCAGAGAGTCCGCCTCCCCCCCTTCAGATCCGCAGCCACGGAGATCATCTGCGGCGTACCCCAAGGATCCTCCCTCAGCCCCACCCTATTCAACGTCTACATGACCCCCCTGGCAAACATCGCACGCAAACACGGACTCGACATCATATCCTACGCCGACGACACCCAGCTCATCTTATCCCTCACCAACAACCCCACATCAGCAAGGACCAGACTACACGACGGCATGAAGGAAGTAGCGACCTGGATGACAGACAGCCGACTGAAACTGAACACAGATAAAACGGAGGTCCTCATCCTCGGCCCTACCCCCTCCGCATGGGACGACTCCTGGTGGCCCCCCGCCCTAGGCAGCACTCCCCAACCGACCAACCACGCACGCAACCTCGGCTTCATCCTGGACTCCTCCCTCTCGATGACCAGACAGGTCAACTCAGTGACCTCAGCGTGCTTCAACACCCTCCGCATGCTCCGCAAGATCTTCCGCTAGATCCCCATCGACACCAGGAAGACCGTCACCCACGCCCTCGTCACCAGCCGCCTGGACTACGGGAACACTCTGTACGCCGGCATCACCACCAAGCTGCAGAGGAAACTTCAACGGATCCAGAACGCCGCAGCACGACTCATCCTGGACATACCTCGCCACCACCACATCTCCGGACACCTGAGAAAACTCCATTGGCTCCCGGTCAACAAGAGGATCACCTTCAGACTCCTCACCCACGCACACAAAGCCCTCTACAACCTCGGACCCAAACTCATCAACTCCCGCGTCTCCTTCTACACTCCTCCGCGCACTCTGCGCTCCACCGGTCAGGCCTTGGCAGCCGTTCCTCGCATCCGCAAAACCACAGCCGGAGGAAAATCCTTCTCTTTTCTGGCAGCGAAGACCTGGAACTCCCTGCCCAGTCACCTTCGCGCCATACCCGAACACCTCCCCTTCAGAAGGCAGCTCAAGACCTGGCTCTTCGAGCACTGACCCCCTCCCCCCCAGCGCCTTGAGACCCTTATGGGTGAGTAGCGCGCTTTATAAATGTGATTGATTGATTGATTGATAAGTTACTTAAGTGCAGTGTAAAATGGCTGTGAAATAACGTGGACGTTATTTCACTCAGGCTGCAGTGGCAGGCCTGTGTAAAAATTGTCAGAGCTCCCTATGGGTGGCAAAAGAAATGCTGCAGCCCATAGGGATCTCCTGGAACCCCAATACCCTGGGTACCTCAGTACCATATACTAGGGAATTATAAGGGTGTTCCAGTAAGCCAATGTAAATTGGTAAAAATGGTCACTAGCCTGTTAGTGACAATTTGGAAAGAAATGAGAGAGCATAACCACTGAGGTTCTGATTAGCAGAGCCTCAGTGAGACAGTTAGTCACTACACAGGTAACACATTCAGGCACACTTATGAGCACTGGGGCCCTGGGTTACCAGGGTCCCAGTGACACATACAACTAAAACAACATATATACAGTGAAAAATGGGGGTAACATGCCAGGCAAGATGGTACTTTCCAACACAACCCCCCCCCAAACGAAGGACAATAAGACTAGCCATGACCTGATGAGTCTTCATTGTCTAAGTGGAAATATCTGGAGAGTCCATCTGCATTGGAGTGGCTACTCCCAGGTCTATGTTCCACTGTATAGTCCATTCCCTGTAGGGATATGGACCACCTCAACAATTTAGGATTTTCACCTTTCATTTGTTTTAGCCAAAGTAGAGGTTTGTGGTCTGTCTGAACAATGAAGTGAGTGCCAAACAGGTATGGCCTCAACTTCTTCAGAGCCCAGACCACAGCAAAGGCCTCCCTCTCAATGGCAGACCAACGATTTTCTCTAGGGGTCAACCTCCTACTAATAAAAGCAACAGGTTGATCCTGGCCCTCATAATTAAGTTGTGATAGGACTGCCCCTACTCCTAATTCAGATGCATCAGTTTGGACATAGAATTTTTTAGAGTAACAAGGGCTTTTCAGGACAGGTGCAGAGCACATGGCCTGCTTCAGCTCCTCAAAAGCTTTCTGACAGTTTGCTGTCCATAATACCTTTTTAGGCATTTTCTTGGATGTGAGGTCATTAAGAGGGGCTGCAATGGAGCCATAGTTCTTAATGAACCTCCTGTAATACCCAGTGAGGCCTAGGAAGGCTCTTACCTGAGTCTGAGTGGTAGGGGGAACCCAATCAATAATTGTTTGGATTTTCCCCTGAAGTGGTGCAATCTGTTCCCCACCAACAAGGTGTCCCAGATAAACCACCTTACCCTGCCCTATCTGGCACTTTGAAGCCTTGATAGTGAGGCCTGCCTTTTGCAGGGCCTCCAAAACTTTCCATAGGTGGACCAGGTGATCATCCCAGCTGGAGCTAAAGACAGCTATATCGTCCAAATATGCTGCACTGAAAGCTTCCAGCCCTTGCAGGACTGTGTTCACCAACCTCTGAAAAGTGGCAGGTGCATTTTTCAAACCAAAAGGCATTACAGTAAACTGGTAATGTCCTCCAATGGTAGAAAATGCAGTCTTAGGTTTAGCATCTTCTGATAATTTGATCTGCCAATACCCTGCAGTCAAATCAAAAGTGCTTAGATACTTGGCAGATGCCAGTGTATCTATAAGCTCATCTGCCCTGGGTATAGGGTGAGCATCAGTTTTGGTTACCAAGTTGAGACCTCTATAGTCTACACAAAACCGCATTTCCTTCTTTCCATCTTTAGAATTGGGTTTTGGTACCAGTACCACAGGAGAAGCCCATGGACTGTCAGAGTGCTCAACCACTCCTAGTTCCAACATTTTCTGAACTTCATGCTTTATGCAGTCCCTGACATGGTCAGGCTGCCTATAGATCTTACTTTTGACAGGTAAACTGTCTCCAGTATCTATAGTGTGCTCACACCAAGAAGTGGTACCTGGCACAGTAGAGAAGAGTTCAGAGAATTGATCTAGGAGATTTATGCAATTGTCTTTCTGCTCAGCAGTAAGACAATCAGCCAAAACTACACCTTCCACAAGAGCATCTTGATCTGTGGAAGAGAAGAGATCAGGTAGAGGATCACTGTCTTCTTCCTGTCCCTCAACAGTTGCCATGAGTAGGGTGAGATCAGCCCTGTCACAGTAGGGTTTCAGGCGGTTGACATGGAGCACCCTAAGGGGACTCCTGGCAGTGCCTAAGTCAACCAAGTAGGTGACTTCACCCTTCTTTTCAACAATTGTGTGGGGTCCACTCCATTTATCTTGGAGTGCTCTTGGGGCCACAGGCTCCAAGACCCACACTTTCTGCCCTGGTTGGTACTGAACCAAAACAGCCTTCTGATCATGCCATTGCTTCTGGAGCTCTTGGCTGGCCTGAAGGTTTTTACTGGCCTTTTTCATGTACTCAGCCATCCTTGATCTGAGGCCAAGTACATAATCCACAATATCCTGCTTAGGAGCTTTTAAAGGTTGTTCCCAAACCTCCTTTACAAGTGTGAGTGGACCCCTAACAGGGTGTCCAAAAAGAAGTTCAAAGGGGCTGAAGCCCACTCCTTTCTGGGGTACCTCCCTGTAGGCAAAAAGGAGGCATGGTAGAAGGATATCCCATCTCCTGCGGAGTTTTTCAGGGAGACCCATAATCATGCCTTTGAGAGTTTTATTAAATCTCTCCACCAGTCCATTTGTTTGTGGATGATAGGGTGTTGTTAACTTGTACGTTACACCACACTCCTTCCACATGGCCTTTAAGTATGTAGACATGAAATTGCTTCCCCTGTCTGATACCACTTCCTTTGGGAAGCCCACCCTGGAAAATATTCCCAGGAGGGCCTTTGCCACTGCAGGTGCTGTAGTGGTCCTTAAAGGAATAGCTTCAGGATATCTTGTGGCATGGTCCACTACCACTAAGATAAACCTATTGCCTGAAGCAGTAGGAGGGTCAAGGGGGCCAACTATGTCAACCCCTACCCTTTCAAAGGGAACCCAACCACAGGCAGTGGGATAAGGGGTGCCTTTGGGGTGCCACCTGTTTTGCCACTGGCTTGACAGGTTTCACAGGACTTACAAAATTCCTTTGTGTCCTCAGACATCCTAGGCCAATGAAACAGGGGAACAAGCCTGTCCCAAGTTTTCATTTGTCCTAGATGCCCAGCTAAGGGAATGTCATGTGCCAGTGTTAGGAGGAACTTTCTGTACTCCTGAGGAATCACTAATCTCCTGGCAGCTCCAGGTTTAGGATCCCTATGCTCAGTGTACAAGAGGTTGTCCTCCCAGTAAATTCTGTGAGAGTCACTGACATCCCCATTAGCCTGTTTGACAGCTTGCTGTCTGAGACCCTCTAATGTGGGACAGGTTTGCTGTGCCACACTCAGCTCCTCTCTGGCAGGCCCCCCTTCACCCAAAAGCTCAGCAGTGTCTGCTTCCAGCTCCTCTGGTGTAGGTTCTGCACAGGGAGGGAATTCTTCTTCCTCAGAAGTTGAATCCACTGTAGAGGGAGGGATAGTAGGAAGTGGTTTGCTTCTACTAGCCCTAGCTTTAGGGAGCACTTGGTCCATTGTTCCAGGATCCAAGCTTCCCTGTCCTTTTTGCTTTTTGGCCTGAGCCCTTGTCAAAGCAAAAATATGCCCTGGGATGCCCAGCATTGCTGCATGGGCCTCCAACTCCACATCTGACCAAGCTGATGTCTCCAAATAATTCCCTAATAGACAGTCTACAGGTAAATCTGAAGCTACCACAACTTTCTTTGGACCAGTTACCCCCCCCAGTTGAGATTTACAACAGCCATGGGGTGGCTTTGTGTTATGTTGTGAGCATCGGTTACTTGGTACTGGTGTCCAAGTATGTGTTGTTCAGGGTGCACCAGTTTCTCAATCACCATTGTGACACTGGCACCTGTGTCCCTGTAGGCCTGGACCTCAACACCATTTATTAGGGTTAGTTGCTTGTACTTCTCCAAGTTATGGGGGCAAGCAACCAAAGTGGCTAAATCAATAGCCCCTTCAGAGACTAAAGTAGCCTCTGTGGTCTCCCTAATCAGACCAACCCCAACTAAGTTACCAAAAGTGAGCCCAGCTACTCCCTTGGATTGGCTATTAGTAGGTTTGCTCCCACCACCACTGCTATTAGTAGGGACACTAGGTGTAGCAGTAGGGGTTGTAGTGGTAGGAGCAGTGGTGCCTTTCTTTGGACAACTGGGATCTGTTGTCCAATGGCCTTTTATTTTACATAAATAGCACCATGGTTTCTTTTCCTTGTTCTGATTAAAGGAGGATTTGGACCCACCACCCCCACCAGAGTGTTTTTGTGGGCCTGATGAAGACTCATTTTTAGATTTGTCCCCACCCTTGTCAGAAGACTTACCATCCTTCTTTTTGTTGCCATCTTTGTCACCCCCTGTATGAACTTTTCTGTTCACTCTTGTTCTGACCCATTTGTCTGCCTTCTTTCCCAATTCTTGGGGAGAGGTCAGATCAGAGTCCACCAAGTACTGGTGCAACAAATCAGACACACAATTATTAAGAATATGCTCTCTCAGGATTAAGTTATACAGGGTGTCATAATCAGTAACTTTACTGCCATGTAACCACCCCTCCAAGGCCTTCACTGAATGGTCAATGAAATCAACCCAGTCTTGTGAAGACTCCTTTTTGGTCTCTCTGAACTTTATCCTGTACTGTTCAGTGGTTAAGCCATAACCATCCAGGAGTGCATTCTTAAGAACTTGGAAATTATTAGCATCATTTTCTTTCACAGTAAGGAGCCTATCCCTACCTTTTCCACTAAATGATAGCCATAGGATAGCAGCCCACTGCCTTTGAGGGACATCCTGTACAACACAGGCCCTCTCAAGTGCAGCAAACCACTTGTTAATGTCATCCCCCTCCTTATAAGGGGGAACTATCTTGTGCAGATTCCTGGAATCATGCTCTTTTGCAGGATGACTATGGGGAATACTGCTGCTGCCACCATGGGTTTCTAAACCCAACTTCTGTCTTTCCTTCTCTAGTTCAAAAGACTGTCTATCCAAATCCAGCTGTTGCTTTTTAAACTTCAGTCTGGTTTGTTCCACCCTCAACTTATTGAGTTCCCTCTCTAACATTCTGTCATCAGGGTTGGTGGGAGGGACATTTCTAGATAGAGAGGTATGATGGGAATGAACAGAAGGAGACCTGTCCCTTACAGAAGCCACCCTAACAGCTTGGTTAACAGAAACATTACTACCAGTATGGTGAGAATAAATGCTTTTGCTATGATGTGAGACAACACTATTTGTATGGTGTGGCTCATCATCATTACCAACTATGCTAGACTGTCTAGTAATGGGCAGACTAGGAAGTTTCTTTCCTGAATCTTTTCCTGGGGGAGTCCCTGAATCAGATTGAGAACTATTAGGTACTTTTTCAACAGATGAGGCACCTATGGCCTTATCCTGTTCTCTAAGCATGTTAAGTAACAGTTCCAAGGAAGGATTCTTCCCTACACTCAAACCTCTCTCTATACAGAGACTCCTTGCTCTTTTCCAGCTAAGGTTGTCATATGCAAGTTTGGACAGATCAACATTTTGGCCTGTGCCAGACATGTTTTAGAGAGAGTTAAAGTGATAGAAAAAGAGAAAAAAGTTTTCAGAACTTTTTGGAAAGACAGAAAAAACTTTTTAAACTTTGAAGAACTTTTTGAAAGTTTAGAAGTACTTTTCAGCACTTAGAAAAGAGTGAAAAGAGGAAATGCAAAACTTTTTGGCTATGTGTATATACACTGACCTTGTTTTGTATATTTTTCTCTTATGAAAAGTACAATGACAGAGTGGTAAGCAGTCTCAAGCACTTATCCCACCACTGCACAACCAATGTAGGAGGCTGGACTGGCTTGTAGTGAGTACCAAGGGGTACTTGCACCTTGCACCAGGCCCAGTTATCCCTTATTAGTGTATAGGGTGTCTAGCAGCTTAGGCTGATAGATAATGGTAGCTTAGCAGAGCAGCTTAGGCTGAACTAGGAGACGTGTGAAGCTACTACAGTACCACCTAGTGTCATATGCACAATATCATAAGAAAACACAATACACAGTTATACTAAAAATAAAGGTACTTTATTTTTATGACAATATGCCAAAGTATCTTAGAGTGTACCCTTAGTGAGAGGATAGGAAATATACACAAGATATATATACACAATAGCAAAAATATGCAGTATAGTCTTAGAAAACAGTGCAAACAATGTATAGTTACAATAGGATGCAATGGGGAAACATAGGGATAGGGGCAACACAAACCATATACTCCAAAAGTGGAATGCGAACCACGAATGGACCCCAAACCTATGTGACCTTGTAGAGGGTCGCTGGGACTATTAGAAAATAGTGAGAGTTAGCAAAATAACCCTCCCCAAGACCCTGAAAAGTGAGTGCAAAGTGCACTAACGTTCCCCTAAGGACAAAGAAGTCGTGTTAGAGGAATAATGCAGGAAAGACACAAACCAGCAATGCAACAACTGTGGATTTCCAATCTAGGGTACCTGTGGAACAAGGGGACCAAGTCCAAAAGTCACAAGCAAGTCGGAGATGGGCAGATGCCCAGGAAATGCCAGCTGCGGGTGCAAAGAAGCTTCTACTGGACAGAAGAAGCTGAGGTTTCTGCAAGAACGAAAAGGGCTAGAGACTTCCCCTTTGGTGGACGGATCCCTCTCGCCTTGGCGAGGCGTGCAGAAGTGTTTTCCCGCTGAAAGGACGCCAACAAGCCTTGCTAGTTGCAAATTGTGCGTTTGGCGTTTTTGGACACTGCTGGGGCCCAGGAGGGACCAGAAGGTCGCAAATTGGACCTGAAGAGAGAGGGGACGTCGAGCAAGACAAAGAGCCCTCACTAAAGCAGGTAGCACCCAGAGAAGTGCCAGAAACAGGCACTACGAGGATGCATGAAACGGTGCTCGACGAAGTTGCACAAAGGAGTCCCACGTCGCCGGAGACCAACTTAGAAAGTCGTGCAATGCAGGTTAGAGTGCCGTGGACCCAGGCTTGGCTGTGCACAAAGGATTTATGCCGGAAGTGCACAGGGGCCGGAGTAGCTGCAAAGTCGCGGTTCCCAGCAATGCAGCCCAGCGAGGTGAGGCAAGGACTTACCTCCACCAAACTTGGACTGAAGAGTCACTGGACTGTGGGGGTCACTTGGACAGAGTCGCTGGATTCGAGGGACCTCGCTCGTCGTGCTGAGAGGAGACCCAAGGGACCGGTAATGCAGCTTTTTGGTGCCTGCGGTTGCAGGGGGAAGATTCCGTCGACCCACGGGAGATTTCTTCAGAGCTTCTGGTGCAGAGAGGAGGCAGGCTACCCCCACAGCATGCACAAGCAGGAAAACAGTCGAGAAGGCGGCAGGATCAGCGTTACAGAGTTGCAGTAGTCGTCTTTGCTACTATGTTGCAGGTTTGCAGGCTTCCAGCGCGGTCAGCAGTCGATTCCTTATCAGAAGGTGAAGAGAGAGATGCAGAGGAACTCGGATGAGCTCTTGCATTCGTTATCTAAAGTTTCCCCAGAGACAGAGACCCTAAATAGCCAGAAAAGAGGGTTTGGCTACCTAGGAGAGAGGATAGGCTAGCAACACCTGAAGGAGCCTATCACAAGGAGTCTCTGACGTCACCTGGTGGCACTGGCCACTCAGAGCAGTCCAGTGTGCCAGCAGCACCTCTGTTTCCAAGATGGCAGAGGTCTGGAGCACACTGGAGGAGCTCTGGACACCTCCCAGGGGAGGTGCAGGTCAGGGGAGTGGTCACTCCCCTTTCCTTTGTCCAGTTTCGCGCCAGAGCAGGGCTAAGGGGTCCCCTGAACCGGTGTAGACTGGCGTATGCAGAATTGGGCACCTCTGTGCCCAACAAAGCATTTCCAGAGGCTGGGGGAGGCTACTCTTCCCCTGCCTTCACACCATTTTCCAAAGGGAGAGGGTGTCACACCCTCTCTCAGAGGAAGTTATTTGTTCTGCCATCCTGGGCCAGGCCTGGCTGGACCCCAGGAGGGCAGATGCCTGTCTGAGGGGTTGGCAGCAGCAGCAGCTGCAGTGAAACCCCAGGAAGGGCAGTTTGGCAGTCCCAGGGTCTGTGCTACAGACCACTGGGATCATGGAATTGTACCAACAATGCCAGGATGGCATAGAGGGGGCAATTCCATGATCATAGACATGTTACATGGCCATTTTCGGAGTTACCATTGTGAAGCTACATATAGGTAGTGACCTATATGTAGTGCACGCGTGTAATGGTGTCCCCGCACTCACAAAGTTCAGGGAATTGGCTCTGAACAATGTGGGGGCACCTTGGCTAGTGCCAGGGTGCCCTCACACTAAGTAACTTTGCACCTAACCTTTACCAGGTAAAGGTTAGACATATAGGTGACTTCTAAGTTACTTAAGTGCAGTGTAAAATGGCTGTGAAATAACGTGGACGTTATTTCACTCAGGCTGCAGTGGCAGGCCTGTGTAAGAATTGTCAGAGCTCCTTATTGGTGGCAAAAGAAATGCTGCAGCCCATAGCGATCTCCTGGAACCCCAATACCCTGGGTACCTCAGTACCATATACTAGGGAATTATAAGGGTGTTCCAGTAAGCCAATGTAAATTGGTAAAAATGGTCACTAGCCTGTTAGTGACAATTTGGAAAGAAATGAGAGAGCATAACCACTGAGGTTCTGATTAGCAGAGCCTCAGTGAGACAGTTAGTCACTACACAGGTAACACATTCAGGCACACTTATGAGCACTGGGGCCCTGGGTTTCCAGGGTCCCAGTGACACATACAACTAAAACAACATATATACAGTGAAAAATGGGGGTAACATGCCAGGCAAGATGGTACTTTCCTACACTTGGGATCTGAGAGTTTTGCACTGATTCCTGCTATATTCCAAGACAGCAACTTTATATAATCGTCCCTCATCTCATGCCTCCCACTCCCATGCATTGGAGTACATTTAGGGCATTACGACATTGGGGGCAAATGACGCCTACCGCCATGGCGACGGCCGCCAACATACCGTCGCCGTGGCTACTGATCGTCCATGGAATTATGACCGTAGCCGGAATACCACCAGAAGGCTGATGGAATTCAGGCTACGGTCATGGCGGCGGACGACGGTAAGGTGGCGCTGCTGCCATCAGCAGCGCTACACCAGCAAAACTTTGCCTACCGTATCATGTTCCATGATACGGCCTGGCGGTGTTTTGCTGGCGGACGCGGCGTCCCGTCTCCTGTTGGAGGACCCCTTGCAAGCAGGTAAGTCGGGTTCTCCGACAGGAGAGGGGTTTGGGGGGTGTTGTGTGCGTGTGTGGGGGTGACTGTGTTTGAATGCGTGCATGCGTGTGTAATGCGTGTGTGCATGAGTGGGTGTGTGAGTACGTGCATGTTGTGTTGCGTGATTGTGTGTGTGCCTGAATGTATGTTCATGAGTGTTGCTGTGAGTGTGTATGAATGTATGCATGCATGGGGGAATGTGTTTATGTGTGTGTGTATGGGTGTGTATGTATGTGCGTGTATGTGTGTATATGTGGGGGGCAGGAGGGTGAAGGGGAGGGTGGGGGAGGACTGTGGGGAGGGGTGAGGGGTGGGGAAGACCCCTATCAGTGCCAGGGAAGGAATTTCTTCCCTGGCACTGATAGTGCCTACTGCCATGGTTTCCGTGGCGGTACAGAAACCACGGAAACCATGGCGGTGGGAGGGGTCAAAATGCCATGGGCAGCCTGGTGCCGGCCGCCGGGCTAAAGAGACTGTAGTCTCCAGCCCAGCGGTCATTACCGCTGTGGCGGTCAGTGTGTTAACTTGGCGGTTTGGCCAATGTCATAATAGTGGAGATATGTACCACCAGCCTGTTGGTGGTAATACCTCCACTAATACACCGACCACCGGGGTAATAATGACCCCCATAGTCTCAGAAACTGAGGTAACCAGATCTGTTTTATGCTCCCATAAATTACCAGTACCAAGATTAGCAACACCATTTGGGAGCCATTCTTCCAATACCCCTTGCACTTCCAAAAAAACTGGTCATTGCCTAGGCATTTGGATGAAACTACAGGGTTGGTTAGGGACATCTGGAGTCAATCATTTTCAGTTAAGCTTGAAAGATCCCTTCTTCTAGTGGGCTTGGGTGGTGAATGAGTTTTAGGGCCCTTTGCATTTACTTGCTCTTTTCTAAATCCTAGGGGTTTTAACTTGTCTTATTTGTAAGCTAATTCTGGGCCTGAGCCTCTGCTCAAGTGCAATTAGCCCTTCTACTAGTTCTGGATTTTTTACTTTTAATCCAACATAATCAGAATGCTGATCGATATTGCTAAACTGAGTTGCATATTCTATGTCACCCGATCTACACCCTCTCCTGCATCTTATCCAATGGAAAGCTTTGTTAACCAGAGAATCAGCTGATTCCCTTACATTATTCAAGTTTTTTAGGAACAAAGGTCATGTAAAGGTCCTGATTTATATGTTGGAAGTAAGCATACTCAATTACAACAATGGAAAAGTATGCTTACCACCAAGATATTGGTCCACCCACTGAGTTTAGATGCTGGAGGACCGAAGGTTTAATCACAGTGGAGACTACTCCATACCTGTCATGATTAACCCCCTCCAACCGCCATGCGGAATAATACCTGTCAGAGGCGGAACTGTAATTGCACCAACTTGATTTAGACTGGCGGAATTAGAGGTCAACCTTGGTCACAAGGGGCAGTGAAAACTACGAATTCAGATTTGTCTGTGTATCAGTTGTGTTGTGTTATGTGTGACGTGCTTTTTTACCATTTGGTATAGTGGGTCTATTTTAAAAAAAAACCTAAATAAAACAATAGAATAAAGAAGGGTAAAGAGAAGAATACAACAAATGCATGAATTACAAGGCAGCGAGAAAATTTGGTCAGAAGCAAGAAACAATGAGAACATCTCCACAGGCACCATGTTGCCATCTTGAAGTGTTTTTATACTGTTTTTAATAATCTTGCCCAGAAGGCAGACCCTAATCTGCAGTGCCTTAATTAACCCTCCTCCTAGCTCTAGAAGTGGCCATATTTGTAGCCCTTATCCGAGTAATGCAATCATCATCTCTCCATTCACTTGAAGAGCTTAAGGCCCAGATTTAAGAAGCTCTAGCCCCACATTAGCATCATTTATTTGATGGTAATGTGGCGATAGGCTTAAAAAATCGTCACACCATATTTACAAAGTGGAGCAATGCATGCATTGCACCACTTTGTAACCTCTTGTGCCACATTATGCCTGCACCAGGCATAATGTATGCAAGAGGTAGTGTTCCCCCGTTAAGGTGGCCGAATAAATGGCACAAAGAAATATAAAATACTTTTTTGCACAATTTTTAACGCCTGAACAGAGCAGGCCTTAAAAGGAGGTATACCATTATTTATAATGGGCCTCAATGTGCTTTGCAAGATTAGCATCAACATTTTTTACCCTAATCGTACAAAAAGCCAAACTAGCGTCAAAAATGTTGACGCTAGTTGCCTAACTAACTCTATGGCGGTCTGTATCTTAAATATGGAGAACACATGGTGGCATTAGGGGGCGCTAAGGGGTGCAAGAAAAGTGACACTGCATTAGATGCAGCACTACTTTTCTTAAATCTGCCCCTAAGTTCTAGAACTACAGAGACCAGTTTTCCACCTAGCTCGCTACATATGGGTCCTGGCATCTCAACATTGTTTAAAAGGTTGAAACGTTGACAACCTTAAGTATGTTAGGGATTGACTAAATTAGCGCAAGCCTTAAGTCTACTTCCATTGTCTCACACGACGAGTCTAAATTGATCCCCTAGTCACTTATAATAATTGAGACATACTTCATTTGCTGTTACAACATCGTGCCACTACATCTATGATGACAAGCCTGCTCAACACTTTGGATCTGATTGACAATCTGCACTTTGTAGTATGTTTTGCAGCATTACAAAACTTAGTAGAAAATGGATTACAAATGGGACGTTTTGTCTATACTTATATGTGCAGAATTCTTCACTTCACACATGTAAGCATTGATTTTACTTGCAAATATGGGATGGATACAGGGAAGTGGGTGGTAAAAGGTGCACACTTACTACTAAAATCAATTTGAGTAGGAAAGAGTAAGAGGGGTGTAGGAAATGTCTGGCAGAGGTTTAGTGAGGGATGTCACCCACCCAAGAGCAAACAAATGGCATTACTCTGGGGGTGGAGATATGTAACATCCACATTTTACACTTCATGTCTCTTATTAGTGTCCTGAAATCAGGTACTATGTCTGAAACGGCAAGCCTTAAGAGTTGATCCAGATGTAAGTCTGTTAGCTTATTTCTGAGTTTACTCTTCAACAGTCCCATTGTAGAAAACGAACTTTCATGAACATATGTTGACCCAAACGTACAAATTACTTTCTGGGCCACTGTAAAAAGAACAGGAGATTTGTCAGAAGGCACAATGTTCCAGAATTCTTCTAGTGCCTGCCTCAAAAAAGATGCTTTAAGAGCTGAATTGTGCTGCAAGTCTATCAGCTCCATTTGCGCTTGCCCCCTTTTCATGCCAATAAGTTCAACATCATCAAGATTTTGTGCGCTCACCATCCAGGGGTTTTCAACCAGCCGGAACAGAGGGATGAGGGCTCTGAATTGAGAAAATCACCTTTTTATCTCCTCAGAAATGTCTGCAAGATATGCACCAAGGTTTAGCAATGGCAGCATTTGTTGTGCATTTGGAAACCTCGGAGTCACAACCAACAGTTTTGGGAAGTGGGTGAAGTCAGCATCATCCAGTTGTTCTTTGAATAGCACAAGCTTACTTTCAAATGATTATTCATCATGGACCACACAAGCTATTGCTTGCCTTGCAGTATCAAATTGAGAGCATTCATGTGTGCAAATAGATCTGAAAGAAAATGGAGCAATAAAAGCCATTTCACATCCTTTAGTTCTGGGAAAGATTGACCTCTACTGTTTACAAAGTGTTCATTTTCAGGAAGCAAAGCAATGAACCACTCCAGAACTTTCCATTTGGTTAGCCATCTCACTGCAGAATCCTGCAGCATAGCTTTGAAACGTGTATGGTTAAGGGCTTTGGCACGAATAAAATTAACAATTTTCACTGCAAGTTTTAGGATGTTATTCAGGTCTCCATGCTTTAATTTTGCACACTAAACTTCCTGATGAATAATGCAGTGGTAGTCTATCACAGTCTGTCTGGTAAGCTTTTTTTTTTAAAGCAGAGATACAAAGCCTCTGTCATGGCCTACCATGGAAGGGCCCCCTCTGTTGTGATGCTGACCAGAGTGTCCAGTGGTATGTGATATGTTTCAAAGTAGTTGCAGATGCTGTCCACTATATATTCTCATCCTTGTGTGCCCTTGCAGTGGTAGAAGGCACAGGAGCTCTTCTTTGGTGTGAAACGATTGGTCCAAATACCTCACCCAAACTAATAACTTGGGCACATAGCCTATATATATGGACTCATCCATGGCAATGCTGAAGAATGGTGACTCTCTGACTGCTTTGATCACCTGTTCCTTGACATTTTCACCCATTGCCTCTATTCTGCATGAAAAAGTGGAAAACAATAGTTGTAATGTATTGATTTCTTTTAAAATGCTGGCTTAATTGCTAAAGTTTTCAAACAAAATTTCAGCTGCTGAACGGAAACATTTCATCACCAGCTCTGCCTGAGTAACAAGGACTAGGAATCAGATTTCTCCCTCATGACTGATGGACTGACACCGCCTCTCGAGCAATAGACCGACACCGCCTCTTGAGCAATAGACCAGCACCACCTCACGAACGAAGGACCGACAACGCGTCTCGCTACAGACCTCTGTGTGCAACACCAAAGTCATGTTTTGTTTAACCATACAAAGTGATATGTAAAAAGGAAAGGATGCACATTATGATTAAACGTGCAATTGTGAGCATGCTGGGCTTCGTAGCTTCCTAGAGGAGCATGCTATAAAAAAGATTTTTCGCAATCATGCATGCAACTTGCTAGGCATCATAGAGTGTTAAGGAGGCCAATGACTGGTAAGAAGGCCAGTTTTTTTAGATTTTGTTTTTTGGCACGCTAGGGGATGCAGCAGTAGAAATCAACTGTGCACGAAATGCCAGAAAACCAAACTAATACAGGACTGCATCATACTTTAGGGGTGATAGATAAGGATTCAAGACACGCATTTTCACTTTTCATATGTAATGGGCATTATACTGATATATATATACATATATATATATATATATATATATATATATATATATATATTTTTTTTTTTTTCTGAAAAGAAATCCAAATACCGGAACTCCAAACAACTGCAATGTTTATTTTAAACCATAAGATCCTTTTCAAAAACGACTTGCAGTAGCATGGCAACATGTTTCAACCAATACGGTCTTCTTCATTAGCCCAAGTCATTACAGAGGCCACTCCTCCCCTTAACATATATACCATTAATCATCATGGACATAGAAAAAATCCTAAATAAATCTTGTATTAAAATGTAAATAAATCAAAAGACATATGTGGGACCATAGTGACTCATAACAATTAAAATGTGTTTTAAATTATGTCTTCCTAAAGAGGGACAAAAAAATAAAAAATATTGAAATCCATACATATGAAATATCAAATGCTATAATTAAACTACCCGACCAGATAATAACTATCAAATAATAAATCCACATTTCCTGCTCTGATTTTAATACATCTAACTGACATCATATCTATGTCCCCTTTCTGGTGAGTGGGCCAAAATTGCACAGTAAGTCAATTTAGTAATTCCCGGACAGCTCAGTCTTCAATTATTATTTAAGCCATACAATGTGAGTTATCCAATGTGCACAAAAAGTTCCTCATCCTTATTTAGACCCTAGAGGTGTCGACTGTTAAGGCGGATTATATATTCAGATTCCAACTTTCTGAGTCTCCTCTCCCTGTCGCCCCCCCGGGGTTGGTAGCACCTTGTCTATTCCAAAAAATGACATTTTGTCAACCATGCCTGCATGCACCAAATTACAATGACAGGCCACCGGATATGTCACATCATTGTTCTTGATGGCACGCCAATGTTCTAAAATCTGTTTTTTGTTCAGAAAAATGGTACTGCCAACATATTGTAGCCCACATGGGCAGATGATGACATAGATAGCAAAATCTGAGTTACAATTGAGGAATTATTTGATTTTTTTCTTCCTTCCCTGTTGGTAATAAGAACCCTTTGCGATTCTCACTATGTCAACAGGCCTTGCATTTCGCACATTTATAGAAGCCTTGTTGCTTATCTATAAAGGTCTCCCTCCTTTTGAATTGATAACTATGTACTAACATGTCCTGTAAGGAGCTACTTTTTCTATAAGTTATCCTTGAATGGGGACTAACTATCTGGCCAATCACCTTATCTGTTTTATCAAATGCCAGTACTTAATCATAATTCTCCTCACTTCAGAGGAGTAGGTATTAAAGGTGGTTATGAATCTCAAAGTATTTGTATTTTCTTTCCTGTTTTTTGGAATTAACAAACCATCTCTCTGAACTTTTGCTACCTTTTGACATGCATTCTTGATTATTTTCATCGGATATCCCCTCAATTTAAACCTCAAAATCATATTTGCTTGTTCGTTTTGAAAGCTCTGAGAGGTACTGCAGTTCCTTTTGCTCTGAGTAATTCCCCATAAGGTATACTCCATTTTAATTTAGGCGGGTGATGGCTCTGTGCATGTAAAATACTATTCCCCGCCGTCTCTTCCTAAAGAGTTTAGTCTGGAGGGTATCTGCTTCAACTATTACCTCAACATCTAGAAATTCCATAATCTATCTATGTATTTTATGTGTGAATTTCAAGTTAAAATCATTCATCGGTAGCCAGTTAAAGAAATCATGTAACACTGCCTCAGAACCATTCCAAATTGCAAAAATGTCATCAATGTTCCTCGTCCAAAAGATGATATGTTTGGACCATTTCTCATTCTCATCCACCATCACATGCTGTGTTTCCCACCACCCCATGAAGAGGCAGGCATAACTTGGAGCGAAGGAACTTCCCATCGCAGTTCCTGTCGTTTGCCTGTACCATTGATTCTCAAACAAGAAAAAGTTATTTTCCAGACAGAACCTTAACATTTTCAGAAGCAATTCAGAATGTTCATATAATCTGATAGGTTTGCGAGTGAAATGATAGAACATCTCAAAGGGGCTTTGTGAGTGAATTGGACTGGCATGCCTGACTTAAATCTACCATTTAAGATTGTACAACTATTCATGCTAAGCTGATTTAGACGCGCAAAGCTTGTTTTGTCTGCCCTTAAATTAAAAGGAAACAGCGGAGGAGGGATATTAAATGTGGATTCCTTCTCAGCATCACAAAATAAATTTATGGTGTTGTTAGACATTTAACAATTAAAATCACCAGCTAACAGTACTGCACATTCTCCTTCTTTCTTCTCAATCATTAATATAAAATCAAACATCTCAGAAGTATATTGCTATAACATTTATCTGGAGGGATGTAAACATTTACCACTAACAGAAACTTTTTTGCTGCCATCAACAAAAAACACAACTTTTATGGCCTGGTAAAGACGGATAGAGCTTTAAAATATTTATATTCCCATTTTAACACATTTCTCACTAGGATCGCGATTGCCCCTTTAGCATTCCCTTTCTTAGTAAGCAATGCATTACAGCTTAAAACAATGTATCCTTTAAAATAAAAAATGGACAGTGCACCTAGTTTCTTGAATACAAATTATCTCAGCTTTTAAACTGCATAAAAGTGTCATATTTTCTGGAGAATTTAGTATGCCGCTACATTCCAAAATACCATTTTTAAAGTTTTGCTAATGCCTCCGATTTGGGTCCTGGCCCTGAGGCCGGGAGCTGTTTAAGGCTCTGGCCACCCAACTACACTTTGTAAGCTCATCTTCCCTAGGGGAGATAACAGGAACTTCTGAACCAGAAAACCTACTAATCTCCCTCCACTTCAGATAGAAATGTTTAAACATTCAAGATCAATGGTGGCTAAATCAAGTAAAGACCTAGAATATTTGTTGTGCAGTGATGGTTTTGAATGAACAGACTGCCTACTATCTAATAATTTTTAATCCAGAACCCGAATCATATCGATACCTCTGCATTGCAGCAAGTCACAGATTTGTCAAGTGGAACTGGAATCTAGACAAGAGCAATATCTTTACTTGGAATTATTGTCAGGTTTTCAGCTTCTGCAAAGACAGTAAAAGAGAACAGTTCAAAATCATATCAGAATCAAACAAATCAACAGAATCTAACCATACAGTGCCCATTGGGGTAGGAGTGGGAACAATAACAGATGACAAAGAATTCCCACTCTGCTGGCTACAAATTTGAGATTCATTGGGCAACGAATTTGATTGAACAATAAAGGGTTTGATTCTGGTGTTTAAATTTGAAGATGCAAACGCTATGGAAGATTGTTGGATCAAAGAGATTGTGGATTACTATGATCTTGCCCTGTGGGCCCCTTTATGGCTGGAGCCCCGAGATCGTTAATCTCATGGAACTGTAGTTTCCCTGGATTTTTATTCATTTTTCTCCTTTTGTTCTTTTTCAAGGACCACCTTTTTCTTTCCCCTTCTCCTTAGTAGAAATTAAATCAGTGGAGGACGCAGGTCTTGCTGCAGACCGGTCTGAGGAGCTAAAAATGGGGAAAGGATCCACCACACACCCGGGGGCTTTAGCCCGGCCATCAGAAACAGTAGGGCTTACTGAATCTGCCGAAAAGAGTTTTTCCAGGGAATATACTGAGCTTTCAAGTTCCCCCAACTTCTTAATGTCGACAGCTACCAAGAGAATTTGAGGCTTGCCGGCTTGAGTTCCCTATGCAAGGGTTAGATGGGAGTGGACCATTACCTTATTCAGATTTTTCTTGAAGGGCTCAGGCATTGAATCACTGCCTGAGAAACCAAGCTTCTACAAGCCTCATTTGTAACCCCTTGAATCTTCTCCCTCAGGATCCGTCCCTCATCCTTGTTGCCCATCAACACTTTCAATATTACCAATGAAATATCTTGTACATTATCTGAGTTATTTACCGACTTTTCTAATAATGCAAGAACAGATGACAAGATTATTTCCATGCATTTCAGCGATTCAGAAATTGCCACATACTGGCCAGCCTGATCACAGGACAGCTTCCCAAGTAATTCCAATTCTGGTGTTACAGACATACGAAATACCAATGATGATTCATCTGATGGAGTGCTACTGAAAAGCTTTAAAATAGCAGCCTGTGAAGGAACCCCTGGGGAATTCGAAAATTCACCAGATGAGAAATCCATGAATTAACCTTGACATTGATATCAGGTAAGGGTAAAGTCCTCAATAATAGGGGAACTTGAATCCTTAAAGATGGAAGATGCACCATTTTCATGTTCAGTAATAGGTGGTAACCTCTCCATTAGTGAAGCCTGATTAAGGGTTGGCTCGGCTTTCACAGGGCATCCCATGACTTCAGAATTAACCGTATTAATGTCAATGGTAAAAAGAGGCTTGTCTTGCTTGTCTTTTTGAAAGAAGGAAACGATGATACTCATGCTCTTTACCAGAGACAAACTGAACCCCTTGTTTCTAAGAGGGTTTGACTTAGTCTTTTTACAGGCTCTTGTGAAGATTAATCAGTCCGAGTGCAGCCTCCGGGCTGTCCTGCTGTCGCCACCCAGGCAACTCTATGCACAGGAGGCATCACTATGTCAGAGCACTATTAAACTAGGTTAAATTGGAGCACAAATTGCAAAGGTCACCAATGGAAGGAACCACTAGCAGCATTTATTGCGAATTGTAGCACTGAGCGGGGGTACAACGGTGATCCCAGCAAGCCGCACCCAACCCTACATGGGCCGCTTCTGCTGGGCAGCCAGGCTCACACTAAAGGTGGGCTGTCTACTGCCCCCTACGCTCAGCTCAATCTAGTTCAGACTGACTTTTCTGCCTTTTCTGAAACCTTTACCTGCTTTCTTGTCCTTCCCAGGCTTGAAAGGGCAGTTGCGCACTTGCAAGGAGAGCACCCAAAGTGGCTGTGGAGTGAGTAGAATGTAGGTGCGAGCAAATGGCAGTTGTGGCTGCGGTGGTAGAGGGTATAATCAAAGGAAAATGTAAACTAGCAAAGGGCACAGAGAACAATGTGGACTCATAACAGTGCTAGTACTGGTGCTGATGCTGGAGATAGCGTTCTAGATGGCTAGTACGGGCCAAGTACAGGACACTACAAGTGCTGGATGCTTGACTGCTTCCTTGCTTGTTTAACTGGTTAGCTGCTTGACTGGAGCTTTTTAGCTGTACAATATACTATGGGTGAGAACTGAGTTGTTATAGCTGTAATTATGTTGTCCTTATGTTGTAATTATAATATGGTATAGTTACGGTGCCTGGAGCCTTAGTGGTACCCAACCTCAGTCCTCAGAGCCCAGTTGCCCGAGCATCTATCCCTGAAGCCCCGGGAGAGTACCAACTGCTGCCCAATTGCCACTGAGAAGAACACCAGCACCCCCTTAACTTCAGCTCAGCAGAGGACTCACGAGCTACAGGTAAGCAGAGGCAGAGGTAAATGGAAAGGGCAGGAGAGCAGGGAGCAGGGGAGAGGCAAAAGACCCAGCAACCCAGGGAACCAGAATCTACCTGTTCCACGTAACTCCCCTGCTGAGTTCCTCTTTTCAGTTTTCGTCTCTGGCCCCTTACGATTTCCAGCTTTTTCTGCCCCTTTCTGCCCTTTTTTCAACTTTTCCATAGTTTGCTCACTCCACTACTCTCCGCTCCTCTCTGTGTCCTGTTTCTCGCTCAACTCCAATGTGACACATCACTTCCCACACGTCACAACATATTTTATGTCGAAGGAACTCAATGTTAACGAAGTGACAGATGAATCTCTGGTTCTGGGAAATAATCACTAGAAATATTCGCAATATATAGAAAACTGCTTGAAACACCAAAATTGATTATCTGGAGATTAGAATGTCCTCATCTCTTGGGTTGTCAGCCTCAGTTTAAACTTGTGCTATTGATTAATGCCAACACAAAATGTACACCTACATTTCTTTTTCAGTTCCTAGAATTACTAGTTCAAGCCTACCAGGCAAAGTCTGTGGCATTATCAAAATATGGGGAAATGATCTAAAGTGAAACAGTTACTGGCGACTGGAAATAAAGTATTGATAATCAAGTTGTCGCCTCAAATTGGGGTAGCTATGTGCCAGCTGCAGCTGGAATTTTGCACTATTGTTCTCACTGATTGTGCATCTTGAAACCTATACCGTTTTGAGCTAGTATACAAGCTAATTACCTTACAGTTTTCTTCTGTGATTCTTGCATTGATTATCTTTCTATTAAAAGGCTGGACAATAACCTATGGACAACACATGTCAAGTAACTAGTTTGGTCTGTTAGTTTATTGTTATAAGCCAAGTGATATTATTTTAGGCTGTGCGAATGATTGTAAAGAAAGGTATTGGGGACGACTAGTGAACAGGATGCATCAGCATCCATTTCTATAATGTAAAGTTGTTATGCCTCAATAGGAATTAACAATATTTAAACAAGGGAGACCAAAGGATCAGCATCCTTTGCAACTGTCCTGAAAGGCCTCCATGGTGCCAGCACATCTCCATTTTGGGGCTGATTTAAGCCCAGTAAAGGAATCTGGCACTCAACCTTGAGACCCAGACCACACGTGTGCTTCGCACAGCAGGCTGATTGGAGACACTTATGGGTATCCAGCTTAACTTCTGCTCAGCCATTCCTGCCCTCACAGTTGCTGAGGCTTGTTACTAGGGACCCCCTCCTTTAGCAATTGCAATACCTTTCATAATCTCATCTCAGGCTTGTTGTATCCCTTCTGAGTCCTAATGATGATCCATCCATTCATTTTTATTGGGATTGAAACACAGTCGACTTTGAAAACACGGGCCTTACATATTTATTAAGAACTTGCTCTAACAGGCCATACTATTCATATGTTTGCTGATACACTTGTTGATTATGATTGATCACTTGAGTGCATCACCTCTAAAGAGAGCACTGAACACGTTTATTTTGCACCTATATTCACTGCATTGCTATAGTCTTGAGATTGTTTTTCATAAACTTCATTGAATACATTTTATTTGTCATTTGGTTGTCTGTGTCTAAAGTAGTTTTGCTAGGTACCAGTGTATTTTTTGTTATATCATTAGGATTTAAGGAACATCTGTTCTTAGCAAGGAACCTCAGTTCTTTTTATGTACAATGGATACTTTAAGTGTTACACATTGATAGTTACTCCGCCTGGTGGTATGGGATGAAACAAACATGAATTGTGCTCATGCTACTAAATGCTACTAATTTCCTGGTATTATTTCTTCTTTCTTACAGCCCTCCTAAAACTTGTCTGTTGCCATTGTTTAACCCCTTGGGTGTCTTGGACGAGCTGATCTCTCCCTGGGCCACAGCGCTCGTGTACCGAGGATGAGACCAGCTGGTCCTGCATCCAGCCCAGGGGGGGAGAGCTAACACTGCCCCGTGGGCCTTCCACCCACACCCCCCATCAGGGATGGAAGGGGAATCACTTCCCCTTCCACCCCGACCCCCCTGATCACCCCCAGTGACGCCTGAAGACGTCAGCTGACCTCATCAGGGGTCACCTCCCATCTTCCAGCGTGATGCTCAAGAGAAATGCTCAGCATTAGGTGGCAGGCCGAGGCATGAAAGAAAGGAAAGGTCTATCCTTTCCTTTCATGTCTCTGAAAGTATTTCTGCTGCTGCAGAAATGCCCACTAGACACCAGGGTTTTTTTTTTTTTACACTTACACATAAGGGGAGCGGCCCCTTGGGCAAGGGCTGTTCCCTAGGGAACAAAATATTTTTAGGCGTTTATAATTAGGCCGATCTGCCCCTGGGGTAGCAGAAACTACTAGACATCAGGGATATATTTTTTTGTTTACTTTATGTTTTATGTATGGGGAGCACCCCTTAGCCAAGGGTCGTACCCCTGGGGGGCAAATTTATTTTAGGCCATTTCTGCCCTTCATTAGTCCGATCTGCCCCGAAGGGGGGCAGAAACCACTAGTCACCGTGGTTTTTTTTTTTTTGCACCAATTTCACGCAAGGGTAGCGACCCCTTAGGCAAGGGTCGCTCCCCTGGGGAGCATATTTATTTTAGGCCATTTCTGCTCCCCTGGGGGGCAGAAACCACTTAGGCACCAGGGATTGGTGTGTGTATGTGTGTGTTTTGTTTAGGGGGCAGCCCTTTGGGCAAGGGTCGCTCCCCATGGAGGCACATTACTGTTGGCCATGTTTTTGGAAGGCCCATCTGTTCCCAAGTGGGGCAGAAAGCCTAGCAGAGATCAGGGAAGATTTTTTTCAAAATATGAGAGTGGGGGTATGGCCATACCCCCGCCACAAATAAATGGGGCCAAAGTTGTTCTGCCCACTAGTGGGCAGATGGGTCAATTACCCCTGATCCACACCACAGAGGGCGGAATGTCTACTAGATGCCAGGGAATTTAAAAAAAAATAGTGTGGTGGTGGCTACCAACCAGTAGGGCATGGTTATGCCCCCACCCCAACTGAAGGAGGTAACAGTCTTTAAGCTCTCCCCCCGCACACTAAAACATCTTATCCCACGGCAAGCAAGAGGACATTTGATTATTTTGGGTTTTGGTTTTACATTTGGGCCATGAGAGCTTGGCTAGCTCTCAAAATCGTCCCACTTGGAATGGTGAGGGTTGCATTTTTGGGACTTTGGGACGCTGCCATGCAGAAAAATCCACAAGACCTAGACACATGTGAAAACTAAACATCTGGGTGAGTCCAGGGTGATGTGCTTCACATGCACCCCGCCCCATGCAACTTTGCTGGAAATCACACGTTTTTCCCCATTTTTGTGATGAAACCTTCCGGAATCTGCAAGAATCCACAAAATTCCTACCACCCAGCGTTTTCTCATCCATACCAATAAAAGTTCTTCCCTACTTGTCAGCCTAAAAATGGGTTTTTTCAAACTGCCCTTTTGGACCCGCTTTGGTTCCCCCTCAATTTAGACATGTTTTTGGCTCTTCCCTGTCACAGGCACTTGGCCCACCTACACAAATGAGGTATAATTTTTACTGGGCACCTGAGGGGAACGTTGGGTGGTAGGAAATGTGTCCTACTGCGGTGATCCCACACAAAAATGTGGGAAAAATGTGCTTTTTTAGCTAAATTTGAGGTTTGCTGAGGATTCTGGGTAAGAAAACATTGGGGGATTCACGCAAGTCACACCTCCCTGGATTCCCTGGGGTGTCTAGTTTTCAAGAATGTTTGGGATTGGTAGGTTTCCCTATATGGCTGCTGAGCCCAGGACCAAAAAGGTCCCTCCCGCAAAAACAGTTAGTTTAGTATTTGATAATTTTGATGTGTCCACAAAGTGTTTTGGGGCATTTCCGTTTGCGGGCACTAGGCATACCCACACAAGTGAGGTACCATTTATATCGGGAGACTTGGAGGAACGCTGGGTGGAAGGAAATTTGTGGCTCCTCTCAGATGCCAGAACTTTATGTCAACAAAATGTGAGGAAAAAGTGTTTTTTGGGGGGAATATTTTGAGGTTTGCAAATGTTTCTCGGTAACAGAACCTGGTGAGAACCCCACAAGTCACTCCATCTTGGATTCCCCTAGGTGTCTAGTTTTAAAAAATACGCAGGTTTGGTAGGTTTCCCTAGGTGCCAGCTGAGCTAGAGGCCAAAATCCACAGCTTGGCACTTTGCAAAACACAGCTCTGTTTTCTTTGGGAAAATATGATGTGTCCATGTTGTATTTTGGGGCATTTCCTGTCACAGGGGCTAGGCCAACTCCCACAAGTGAGGTATAATTTTTATTGGGAGACTTGGGGGGGCGCTGGGTGAAACGAAATTAGTGGCTCCTCTCAGATTCCAGAACTATCTGTCACTGAAATGTGAGGAAAAAGTGTATTTTAGGCCACATTTTGAGGTTTGCAAAGGATTCTAGGTAACAGAACCTGGCGAGAACCCCACAAGTCACTCCGTCTTGGATTCCCCTAAGTGTCTAGTTTTCAAAAATACGCAGGTTTGGTAGGTTTCCCTAAGTGCCAGCTGAGCTAGAGGCCAAAATCCACAGCTTGGCACTTTGTAAAACACAGCTCTTTTTTCTTTAGGAAAATGTGATGTGTCCTGTTAGACTTTTCATCCTTGGCGTGGTCTCCCTTAACTTTTTGCCTCTCTTCCCCAGGTTGTTGATGTGTGCTGGATTCTGATTTTACTGTTTTTGTTACTCTGGGCACTTTACCACTGCTAACCTGTGCTAAAGTGCAAGCGTTCCTTTACAAAATGTAATTGGTTCATCCATGATTGGCATATTTGGTTTACTAGTAAGTCCCTAGTAAAGTGCACTAGAGGTGCCAGGGCCTGTAAATCAAATGCTACTAGTGGGCCTGCAGCACTGGTTGTGCCACCCACATAAGTAGCTCTGTAATCACATCTCAGACCCGCCACTGTAGTGTCTGTGTGTGCAGTTTTAACTGTAAATTCGACTTGGCATGTGCACCCACTTGCCAGGCCTAAACCTTCCCTTTTCTTACATGTCAGGCACCCCTAAGGTAGGCCCTAGGTAGCCCCAAGGGCAGGGTACAGTGTATGGTTAAGGTAGGACATATAGTAATGTGTTTTATATGTCCTGACTGTGATATATTGCTAAATTCGTTTTTCACTATTGCAAGGCCTGTCCCTCTCATAGGTTAACATGGGGGTTACATTTAAATACGATTAAAGTGTAGATTCCCTTTGGGATCGAATGGACATGTGGAACTTGGGGTCTCTGAGCTCACAATTTAAAAATACATCTTTTAGTAAAGATGATCTTAAGATTGTGTGTTTGAAAATGCCACTTTTAGAAGTGAGAATTTTCTTGCTTATACCATTTCTGTGACTCTGCCTGTTTGTGGATTCCCTGTCTTGGTCAGTTTGACAGTTGGGCTGGTTGCACCTCACACTAGACAGTGAGACAAAGGGAGCTAGGGTGCAGCCTTCATATCCTGATGAGCCATCTGTGCTAGGAGGGAGGGGAGGAGTGGTCACTCACACCTGAAAGGGCTGTGCCTGCCCTCACCTAATGCAGTCTCCAACCCTCTGGTGAGTGTCTGTTGCCTGGCCTGGGCAAGGCAGGATTTCACATTCAAAAGAGACTATACTTTGAAGTAGGCCCACTTCAAAGGAGAAATTGGGTATAAGAAGGGCACCCAAAACTACAGACTTTAGAAAGAAACACTTCTGGAAACAAGAGGAACCTCTGACTGGAGAACAGCTGAAGAGCTGAGGAAGAAGAGCTGCCCTGCCTGTGACTGTGCTTTGTGGAGCTATCCTGCAGTTGCTGCTTCTGCCAGAGTAAGATGGCAAAGACTGGACTTGGTGTGCCTTCCATCTTGAGAAGAAATCTCCAAGGGCTTGATTTAGAGCTTGCCTCCTGTTGTTTGAAGTCTCAGGGGCAGCAAAGACTTCTCTCTGCCAGCACCTGGAGTCTCTGGAGAGACCCCTACTCTGCCCTCTGGTGCCCATCCAGTTCCTGGGACCCTGAAAGGAGAAGCTGGCAGCCTAAAGAAAAGGAAATCCACGCACAGAGCGCCACGCGGGAAAAAGATCGACGCAACTCTGATCTGCGGCTGAAGAAAAGGCGCGCTGCCGGCTCCACGGCTAAGAATCGACGCTCGCCGGAAACGCGACTGAAGAATTGACGCACGGAGCAGGAGAAATGAAGCGCAGCATCGCTGATGGAGGCTGGGAGATCGTAACCCGCGCTGCGTGATTTTCGGATCATCGTGCGGCTGGATTTCTGACTGAAGTATCGCTGGGCGTGTAAAAACAATGCAACGCCTGCCCGGACCCGAGACTGCTGACCGGATCGACGCATCGCTCTCCTGGGGCGTGAAGAAATGACGCACCCCGACCCGACAAAGGGAGAAACGATGCAAGGTCCCGCTTGTGAGTGGAATCGCCGCATCGCAAGCCCTTTTGAACGCACATTCACCCATGCGGGGATATTTTTGACGCATCCAAGGTACATTTTCACGCTAACAGTGTTAGTGTGTGTTTGAAAATACTTAAAGACTCTTTTTGCATTTTTAGGAATAACTTGACTTGTGTATTGTGGATTTGTGTCATTTTGTTCTTGTTTTGTTTAGATAAATATTTCCTATTTTTCTAAACCTGTGTTGTGTCATTTTGTAGTGTTTTCATTAAGTTACTGTGTGTGTTGGTACAAATACTTTACACCTAGCACTCTGAAGTTAAGCCTACTGCTCTGCCAAGCTACCAAGGGGGTAAACAGGGATTAGCTGAGGGTGATCCCTTACTAGAGTGAGGGTCCTTGCTTGGACAGGGTGTAACCTAACTGTCAACTAAAGTCCCCATTTCTAACATGTCCATGTTGTGCTTTGGGGCATTTCCTGTTACAGGGGCTAGGCCTATCCGCACAAGTGAGGTATCATTTTTATTGGGAGACTTGGGTGAACGCTGGGTAAAAGGAAATTAGTGTCTCCTCTCAGATTCCAGAACTTTCTGTCACCAAAATGTGAGGAAAAAGTGTATTTTAGGCCACATTTTGAGGTTTGCAAAGGATTCTGGGTAACAGAACCTGATGAGAGCCCAAGTCACCCCATCTTGGATTCCCCCAGGTTTCTAGTTTTCAAAAATGTGCAGGTTTGGTAGGTTTCCCTGGTGCCGGCTGAGCTAGAGGCCAAAATCCACAGCTAGGCATTTTGCAAAAAACAGCTCTGTTTTCTTTGGGAAAATGTGATATGTCCACGTTGTGTTTTGGGGCATTTCCTGTCACGGGTGCTAGGCCTACCCACACAAGTGAGGTACCATTTTTATTGGGAGACTTGGGGAAACGCTGGGTGGAAGGGATTTGTGGCTCCTCTCAGATTCCAGAACTTTCTGTCAGTGAAATGTGAGGAAAAAGTGTGTTTTGGGCCAAATTTTGAGGTTTGCAAAGGATTATGGGTAACAGAACCTGGTGCAAGCCCCCAAGTCACCCCATCTTGGATTCCCCTAGGTGTCTAGGTTTCAAAAATGCGCAGGTTTGGTAGGTTTTCCTAGGTGCTGACTGAGCTAGAGGCCAAAATCCACAGCTGCGCACTTTACAAAAAACACGTCAGATTTCAATGTAAAAATGTGATGTGTCCATGTTGCGTTTCCTGGAATTCAGAGATGTGCAAATAACCACTGCTTCTCAACACCTTATCTTGTGCACATTTTGGAAATACAAAGGTTTTCTTGATACCTATTTTTCACTCTTTATATTTCAGCAAATGAATTGCTGTATAGCCGCTACAGAAGGAAAACCCATTGCAAGGTGCAGCTCCTTTATTGGCTTTGGGTACGTAGGGTTCTTGATGAACCTACAAGCCCTATATATCCCCACAACCATAAGAGTCCAGCAGATGTAAAGGTATATTACTTTTGAAAATCTGACATCGCAGGAAAAAGTTACAGAGTAAAACATGGAGAAAATGGCTGTTTTTTCACCTCAATTTCAAATTATTTTTTTTTTCAGCTGTTATTTTCTGTAGGAAGACCTTGTAGGATCTACACAAATTACCCCTTGCTGAATTCAGAACTTTCTGGGATCCAGCACTGGTTTCACACCCATTTCTGTCACTAACTGTGAAGGCAGCTGAAAGCACAAAAAATAGTGAAAATGGGGTATGTCCCAGTAAAATGCCAAAATTGTGTTGAAAAATTGGGTTTTCTGATTCAAGTCTGCCTGTTCTCGAAAGCTGGAAAGATGGTGATTCTAGCACCGCAAACCCTTTGTTAATGCCATGATCAGGGGAAAAACCACAAGCCTTCTTCTGCAGCCCTTTTTCCCATTTGTTTTGAAAAAACAAAATTTTTGTTGTATTTTGGCTAATTTCTTGGTCTCCTTCAGGGGAACCCACAAACTCTGGGTACCTCTAGAATCCCTAGAATGTTGGAAAAAACGGATGCAAATTTGGCGTGGGTAGCTTATGTGGACAAAACGTTATGAGAACCTAATCTCAAACTGCTCCAAATGGCCAAAAAAAGGCCTGGCACCTGCGGGGGAAAAGGCCTGGCAGCAAAGGGGTTAAGAAAGTAGGAGTATACACATGTAAATAAACTATGAGCCTGTTTTATTTGGGCAGCTTGGAAGCTTAGGGAGAAAGCACAACAAGCAGTTTAACACCCAGCAACATCGAGGCCTCGCAATCTGATTGGATTGTGTTTTTTAAACTTGAGCTGGTATTATAACACTATTGATGAGTTAAGGAACTGAGGCCCAAATAGTAGAATGGTTTGTATGTATTGTTGGTGCCAGAATGTTTGATTAGCTCTTATATTAAAGGAACTTCTTTTAAAAGGTGTTTAAATAATTTTCTTTTTTACCTATGTAATTATTAATTATGATGCTTTGTACTTTGGGTTACTCTCTGCTCTGCCATTAACAAGATTTCTCCAGTAAAGATAATTAACAAATATTTGTTTTAGAAATTGCATTGGAAGAGGCATTTACTACATAAGACAGACGTGTTTTTCGTGACCGCTTGCCCTAATGTTTGAGTCTTTGAGTTGTCTGCATTTAGCTGTTAAACATCAGATTTAGAATTGTTGCAGTTATCTCATTTCAGTTTTGGGTATAGGTGATGAAATAAAATTCACATTTCTAATATACTTAGTAGGTTCTCAAGTCACATAAAGTACATAAAAACTACTTCTGGTACCACAAAGGAAGTAACCAAAGAGGTACAAAAATATCCCGTGCAGCGCTTCCGGACCGAATGGAATTTCCAATGCCAATATAAAACAAAGCCCAACACATTGGTTTGCCCTTTTGACAGCTGCATTTAGCACCGTCTTAAATAGAGGTACAATATCGGCGTCTTGGAAAGGTTCTATGATATAATCAATTTACAAACGGTATCTAAAATCGGAACCCAATAGCTATCGTATCAAACATACATAGCTATGTCGGACGCGGACGGGGAAATCTTCAGGAAACGGTTACAAAGAGAATTAGCAGAATGGGCACCAAGCAAAGAAATAATTACAATATACGAAAAGAGAGTTTAAACCTTCCTGTTTAACCGTGGATAACATTGTTGCAATGTATTGCCTCGCTAATAACGTTTTAAACGTGAAAAAAATAAGAAATGGTATGCTTGTTGCACCGAGTATTCCAATGCTTTTGCAGGGGCATCTCCTTCGCAATGGTGAAGGAGCGTCCCCTACTGGCTGAACCAGCAGCTGGAAAATAAAACAATATTTTAGTATTCTTTTATTTTTCAGCTGCAGGCTCAGCCAGTATGTGCAGAGCCATGGGAGGGGGAGGAGGAGGAGTGGAGTAAGTGCACTTAGTGCAGATGTCAGTTTGGCCGGCTGTTTTAGGCCTGCCCAATTGGCATGCACACTTAGGTGAGAGAAACTGCAGAGACTCCAGTGCACTGTCTGAGCAGCAGACCAAGCAGCTTACACCCATCCTGATGTTGCTCTCATGCTAAGAGATTTCCTTGCGCCATGTTTTTTGGCACTTTTAACGCCTTCTCAGAGCAGATGTTAAAAGGAGGCACACCTATGATTACAATTGGCCTCAATGGGCTTTGCAGGATCGGCGTCAACATTTTTTACGCTAATCCTGCCAAACTCCGAACTAGCATAAAAAATGTTGAGACTAGTTCCCTAACTACTGCCATGGTGTGCCGTATCTTAGCTACGGTGCACACATGGTGGCGTTAAGTGGGACGCTAAGGGACACAAGGAAAGGGGCGCTGCACTTGGTGCATTGCCACTTTCCTTAAATCAGGCCTTCAGATTGGCCTATGTAGACAGAAGGCATAGCTAGAACATAACATCAGTCATTAAAAAAAACATAAGCCCAGGATAACCCAAAAGCAAAACGATCATTCCACCAGCTCATAGTTATCAAAAATAAATAAAGGCTGCCCCTTCATCTCTCTTCTTCCAGGAACTGAAATTAAGTTAAAAAATCTAAAGCCTATAATATTTTCTCTTCAGATTGTTTCAGGTTTACATTTTATGAGCTTTAAATTTAAACTAAAGTCATCAATTTTCCACAGAGTTTTGAGTAATATACTAAGGCAGCAGTCCTGTCAGCCTTGTAGGGGTGACCACCTCCCCCACCCTGCTTTACTTCTTAATGGCTTCCAGGTACTTGGTTTATACCCTTTAAGTCTACCGTGGTCATTATGACATTCTGGTAAATGCTGCTCACTGCCCCGGTGATGGCTGCCATCATACCATCGTGAACGGAAACATCAGTTGGCCATATTATGACACAAACACACTAAACCAAAAGAATACTGCCACAAACACAAATCTACGAGACCAAAGGTTAGAGTTAAAGTGTTAGTATGAACACCCATACCGTTACGCCAACAAAACAACGCCCATCACATTATGACCCACGAATCACCATGGCGGACATTCAACGGCGGTAAACCATTGATGGTACACACCGGCGCGGTCAGAATGGCCACCCAGATACAAAATAACACAACATTGGCAAAAGCTAGAATCACACACCTGACACTCATACACACACCACACCCAACCACCCAACCACTATAAAACACCCACCCACATTACACACAACCCTTTGCCAACACGAAAAGACTGCAATAGCTAGCCACGCAAATCAAAGAGACAACTACACACATACACCACAACCACCCATACATCCGTCACGCACTCCACATCCCACACCCCACCACATTACTCAACACCCTCTGCACAACACACAGCACACAACACCCATGTCCCCACTAAGGCACCCCCGTTTCACAGATGAGGAGTTGCGGATCATGGTGGAGGAAATAGTCAGGGTAGAGCCACTACTCTTCAGAGCACAGGAACAGAAAATCTCCATTGCCAGGAAGATGGAGCTATGGTGGAGAATCGTGGATAGGGTGAATGCCGTGGGACAGCATCCAAGAACAAGGGACGACATCAGGAAGAGGTGGAATGACCTCCGGTGGAATTTACGTTCAGTGGTAGAAAGGCACCAGCTCGCCATCCAGAGGACTGGTGGTGGACCCCTACCTCCTCCCCCACAGCTGACAGCATGAGAGAAGCAAGTCATGTAAATCCTGCATCCTGAGGGACTCACTGGAGCAGCCGGAGGACTGGACACTGGTGAGTCAATATTTACTACTTATCACCTCTCATACCTGCATGCCATCTGACCCTCTCGCCCTGACTCCCATCACTCCACTCCATCCCACACAGTGCACCTACACATGTGACTACCCCCAATGCCAAGCCCTGCATGCCATACCAATGTACAGCCCTCTCAGCCCTGCATGTACACCCATCACCAAAGCATGCACAGCATGGCGAACTAACTATCCCACAGTACATCACCATACACAAACAAAGGTGGCAGGGCAACAGCAACAATATAGGGGAAGCTAGGGATGTACAATATGTCACAGACATGAAGCATAATGCATCACTTACATCCCACAGGTTACCCAGCCAATCCCAGCAGGGAAGAGGCGCTAGGACTATCCAGCCCCTCAAAAGAAGGTGCCCCCAGTAATGACAGAAACTCTGGACGACTTCTAGATCTGGATGAACTACCTGGCCCATCAGGGGAGTGGGCTGGGGTGTCAGTCAGACACCCCAGCCCACTCCCAGTCCACCACAGAGCCTCCCCCATCAGTAGCCAACACCACAGCACGGATAGCTAATATCAGACCAGGCTCCAATTGAGTACACAGCTCCATGATTGTGGCCCTGTCCAGTCTATAGGTCAGTATTATATGCCTCTCCTCAAGTGTAGTCAAGTCCACAAGGGGTTTGTACACAGGGGCTTGTCTCCTCCTCCTATTCCTCCACAGTGGTAGGTATCTAAGGGACACAAGAGTGAGAAGGGTATCACAAACTGAACAATGGAACCACAACCCCAGTGCAACTAGGCATGTATGTGTTCAGACAATGTGAAAGACAATATATGTACAATTCACAGCGATGACGCAGTTTCCAGTTTCTGGTGATTGTCCACCACCATGAAATGACTACCACCTGTCCTGTAAGTATGGACAGGTGGAAGTGATGGATGGAGTTAGAGCACATGGTGGATGGGATCCTACCCCTGAATGGACAGCTGTATGGGCCTCCAGACCAAAAGGTGAGTACACCATGGGGATGATGCATGCAACAAGGTGTGGGGTACGTCTGGTGGTAGTGTACATACAGGGCTCCTGGTGAGGTATGTGCCAATGGAGATGGAAATGTGATTTGTGGGCCAGGCCGAATTGTATGGTTAATGGTGTCCTCCTGTCTGTATTACCTATGCAGGTCAGCGCCCATAAGTAGAAGGGTTTGTGGCGTTCCATTGCCCAGGAGGTGCGGACCTTGGGGGTCCATAGCAGGTGGAGCACACACTGCAGGAAAAGGTGGGAGGACCTGAGACGCTGGGCCCAGAAGACCGCCGAGGCCCAGCTGGGGATGGGCTCCCAACAAGGGTGTGGTGCCCTGATGGCCCTCATACTGGCGGTCACCTACCCAGAGCTGGATGGGCGCTTGAGGGTAGCACAGCGGCCACAAGGGGGTGAGTACAGTGAGTTTGACAACCATTTTTGTTGGCTGGCAAGGGATCCTGGTGGTGGGTTTCAGTTAGTGGATGCCCCTTAATGCCAGCTCAGATATTGCTATATGGCCCAGCACAAGGTAAATGGGTGTAGAGCTAAATCTTGTATTGCGGCTTGGTGGCATTCCAGGTCAGACAGAGCTTAGTGGGTCCCAGGAGGGGTGCAGTTGTCGGTGGTTGGCTCTCATCTTGCTGTGGCACCTAGCCAATGGAATGCCAGTGTGATGCATAGTGCCCTGTCGTGATCCCTGTGTGTGATGGTAATGCGTATATCATCTGTGGTGTTGGTGCTGTAATTGACCCAATGTTCCCTTTCTCTCTCCCTCCCATATTTTCTTCTGTCATCCTGTCCATGTGTGCATTAGCATCATCTGGTGGAGGAGCAGGGCCACCGGCGACTGAGGGAGCTGCATCCCACAGGACCCAAGAGGCAGAGTCCACCGGCGCCCAGGGGACCAGTGTGACAGAGGGCGAGGGGAGCACCACCGCAGATACAGGAGGTGACAACACTGACTCTGATTCCTCCTCCGATGGGAGCTCACTGGTGGTGGCAGACACCTCTGGAACCACCCCAGCTACAGGTACAGCCGCCACTTCCCGTACCAGCACCACCCTCCCAGTAGCCCCCGACCGAGTTGCCTGTGCCAGCTCACCCAGGAAGGTGGGCATCTCTTTCACCCCAGGCACCTCAGGTCCTGCCACAGTGAGCCCTGCTGCCCTCAGTGAGGAGGCTTGTGACCTCCTGTGATCCATCTCTGTAGGGCAATCACCCATAGTGACTGCCATCGAGGGGCTGGCTTCACACATGCAGCAATGCAATGCGTTCCTGGAGGGTATCCACGGTGGCTTGGAGGCCCTACAGAGATCGTTTCAGGCTCTGGCCTCCTTTCTGATGGCAGCCAGTGTACCTGTTCCTACCATGCACCCTCCAACTACCACTTCCCAGTCCCAGTCTCCTCAACCCCAACCCATCCCATGCACACATAAAAACAAGCATGCACACAAAACATCAGAAAAGAGTAGCACAGTCAGACACAGGCAGCACACTTCAGGTCACAAGCACTCACACAAACAGACAGTTGCACCTCCTCCTCCTCCCACACAGTCACGTCTGCACTCACACCTGCATGCTCTGCATTAACAGCCACCATCACCACATCATGCAGCACACACACCTCACTTGCAGACACCTCCACTACATCCATCCACGCGTCTCTTTTGTCCTCTCCCACCCTGTCTGCCCCCTCCTAAGAGATACAAACACATGCACTCAGACTCCCAACAGCCATCCACCTCACACATGCACACTGTCCATGCACCTGCACCCAAGTCCAGCATACGTACACCCCCGACAACCACTCCCTCAACCTCCACTCCCATCCCTCCTCCCACATCCCACCCCAACGTCCCTAAGAAGCTTTTCCTTGCCCATCTTGATCTCTTCCCTCCCTCTCAACCTCCCCGTCCTGCCCATAAGAGCAGGGTCCCAACGACCCAGCACAGCACCTCAGCCAAACAGTCTACCACTGCTCCCGTCAAATCCCCATCTGCTGGCACAAAGGGGCCCCAGAGTGTGACAGCTGCCACTCATACTATGAGCACACCTCCACCTCAGATAGTGAGGACTAGGGTGGTGAAAACCAAGGGACAGGAGACGGGGACAGTGGAGGCACCTCCTAGTCCCAGAGGCAAGAAAGGGAAGGTTCCCACTCCACCAACCAAGAAAGGGAAGGTTCCTACTCCGCCAGCAAAGAGAGGCAAGAAGCCCCATTCACCAGCAGAGGGCAAGGAGCCCTCACCTCCAGCAGAGGCAACCAGGGTAACACCTCCACCAGCAGTGGGCAAGGAGACCTCACCTCCGGCAGAGGCAACCAGGGTAACACATCCACCAGCAGTAGGCTAGGAGCCCTCACCTCTAGCAGAGGCAGCCAGGGTAACACGTCCACCAGCAGTGGACAAGGAACCCTCACCTCCAGCAGAGGCAGCCAGGGTCACACCTCCACCAGCAGTGGACAAGGAGCCCTCACCTCCAGCAGCGGCAGCCAGGGTAACACCTCCACCAGCAGTGGACAAGGAGTCCTCACCTCCAGCAGAGGCAGCCAGGGTCACACCTCCACCAGCAGTGGGCAACATGACCTCACTTCCAGCAGAGGGCATGTAGGCCACCCACCAGAGAAAATTGGGCAAGGATCCCCTCCAGAACCAGTGGGCATGTTCCTCACTTCAGAGGCTGTGGCCTTACACTCCCCTCCAGGGACAATTGGGCAATCAGCCCCCTCCAGAACCAGTAGGCATGTTACCCACTTCAGAGACTATGGCCTTACACCCCCCACCAGGGACAATAGGTCAAGGAGCCCCCTCCAGAACCAGTGGGCATGTTACCCACTTCAGCTGAGGTACCACCCACCCCCTTCCCCCTTGGGTACCTGCCCATTTCTAACATGATGCCCCTGCACAGTAGATTCCGGATAATGTCAGGATTCAAGTTGGGCCTTGGACTGTGCCTTGTGGCCATGTGGGCCTTTTGTGCTTTGGACTGGCCATTGGCCCTTTCTGAACATTGACGAATGCTTTTGTTTTCGAATGGACAATATGGTGGCTGTTGGCATCAAATAACAGTGTCACTTAAACCTCATTGTGGTACTTGTTTTAATTATATGTGGGTCCTGTGACATAGGTTTTACTCTGCAGCTGGTTGTGTGTATGGTGTATGTGTGAATGGTATGTATTGTGTGTGCGTGTGTCACTCTCCTTTTCCTCCCTCCCTTCCTTGTGCTAGGCGGCTGTACTCAGCGCCATTGTCTTTGTCGGCGTTGGTGTTCCAGAAGGACCATGGCATAGAAGAGCATCGGGAAGACGTGAAGTTATGGTTCCATGGCGGCGTCAGTCTCCTCTGTGTCTCTGATGGTGAGTCTTTCGTTTTCTATGCAGTGTTTCCGCCAGACTTTTGAAGGCGTTGGTACCACCCCGGAAATCGTGGTGGTTTGCTATGTCATAATATAGTGGGCGGTACTTTGTCTTCCGCCTGGCTGTTGATGGCTACCGCCGTGGTCAGTGGTGTTAATGCCTTGGCGGTTGGTGTGGTACATTGGCTGTCTATGGGAGGGATCACTGCCATGGTCATATTTTGGTGGTAGTCAGTCAAATAACTTTATTCGGCAATTGCCATAAAAGTCCAAACCAAGACACATTTCCCAATCTATAAATAGTAAAATAAAACTTTAAAACCCTTACTGGAAGCACCAGATGAACATCCAATCTGAAACCCCTTGACATACATAGATAAATATACTAGACATGATTAAAAATCACAAAGTCAGAAAAGTACAAATGTTAGCGTTAAAAAGATATACTATACGTACATAAAATATTTAAAAAGGAGTAGGCCTTTTCCTAATACGTAAAGAAGCTGTGACAAAGTCTAATACATGGTGACAAATTTGGATATTAGGCAATCTCTGAAGGTATAGCAGGGCTTCCTTATAATGAATAGGTCTAAAAAGACGTAACGTGGGTAAAATAAAGGCCCCGCTAGGTGCAGCATATAAAGGGCAAAAAAGAAAAAAATGCAAAGTGCTCTGGGTTGATTTGGAGTCACAGGGACAAAGCGGTAAATCCTTTTTCCAGAAACATGGTTCAGGGAAAGCTACCTTAAAATGAATTAGATTAAGTCTAAAAAGTGTTAAAAAGGAAATTATTTTAAAACTTGAAAACCAAGACAAATAGGGTTCAAGGCATGGAACAGTCACAATCCGAGAATAAGAATCGAAAGATTTCAATTTCAGGGAACTATAAAATCTCAGCTCTGATATGTGCTTGGAATAAGTAGACTTCAAAACAGACCTAGAGTTTGTGGTTAATAGATGGGGATCATCAAACATATATCTAAGCCCTAGGTTCTCAAAGGAGTTTTGCAGAAACATAAGCCAGGGAATCCTATTTGAGTATTCCAATTGAAGACAATCAGTGATACAGTCTTGGACCAAACTTGCCATAGGGTTTGACCAACATTTGATCCACAGCAGTAGGGGAGCCATAAAGACCCTGTCCTCCAAAAAGCACTGACCCAGTTCTTCATGGCAGATTATGTTTGCGGTGCATTTTGGAACCAACAATAATCTGCGCAGGAATTTATTTTCTACACTCTGAAGAGACGGTATTTTATTATAGCCCCAGACGCCTGCCCCATAAAGGACTGATGCAGTGCATTTGGAATTATAAAGAGTTTTCAACTGAGCAGGGGGTCTGTGAACTAGTTTATTTGAAAAGCGAAAAATTGCTTCATTGTTCCTTATCAACTGTTGGAGCGTAAAATTAATGTGTGTCTTCCAGGACAAAGAAGAACTCATGTACATGCCTAGATAACAAAATTCTTTGACCTTATTAAGAGTGTGCCCTCCCATAGAAAATAGTTTAGACTTTGTATTGCGTGGGCCACAAGTCATAACAAAAGTCTTTGGGTAATTTACTTTCAGATCCAGATTCAGCATAAAATCGTAAAATACATCCAGTAGTCCCTGTAAACCGTTTGCAGTACGGGCAATTAAAACTGCATCGTCAGCGTATAATAAAACTGGAAGGTGTCTCTGACCCATCTTCGGTATGTCCTTTGCATGTTTTAAAAGTGAATCATAGAGCCCATTTATATAAATCAGAAAGAGAAAAGGGGCTAAGATACATCCCTGCCTTACGCCCCTAGTTGACGGGATGGGGGAGGTTCTCTGCCCATGTGAGCCGACCTGAACAGAAATTGTTAGGTCTGTGTGTAGGCGTTTAATAAGCTCCAATAGAGGTGGATCACAGCCTAAGGCTTCCAAAATTTGCCATAACTTTGACCTATTAACCATATCAAAGGCACTGGTTAGATCAATGAAAGCCATGTGAATAGACTCGTTTTTGACTGTCACATATTTGCTGAGAATCAGCTGCAAGTTTAAAACTTGCTCAACTGTGCCTACACCAGGTCTAAAACCAAATTGAATAGGGGATAAAATCTGGGCCTCGGACACCCAGTCTTCTAACCGGGACAAGATCACACTACCTAAAATCTTTGCCGTCGAATCAATAAGAGAGATTGGTCTGTAACAGGAAGGATCTTGTCTATTACCTTTTTTAAAGATAGGAACAATAATGGCAGATTTCCATGAAAGGGGCACGTTACTGTTTACCACACTATTCAAAACATTTGTAACTAGCGGACCCCAAAGATCAATTTCTGATTTAAAAAGATCAGCGGGAACCCCATCGGGGCCGGGAGCTTTTCCCTGCCTTGATCTATTAATAGCATTTTTGACCTCGTGGAGGTCAAAAATAATGTTTGGGGCCTTAGTTTTGGAATCTAAATTGAAAAGTGCAGAAGGATTTACATGCGAATTCTCATAGGTTCCTGAACAGAAGACTTTCCTAAAATGAGTTAACCAGACATCCTCAGTAATAAGACAGTCATCGGCCAAAGAGTGGTGACCAGAAAAGTATGAGTGATTAATCACTTTCCAAAATTTAGAAGTGTCCTTCTGCTCAGATGCAGCCAAAAGATCGCCCCAGGCCCTGGACCTAATTTCTGATTTCCGTTTGTCAATGGCAGCCTTATAATCAACTCTGGCTATTTTAACTAATTGACGGGAGAGAGGAACTGCTTTAAGTGCATCTTTGAGTTTTTTGTGGGCAGATGAACACGCGGAGTCGAACCATCTGTGGGCCGCCGGCCCCTTCGCAGGCCTGTCCACCGCCAAGGCGCGTGAAATGTCAGTGCTTAAAAATTCAAATTCACGCACTATGCGGTCAGAATCTAACTGCTGGGAGAGACACATCTAAATCAAGTCCGACCTACTTCTTACAATTTCCTGGTTAAAAAGTTTTGGATCTATTTTGTCCCATTTTAAACGTATGCCACAGTTTGGATTATAAACAGTAGCAGCGCTCAAGCTTTTATTATTGGGTGCCTGAATAATTTTTAGGTCCAATATAATACTAAGGGGGTTATGATCACTCGCACAGTGGGGCGTAATCTTGAATTCTTGAATTACGTAAAAATCAGAGGAGCTGATAAGTATGAAATCGATAATACTCCCCCTCAAATTCCCTGTAAAGGTTGGTATATTGCAGGCGTTAGGGGCCAGTTTCTCGGTAACATGGACCAAGTCAAATTTACAAGTAAAAAGGTTTAAGGCATCTCCTTCAGATGTATGGTTAAAATGAAATACTGACTCTCTGCCCTCAGCAGGAAAGGCACACAGGTCCATGTGTTCTTTACTGCACAGAGGAGTGTTGAAATCGCCCACCCATATAATAATTAGGTCACTATTCTGCAAAGCATGTGAAGAATCTATAAAATCCGTTACCTCTTCCAAATGACCCATAAGGAGGCCCCGAGGGATATTGTTATAAAAGTTTAAAATAAGGATATCCTTTTGGCCACAAATAGAGACTAGGACAACCATAAAATAAAGGGAAGACCAGATTAAAGACACTTTTAAAAGCGGGAGATGTACGGAAACGAGAACTAAGAGGCCGCCACTAGCTCTCCCCATCTGGGAGGTTAATGCCGGCTGACACAAAGAGGTGAAACCGTTCAGGAGGAACGTATCTTTGGACCAGGTCTCCTGTAGACAGATTATATCGTAGGAGGAAATGAAGCTCTTCCAGTCCGAATTGTCAGATTTAGATCGCAGCCCTGCTATTTTCCAGCTAAGCAGAGTTAATGGTCTAGACACAGGACATGACATTAGAACTTTAGTATTTATAGGAGCTTTCAGGTCCAAATCAGGCTTTCCTGTGTCCCAGATACATTCAGCGTGGACATTCCCAGCCTATGGTCTCTCCTTTTTAGAAGAACAGGGGTGGGTCACTGATAGTCAATCGTTCACGTCAAGGTGACTGAGAGTCGAGAACCGGTTGCTAGAGGGTACATTTACCTGTAAATGAAGCCTTTCAAAATCTGGTCTGCGAATACTAGAATTAGTGACAATGCGGTTTGGTAGGAGCACAGGGTCGTAAAAATGATACAGGGGATTTATTTGAATCCTGTTAGTTGACATTTTACAGTAGTCCAAATTGGTCAAAAAATTGTCTACTGAACGAGGATTAGCAAAATTTAAAACAACATAGTCTCCCTCCTCCAATACTTTGGAGTGTCCTACCCTCCTCACTCTTCGGGCTATGAGAATCTTATCATTGTGGAAACAATTGGATTTGAAATTGAAGTTCAACCAGTGACCAGCTTTTCTAATTAGGGAGTGGGTATCTTCTTGTTTGGAGCACTCCAAAGGAGGAACATTTGAGAGAACCAGAACGTACGGGTTGCAGGCAGGTGGTAAATGTAAAAAGTCTGCATGGTTAGTAAGTTTAGTAGGCTCTTTGTCATGCGTTCTAGAGGAATAAACTTCCCTTATCGGCCCTGATGCAGGGTTGTCAGCGAAAGGTCCTTGACCAGAGACGGTTCGTGGATCAGGCAAAAAATTACTTACTCCTTGGGGTACCAAAGTGGGGGGAGGAGTAGACTGATGTGCTGGTTCGGGGCTATGAAGTATTCCCGTGCATAAAGGACCTGATTTTAAAAAACTAGATAAAAACCTGGTCACATCGTTACAAAAGCAATCGAGCTTCCTAGCGATCAAGGTGGAAATTTTTGCCTCAAGAGTTGCGCAAAAGGATTTGAGTGTCAAGTCAATAAAACTAGAAAGATCTTCAGGAGCATCCTTACTCGGAGGGCATTCGGGGAAGGAGACCAGGGGGATTGGGGGTTGGTCACTATGGGCCAGGGAGGTAGGTAGATTCTTATTGGAGCCCAGGGCCTTTTTTGTATTTTTGAGCTTTTTCCCGTCTCTCCTCTTCTTCAAAGGGGGAGAATCGGCCTGAGAGCAAGAGCTTTCAGGAGGAGGAATAGCTAAAAGGAGAGAAGAATTAATTTGGTCGGTAGTGGGGAGTATATCGGCGCCCAACTGGCTGGTATTCAGAGGCGAGATCAGTGATGAAGGACCAGTCCTTGGAAAAGTGGAAATATGGATGGTAGGTTCCAAGGGGGGGTGTTGAACAGTACTTTGGACAGCCCCAATCCTTCCTTCTACATGTTCAAGTTCGGATTCAATGGCCCCCATCACAGAAGATAAATAACTAGTAATGGAGGACTGAAGGGAGCTGGACCCGGCTTCCCCCTTCTGAACATTAGACTTTCTTTTCCCCATATTTGGTAACAAACTCACACAGTATCTGAAACAGCACCCCGATGGAGATTCCACAGGCAGAAGAAGTAGACGTTAGGGGGGGGGGGCCCAGCCCGGCCTCTTCCGGTTGATGACGAGCGAAGGACGGGCCCGCCCTTGGCCCGGGCTTTGCCCGGGCGCCGCCCGCGCAGCGGGAGCGCGACAGAAATATAAAGGGCTCCTGCCCCTCCTTCACTCACAGCGCTTCCCGCGACGGCGGGAGCGCGACAGAAATATAAAGGGCTCCTGCCCCTCCTCCGCTCACGGCGCTTCCCGCGACGGCGGGAGCGCGATTTCAAAGTTAAAGGGCTCCTGCCCCTCCTTCACTCACAGCGCTTCCCGCGACGGCAGGAGCGCGATTTCAAAGTTAAAGGGCTCCTGCCCCTCCTTCACTCACAGCGCTTCCCGCGACGGCGGGAGCGCGATTTCAAAGTTAAAGGGCTCCTGCCCCTCCTTCACTCACAGCGCTTCCCTATTTTGGTGGTAATTACCGCCAGCTTGTTGGCGGTATTACTGCCACTTTAAAAGTCACCACCAATGTCATAATGAGGGCCTGTGTCTCCATTATGGGATGAAACGTCTAAGTATATCTCAGGATGGCATTGAGAGCACTGTTTAAGTTGCCTGGTTAACTGCTTCTGGAGGAATTATTCTGTTCAGCGTGGATTCTGGAAACCAAGACAGTTTTACAGCTTTGCAAGGAGGTAAGTACCATAGGTGTATTCAATGGTGGGTTTCAACAGCGCCTGCGTAGATTAATGTTTTACAATCTTACTGTGATTTAGTAGGGTTTTTAAGCTCATAAAATAATTCAGGAGGAATTCTCTTGGATGGACATCCTCTCACATGTTACAGCAGTGGGGCATGTGGTTTTTGTCTTCTGGATTTTCAAACCTCGTTACCTTATTTTCTCCAAAACGACTGTGACCACTCTTTATGCATAACAACTATATGACTTGTTTGGACTCCTACTTGACTTATTTCAAATTTGACTCTGTATTCACCGAGCTCTAAAGAGGCAACCTAATGTGCTTCTGCTACAGTAATATATCTGTGTATTGGAAAACAATGTGCCATGAGATTTTCCAAACTGAGATCCACACAGATGAAAGTGCCATGTCTGAGCGAAAGCATTATGCCTTATTTTAATCAAAACTCAATTTTGAAGAAGAGAATTCTAAAGTCTAAAAATAATTATGTAATAGCTCTCTGTACTTACAAATAACTTACCCATATGATAGTTTACCAGGCCCAATAAGTTTCTGAACATAAAACATACACTAGCCATGGTGTCTGGCGTGCATGTCTTTATTAATAACTTCATCATAAGGTACTATGCTATGTACTATGTACTGACGTTTTCTAATCAATATTACATTAAAACAGAGAACTATCAGAAGATAGTAGGCATATTAATGGCCTGAAATAGCTTTTAGTATTTGGTCCTTTATCATATAATACTGTATATGAACAACCAATCTGCCAAGATGCTGTGCCTTATCACAGTTGATGTGGACATAGAACTTAGGCCTATTTGCCCTACCTGTAGAGGGCAGACAATTCATTCAGAAATCACAGTCTACATTCTGTTTGCTGGGAAGTGGTAGCAGAGGAGCTGAAATGATCTGAATGACATTGTGTGCTATAGTATTTGGCATGTGATCCGTGAACAATTTTGGTGACTCCTTTTCAATTAGACTGTTTAGAGTATTGGAGTCTGCAATCTCTGGGACAAAGTAATCAAGGTTAGGTTATGGGTGGTAGTTGTGGATATGTTTGCTTCAGTGTCTTACCACCAGTTGTGCATAACCTGTGTTCATTTTAAACCCCATGTTGACCTCCCTGATGGCTTCCTAAAGTGATCATAAGTAGGCACTACACATACAGGAATGCAAGGAGGTCCAGTGTCACACTCCACAGTCACAATCCAGATTGTGGATGGGATACTGTAATAAAGCATCACAGGGGAGAGATTCGTATCAGGCACAGACTGAATCAAAGACTCTGACTGAGTCTTGCAGCACTTAAACGCAAATCCTGTGCTCAACAATATGGAGAAGTTGAGAAGGAAGAAACAATTATGCTGTTAAATTTGTTCAGTGAGCCATCTGTCTTTCGAAAAGGGCATGTTCAGTTGGTATTTAGACAGAATATCAGAAACCAAAATACTGTGAGGCACATTATGGTGTCAAGAATATCGAGGTCAAAAATTGTGACGGTAAGTTTCTATAGGTAAGTAAAGTGTATGTACCCTGGCAATATATATATATTGCCAAGGTACTTAGATGTGGAGTTAAGAATAGTAAACCTATACTTACCTATTAACCTATTTGCATTTACCAGCTCAATATTATGGTCCTCAATATTTTTGACACAATATTCTGTCCATACGTTATTTTTGTTTCAGATATTTTGTCAGTGATCCACTGACATAGGCATTGCTTATAGTTGGTGCAAATTGAGGATTTGAGAGAATACGGAGTATATCAGATTGGCAATTGTCAGTCTGAGATGGTATTGAATCTTACTCTCTCAGAAGGAATTGGTAATGATAATCCTAACAAAGGGCACTATGGTATCATCCAGGTTAATTGAAATTGTAGCTGGATAAGAGTTGAAAAATGGCCCTCTCTAAAGGGTCACCCCAAACCTTTTGCCTTCGTTCTTCTCTTTTTTCTAACCTTGTTTTTGCTGGCTTCAGGACTATGTGCACTTTACCACTACTAACCAGTGCTAAAGTGCTCTCTCCCCTAAATCATAGTAAGATTGGCTTAACCCCAATCAGCATATTTAATTTACGTTTAAAGTCCCTAGTATAGGGCACCACATTGTTTTGCTTTCCTTCTCTTATCTTATGACCAAGCTTACAAAACTTCTCTGGAATGCACTTCTTAGTTTAAAGAAGCCGTGTGTTGTTATTATTACTCCACCACAAGGTTCCTGAAAGACGAGATTAGTAGGTTGGAAGCACACTTTTAAAAGTAGTTGCAGCAATGAAAGCAAAATATATCAAAGTACTTCTCAGTTGCAATGTACACAGCAAATACATGTGATTATATTATAGCATAACTTCAAAGCAAAGCATAAAAGTCAAAATTGCATCACCGTAGGGCCTATCACTCCACTTCATCTTTCTAAGGGCTGCAAGTTGATGACTCCGGTTCAACTGCGAGAAAGAGATTTTCCACCCAAATGGGAGACAGGCAACTGACATCCGTTCCTGTCTGAAGTCAAGATCTTTCTCCCCCTCGCTGTTGCCCAGGGCCATCGTTAAAAGCAAACTCAGTGTGAGAACCGAATAAACTTGGAGAGTGGACAATTCTCCAAACTTCACTCGTTCCCAGACTGGATTGAGAGGTAAACACAAAATCTACGCTCTCTTATCAGCTAGGGTTTGGTGTGAAAAACACAGCTTGGTCTATCATGTGGAAAAACACAGCTCATCTGCAATGTCTCAACTGCAATGTCTAACTCCACGTTAAAGCCAATAGGCAGCTAACCTAAATACCAAATGTAATGTCTAACTCCACGTTAAAGCCAATAGGCAGCTAAACTGAATACATGTACTGTGCTACTGGTGAACATTGAGCAACTAATATGCGCAGTGGTGAAACACAAAGTCATTAGTCAAACACAGTTAATAGCATCACCCTCCACCCTATGACCAATGATTTTTTGTTTACATACCTCTTATTTGAAACAAAAACAAAAAACGAAAACATCAACACCAAAAAAAAAACATTATAGCAAATCAGATTTGAATGATAAAAGCAATCACTGTAAAGCAATGGAAGTGGATTAACATATTGATCTCATAACCTTTCAAATCAGATACATGTACAATGAAAAGACTGAAACTTATATACTCTGATTGAACAGTGTCTCTAAAACAGCAATTTGATGTAGCATGAGTTCTACTCATGTAAAGGTACACGGTCCACCTGAAAGGTTTGATGGAATGTAAGCGAAAGTCAGAGTTCCACATGAAAAAACACAGACAGTTAACTGGTAAGGTTGCTTAGTTCCAGTGGAAGAATGTAATCAAACGAGTTGACAAACTTTATATTGATCCCATGTAGAACTTGAAGGCGCCAGTTGTGCAAAATGGATCCATGGGGTTTGTACTTTGATCAATCAGGCTCAGGTTGGGGGTTCGGTCCCTCCCCGACCCCACACGCACACACCCGAAGTTAGACCACACAGCACACTCATGGTCAGTGGCGAGTCGTGGTAGGATCTGCAAAAGAAAAAAGTATGACTTTTCTTGCAAATAACATTTGTCATCTGAAATGTGCCCTTCCTTTTCCTTTCCTTGTTTTATAATCAGCAGGACGTTATAGGGGCCCTTTGTTATGATTTCTGCAGGTTCTGGAGGGTCATTTGGGGATTCAACCCACACCTTAGCACTGAGGTTTTTATCTGCTGCACCACAGCTTCCCTTTCCTTGCACTGTCAGAAGGGCTGGGGCAGACTCCTTCTTTATCAAACCTCCATTCACTGCACTTTTGACAAGTTGAGCAATTCCTTCTCCAATCTGTATGAATAAATCAGATTATCTTCTAGTTATCAGCATCATTTGGATTTCTCCTTGGTAATCTGCAGCAATCACTCCCCCTAAAACCTGATCAATTTGCCATTTCTGTCCTGGTTAACTTTCCTCTCTCCAACTGATCTTTGACTGTTTGTGGGACAGATTGCTGTTGTGCGTGCTGACAAATAGGACATTGCAAAATCACAGTTTTTATCAAATCTAGGGGAATGTGCATCTCTCTAATCTCTGCCCACCTGTAAGTGGCTTTTTCTCCCAGATGTCCACATTTCTGGTGCACCCACTTAGCCATCCCCACTAAGTCAGAATTCTGGGTGGACACTTCTCTCTCTGAATTTTTCTCTTTAACATCTGCAAGGGAATTGAACCAGTTATGTACAAGCCATGTGGAAAACCAAATGTCTAAACCATTGGCAGTGAACCAAGAATCAATGTAAAAATGACACGTCTCAAGCAGCTCTTGCTTTAAAGTCTGACATACATTTTACAACTCTGGTCCTTCTCCTGTGGTAGACAACAACTTTTCAGTCAATGAATCATTAGTCTAACAAACATGCTTTTTATCCTCAGGGGATACAAATTCAAATGGTGCACTCAATTTCTTTGGTGACTTTTTTACCTGTGGTACTCCCTGCACCCTCTCCTCATCCTGAAAAGGGGCTTGTGACACCTGTTCATGTAGGGCTGCAGTGACTCTAGCCCTGTCTTGCATGTACCAGATCCCGTGTATGATACTAGCCTCCTGTGCCTGTCCTAAACTGTGAGATTTAGGTGAACTCATCACCCACTGCATGCTTGATATTTCAGGTTTCAGAATTACATTATCATTTAATGTCATTTGCTCAGTATTCACTAGAGCCCAATAACAAGTCAAAAGCTTAATCCAAAGTTCCAGGGACACTCTTGTCCTCCCCTGTTCCTGACTTACATGTAAATCAGTGTTTCCCTCTTGCACTGCGCAGAAACCTAAAGTCTGAATTATTTCATTTGCCAAATCAAAAGCTCGCAGCTGCTCATGTTTTTTCCTAGTTACTTTGTACCAAAGTGTTAGGATTTCACTCAGATGAAGGCTATACTGTTTCCAAAAATCAAACAAGCTCATGAAACTCGGACCCATATTTATACTTTTTTAGCGCCGCATTTGCATCATTTTTTGACGCAAAAGCGGCACAAACTTGCAAAATACAATTGTATTTTGTAAGTTTGCGCTGATTTTGCGTAAAAAAATGATGCAAATGCGGCCCTTTAAAAGTATAAATATGGGCTTCGGTGTCTCTTGCTTAGTGCAAATAGTAAGAAACTCTAAAATCTTTTGTTTTACTTGTGACAACAGCTGTCTATTTTCTGGATTCCACTGAATTCCCAGTAAATGCACATTTTGCAACAGTACTGCTGCCTTGTCTGAATTCATTTTAAACATCGTACTTTGCAAAAGCGGTCTGAAAATCACATTCTCAACTATCTTCACAGTGTAATCTGTTAAGGAATGCACCTCAACTGCCAACAACCGTGGGCTGTTCTGCACATCTACGCTCTTCTCAAGAGGCTAATTTTTTTTAACCTTCTCATTACTGGAATGGGAAAAGCCAGATTCTACTACAATAGTTTTATAGATTTCAGCATTATCTTGCAATTATGTGTTCTGGCTAATCTGCTCACGTAAATTCTTATTTTCATGTTCTAACTGCCTACATCTCTCCTGAATTTTTCTATAAGCAGACAAAAGTATTCAAACCTTCTGTCAAGAACAAAAGGAACATCAATTCTTTCAAAAGGCACAAAGCACTCATCCCAAGACTCACAAGGTCCTGATAAACAAGAAAACATGTTTCTCACAAAACCATAAGGCAGTTTAACTTCACATGCATTTTCAAACATGGTCTGCCGTGCTTCTTTAATTCTCTAAACAACAAAAAACAATTACACTTTTAAATAGTGCACTTCCAATCTCTAATTCCGACTCCCAGACTGCTGATTAATGCCAAAATGTTTTGCTTTCCTTCTCTTATCTTATGACCGAGCTTACAAAAGTTCTCTGGAATGCACTTCTTAGTTTAAAGAAAACATTTATTGTTATTATTACTTCACCATGAGGTTCCTGAAAGACGAGATTAGTAGGTTGGAAACACATGTTTAAAAGTAGTCGCAGCAATGAAAGCAAAATATATCAAGGTACTTCTCAGTTGCAATGTACACAGCAAATACATGTGATTATATTATAGCATAACTTCAAAACAAAGCATAAAAGTCAAAATTGCATCACCGTGGGGCCTATCACTCCGCTTCATGTTTCTAAGGGCTGCAAGTTGATGACTCCGGTTCAACTGCGAGAAAGAGATTTTCCACCCAAACGGGAAACAGGCAACTGACATCCGTTCCTGTCTGAAGTCAAGATCTTTCTCCCCCTCGCTGTTGCCCGGGGCCATCGTTAAAAGCAAACTCAGTGTGAGAACCGAATAAACTTGGAGAGTGGACAATTCTCCAAACTTCACTCGTTCCCAGACTGGATTGAGAGGTAAACACAAAATCTACGCTCTCTTATCAGCTAGGGTTTGGTGTGAAAAACACAGCTTGGTCCATCATGTGGAAAAACACAGCTTGGAAAAACACAGCTCATCTGCAATGTCTCAACTGCAATGTCTAACTCCACGTTAAAGCCAATAGGCAGCTAAGATAAATACCAAATGTAATGTCTAATGCCATGTTAAAGCCAATAGGCAGCTAAACTGAATACAGAATGTAATGTCTAATGTCATGTTAAAGCCAATAGGCAGCTAAACTGAATACAGAATGTAATGTCTAATGCCATGTTAAAGCCAATAGGCAGCTAACCTAAATACCAAATGTAATGTCTAACTCCACGTGAAAGCCAATAAGCAGCTAAACTGAATACAACATGTAATGTGCTACTGGTGAACATTGAGCAACTAATATGCGCAGTGGTGAAACACAAAGTCATTGGTCAAACACAATTAATAGCATCACACACATGTGCCCAGGGTATGTAAATTAAATGCTACTTGTGTTCTTGCAGCACTGGTTGTGCCACTCACTTAAGTAGCCCTCTAACCATATCTCAGGCCTGCCATTGCAGAGCCTGTGTGTGCAGTTTTACACTGCCCTGTCGACCTGTGAAAATAACCCCTTTGCCAGGTCCAAAGCCTTCCTTTTTTATACATATAAGTCACCGCTAAGAGAGTCATGGACAACCCAGAGGGCAAGGTGCAATGTATTTAAAAGGCAGGCCATGTACTTTTAAGATTTACATGTGCTGGTAGTGGAAGACTCCCAAAGTCATTTTTCACTACAGCAAGGCCTAGGATAACATTGGGATTACCTTCTTACATCCTATAAGTGTAACTCACAAATTGGAAGAGATCTGTTTGTCAACTTTGGTGTCTTTGGACTCATAATTCAAAATCACAACTTATATTGAAGACGGATTTTAAATTGCAGTTCAGAAAATGCCCCTTTTAGGAAGTTGGCATTTTCCTACTTTATTCATTTGGTGCCTACTGCTTGTCTCCAAAAAACATCTAGGGTGGGGTGACAGCTGGACTTCGTGCATTCCCTCTAAACAGCCACACACAAAGGGAGCTTAGGTATGACTGATGGGCCATCAACATCCTGATGGGCCATCCTGGGCAGGATGGGAGGTAGGAGTTGACACTTACACCTGAATAGGCAGTGTCTTCCCTACACAAAGGGCTGCATACCCCCTTGTAGTGAGCCTGGTGCCAAGGCAGGAAGCGAGGACCTCTGTGTACTTTAAAGATCTTTCTTTCCTTCTTTGAAGTCACTCCTACTTTAAAGGCACAACTAGGTATAAGTACTGGAATACTGATTTAAGTACTGGACCTCTGACACCACCAACTCAGTACACTTCTAGGTCTGTGAATACTCTGCCAGGAAGAAGGACTGATGTGCTGCTATGAGGTCTGCATTCTACTCAGCTGCTACTCTGCTGGACTCCTGCTTTGCTGAGCTGATCTGCTGCCTGATGCCCTCTTGCCTGGGTGTGAGAATGACTGGACCTGCCTCTGTACATCCCAGAACCAAAGTGATTCCAAGGGCTTGATGGCTTGCCTCCTGCTCTTTGAAGTTTCAGAGGCACAAAAGACTATCAACTCACGTGCTACAGCTCCTGGACCCGTCGTCAACCAGCTCCTGACTCCCAAAAGGTACTTTTTCTGTCTTGGACCCCTGAAAGTGTTTTTTGACTCCTGAATCAAGCTTTAGGGCTCTTTGTGACCGGGAACAACCGGCTCAGGCTGGAACTGTGCTGTTCGTCCAAAGAATCAGCCCGAGCCAACCCAAATTCATATCTTTGCACAGCAAGCATCACCAATTGTGAATGTAAAGCTCCAGTTCCCCATCCATGATGCCCGGCTGACCCTCTTCATGCCTGTGGACCACCGCCAGCGACACTCTCCTTGCTCCTGGTGAAGTTCTTCCCCACAAACGGGGCGCTTGGCTCTATTTTGAGATGGTAAAACTTCAGCTGGACTTGTCTGGGACTGTGTCTGTCCCACGCTTCATTGTGGTCAGTCTGAACTTTTGGATTTAGCCTGGTCTAGCGTGGCTAGATAGCCCCGGTTGGCATTTTATGCTTGTAAGCACTATATTGCACTTTAATCTTTAGAGATTAATATCCTGATGTCTACTGATTGGATTTTTGTTGCTTTGGCCTTGTTTGACTCAAAAAATTAAGCTTTATTTTTCAAACAGGTGTGGTGTTTTCATTGTTTTACTGTTTGAAGTGTTGAACAAATACTTCACAAACTAGCTCTTAAGTTAATCCTCACCACTCTATGCCAAGCTACCTGAGGGTGAGCACAGGTTAATTTAGGGTGTGTACCTGACGTACCCTGACTAGGACTGTGGTTCCTGCTTTGACAGGGTGCATAGCCCAGTTTCTAACAGTAATGATCTGATAGGGCACTGGAGAGACCTCAAGCTGAAATGAACCTGTATTGATTGTGGGTGGGAAACTACGATGTTGCAAATTTAGAGTTCAAGTAAATCGTGGTGATGGTTCAATAGGTCTTCAGAACAACTGCTTTGATGACGGAGGCATATGTTTTGTTTAATCAGCAAAATTCCTTGAAGGTCAGTTAAATCTTTCATAACTTCCTTTGTCGCTAGAGAAAATGTATGTTTTAACCACATCTTGTATATAATGTACAGAACACATTTGCACAAACGTTTTTCACTGCATTCACTTTCACTGCCCCATTACTATAGGAGCACCGAAAGGACTGAATTCAAAATATAAGATTGACTGCGTTTTTGAGTAAAGAAATATGCACCTACTATATGATAAAATATGAATTGCTGACAAAATATGCACGTTTAAAGATTGTTTAAAAATTGTTTACCACGAAGACAAGGGGTTTACTTCCCCCTGCAGGACCATTGTTCAACTGCTTATTTAACCACCCAGGTTCTAGGGTTGCGGAGTAGGCCACATTTTCTCTAAATAATAATATCTAAACTTCAAGGTGCTCACTGAAAATATACCCCCGAAACCCAACTGTGTGTCATGCTTAACTTGGCATTCCCAGCACTTCATATTACCTCTGACCAAGATGATAAGCATAAGGACATGTGATGGGACCCGTGTGTCTGCAACCGGTGCCTTCCCTTTGCTGTGCTTGTGGAGCCCAGTTGCATTTCTTTCCAACACAAGGAGGTAGCGAATTAAACCCTGCCCTAGAAGGGCATCTGCTGTGATGGCAAAAGATTACTAATGCCTTGCATGTTTTCATGGTACCTTGTTGAGCTTATCTATGGCTTGAAGTGAGAACCCTTTTATTCACTTTGTGAAGGATGTTGGCTGCATCAGAGTGGGGCTGGCATAAGAGATGTGCAGCTGCTCAAAGAGAGAAAGCATTGTTATCTTTTCTAACAGCAGCAGCAGTCTTTTTTGGTTTAGTGTTGAAATCATCATTTAGTCAACCCTACAGGAGGCTTCACCACCCCCATTCTCCCATACATGGAGTGAAGGCATTTTTGAGCTGCCAACAGCAGAAACAAGCCTCCCCGGGGAGGGCACAACAGTGCTGACTGTTGTAGTCCTCACCACAGTTTTCCAGTCATTGACCTCATTCAGCAGTTTGCTGGGGCTTGGGTATCATTCTCCCCTGTTGCCTGTTACAGTGAATAATACAGGGGGGCTATCAGAGAGAGTTTTCTGTCTTCCGCCAGACTTCAAATTCTGTCCCACTTATGGCTGTGGTGCCCAGCCAAAAAGGGTAATGTTGTTTCAAGCAAATCTGGTTCTTATAGAGAAGGGGAAATGCCATGTCCACTGGTCAAACTAGGGGAAGAGCCTACTCCATTATCTTTTTGTTCTCTAAGGTCATGGGCAGGTTACTGATTGTCATTGACTCGAAGATGTTAAATTGAAGGGTAAGCTTCATCACCCTTAAGATGTAGATGTTGCAGTACATCATTCCTTTGATGGCATCTAGGGATTAGATGCTTTCCAAACAAACATGGTTTCACTGAAGTTATTAGGGGCTCTACTCCACGTTTCAGGTTATAGCTCTTCTGACTCCAGTCAGCCACTATATATTCACCAAGATTGCGACTCACACTAAGGCTTTTCTGCATTTCTGCTGCTGGCCAGTATATCCCCTAAGTGGATAAATAGCTCTTGTACGTCCAATCACTGGCTAAGGCATTGGTCTGGAGGAGATATGTACTTGTCCGGATTACCATGGCCCCTCCTTATCCTTCTGAAGTGTCAGTTGATACTGTTTCATGACCTGGTCTTTACTGAGGCTTGTTTTTGGATGGATAAAGGCATGGTATTTCATCCAGATATCCAAGTAGTCAGAGTTTGGCTAAAACATTCCTCCTTGTTGGGAAGATCTCAAGCACAGGGCATCTCTGGCTAAGAGTTCAAGGTCTAATGGCTTACTGTAGCTCCACAATTACCAGAGATGGTCTGCACCAGCAGCGACTGATGTCATACCTCCATTTCCAACTCCATTGTGTCCCAATTGTTACTTTGGCAATGCCAAGGCTACTGCAATGTTGGTTGAATCCTGCCTTGGGGTTTCCATTTCTCCTGGGGACTCCTGCTATGTAAGCTATGTAAGTAACAGAATTTTGGCATAGTAGTCTGGAAGGGGGTGTTGATTCAAACGGTCCCTGGTAGAAGGATGTTATTCTTTGATCTTGAGGGAGCTACTGGTGGTCTCATGGCACAAAAGCACTTTTAGTTCCATCTCAAGGGTCGTCATGTGTTGATACAGTCTAACAACACTGTGACATCTACCTACAGTAGCATGCAGAGGGGACTTGATCCAGGTTGGAATGCCAACTCCTCTCACTGATTGCCTCTTCCATCAGGGATTCAGAATGTTTTCTGGCAGTTCAAGGTGCCATTCATAGGCCTGTTTGTTCAACAACTGCTCTTCGCTTCTCTTCCTATGTGTGGTCATCGTTTTTGGCTTCGCAGGTTATCGTCTTCCCTCTTTCAGTCAATATCAGTCCAGTGACCCTGTGAACTGCTGCTGGTGTAGTCACTGCTTCCATCTATGGGTTGTATTCTGCCAAAGAGAGAATGCTTCTAGGTATGGAAATTGAGATGTTGGCATTGAAGAACAAGGACCTCCCTCTCCACTTATCAGATGTTATCTAAAGTCCTGCCAAAGGCCCACTTTGCAGTCTTATGCTCGGAGTGAATGGTAGTTTTCCAGTGCTGGTGTTCTGCCCATTCCTTATTGCCTTTAAAGTGAGGAATTTTCAATTGGTCTTTTAGTTCCTCTAGAATACTTACATCCTTATTCTTTCTACCTCTACTCTAAGAGCTCAATTGACAACCATTCAGTTTCTTCTGGGACCCTTATGGCAGTGCAATTACTATGAGGCCTTTGATGCTCTTGTCTTGAAGGGCTTTTCTTTGTCCCATATTTGAATTCATTATATCTCCACTCCCTGGGATATTACAGTGGCCCTTTGGATACTACAGGTTCACTGCTTTGAACATTTGTGTTCAGAGAGCTTGAAGTTATTGACTCTGAAGGTGACCTTTTTTGTAATAGTAAGCTCAGCTCACCAGGTAGGCAAGCCTGGGGGCTTTTTTTGCTGTGCTCCCTCTATGACGGTTCTGTGAAGAAAAATGGTATGTTATTTGGTAGAGCTGTGCGACCTCACACAGTGTGAACTCAGAAACCTGTCTTGGGTCCTGTCTGACTCATTTGTAAAACCCTAGATCAACCCTGGCGAGCTGTGGCTTCAACCAGTCAGGCTTTACCAATGGAACAAGTGCCAAGCACTTAGAAGTACCAAAACAACTGAATAAGAAAGAAAGGCGACACAAAGGAAATGCAACATTAATTTTAAAAAATAGATATTTTTATGAATTTGTAGGCCTCAAAATGAACAAATTCCGCCTGAGGGTTTTGAGGATGTAAATTCTTAAACAAATTGTAAATCATTGCTTTTCACTCAGAATGCAAACAAGCAATGGCAAGTACCACGGTCAGCGGTTACTTTGAAAACTTTTGAAAACGTCTTGTAAAGTTGTGTTCGGCTACCCCAGCCCAATTTGGGTGGCCAGCTCTGCATGGAAAACATCAGAGGGGGCAATAAAGCATAGCAGGATAGTTACCTTCAAGTAAAAGCAGTCCCCAGTCCAGTTCCAGGCTCTATGGGCTAACCACCATAGACATCAATAAAGTGGTCCTGATGCAAGGGATGCAGGATGCTAAAGATGCTGCGTATGCTGATAATGCTGATCAGGTTGATGGGGTCTTCATGGGGCCACCACTCAGTCCACAAACGTTGTGGACCGACTTTGACCACAGAGGTTGATAACCCTCGAAGTCCAGGTGAAGTCCAGCTGAAAACCAGTTGCCACTGGTCTACTGGTCTCTGGTCACAGCGAAACCAGAAGTTCCCTTTAACTGCAGCTAGTGTCCATCTTGGGCCCCAAACTGCTCTTCAAGGAATGTCCCAGGTCCAGCAGATGTAGGTGAAACTTTTGAGTGTTGGGGCTCGGTCTCCAGGGCTGAGCTTCGGCGGGCAGTAGCAACTAAGTGATAGTGACCCCCCAGCTTGCCAAGGGTGCCTCTTCAGCTTTTGTGGCCCTAGAGCTGTATCAGGAAGTCAACCAGCTAACTCTAGGAGTTTACCTCTTCTGTCTGGAGCTCAGGAGATGGCTTTTCCTTGAGCAAGGCACCACATGAACAGTCCTCTCTTTGTTAGCCCAGGAGCAAAAGGTGCAGTCCAGTCTTTGGCACAGGTAAGTCATTCTTTGGTTCTCTCTACAGTACAGATGTGATCAGGGGTCTGAGTGCACGGTTGCCACTTTTATGCCCGCAACTTGCCCACAGGATGCTGTGACTACTAGGCAATAGGCAATCAGCTCCCCTCCTGGCTGATGATGGCTTCCTGCAATGTATGGCATAGAGCTATCCCAGAGCGCAAAATTATGCCTACTCCCAAGATGGCAGGACCCGTTTCTTGGCGTGTGGAGCTTGGTAGTCCACCCTAGAGGTGTGGCTACTTGAAGGCTACATGCCCAAGGGAAAAGTAGTTTGGCCACTGTTTCCCCCTTTCTAACCCCAATGCCAAACTAACTGCCAGAGCAAAAGAGCAGCCACTCTTGTGTGTGTCCACCATTTGCCCTTCAAAGGTGGCTTCAACTTTGAAGCTTGCCTTTTGGGCTCACACCCTGTTTGGCTTCCTGCCAGGGATAGGTAACACCTCTTCCAACAGCAAGCCCCTATTGTGTTTGCCTGGGCAGTCAGAAGGCTGTCTTAGGACTAGCAACTGTAAATGGCCACTGGAAAACTTGGGCAATAGAGAGGCAACTTTCTGAAGTTGCCTTGTATTCAAAAGTAATATTAAATTTGCCTTGGGCATCAAGACAGATTTGATGTAACAATTCTTTTGATACCTTGAAGTACCAACTTTATTAGTTCCATTCAGAAGTAAGCACAGCTGAATTGTCAACGTGTAACCTTGTTCTTGCCAATGGAGCTATTAGCCATTCTACAGTAAAAACAAAAAAAAAATGGATTTTTACTGTTAGGACTTATAAAAATACATGTCCTCATTTTTAATGTACAGCACCTTGCCTAAGGGCTCAACAGGCTTACCTTAAGGGGGATATTTAAAAACAAAATAGTCTGGACATTGTCATTAGTTTGAATGGAAATGGTCCAGTTAGCAGTTTAAAGCTGCTCAACCAGTCTGCAGTGGCAGGCTGGGAGATGTGCTTTACTTAGTCACACTCATGGTGGCACAATAAGTGCTGCAGCCCGCCCTTGAGGGGCACATTAACTTACAGGTCCTTGGTACCCCTGTACCAAATACTAGGGACTTATAAGTAAGCTAACTAGTGCCAATTGGGTATAAGCCAATTAGACATACACTTTTAAGGGTCAGGGCACTGGCACTGAGGTCTGGTTAGCAGGCCTCAGTGCACTCAGAGTAAAAAGACCAGCATTAATCCGAAACTTTTGAGGTGACCAAAAGGCATTTTCTTACAACTTATGAAAGCAACTTTTGTTTGTAATTTTTATCTGGGATTTTTCCAAAGGTTATCACTGTAATGCATAACATTTTGAATTGTTAGAAAAGCTGGGCAATGTCATAAAGAGTTCTTGATGTCCAATGGTTGGTTGTTTCTACCACTCCTATGGTGACCTCCATGACTCTATTTTCACTCCCAAAGAGGATTCGGAGCAGGATCCACTTTTGGGTGGCTGCTTCCTGGCTCAAGGTTTAGGGTATCTCTTCTGCAGAAATCTGTGGGGTGTCCACCATGGCCTCTTCTCACACCTTTACGCAACCCTATCTTCTTCATTGGTTGGATAGTGATTAAATGTATTTTGGTGTGGCTGTCTTCAGTTTGATTATGTCGTTATTTCTTTGATGTCACATTAAAACCACTGCGTTTTCCACATTGGAGGCTTTGTTTGTCTGCTGTTGGATTTTTGAAGTGCAGTACAAGTCTTTGTTACACATAAGTACTGCTTAGATTACTTACCAATAACCTTTATAACTCTAAATCTACATTCCTCATCCCAGTATGTGTTGAAGTAAGGTCCCACCTCCTCAAATAGAACCCTTCCCATGAGTATATATTTTCTTCCCTCATTTCAAATGGGCTGCCCCTTTTCATCCATGTGAAGAGATGCACATCTCTTCCCTCTTCCTGTTATATTCAAGCTCCCAATCCTGCAGAAAAGAATCTAAAGGTAGAGCTGGAACATATGAACTAGGAATGTAGGATCAGAATAATGAAGTTTATCAGTTTATTTAACATCCTTCATGCAATTCCTTAATTATTGTAGAAATACCTAAGCAGTATGCCTTCTACATAACCCTTATGAAAAAGACACAACTAGATTCAGGAGTCTTGCAACACACAGAACAACTTTAAGAAGGCTAAATTTATAGCATCTCATTATTCTGCAACACTTTTGTGCAAAATAATAATTTGGATCCCTGAGCCATACGCAATGACCTACTTAATGCAATGACTCAGTGTTGACAGTGATGATTTGTACCCTATTTTTGCTGGATGAAAACCTACATTAAGACATCACAATTTCTGAATTGCACATCTAACATACTCAAATGGACTTCCCATTCTGAAACTGGATTCTGGCAGAAAATGGGGGTGGGGTTAGTTCCTGAGTTCTAAGAAATGCTGAATTGATCTTTGAAAAAAACAGGGCCTCAAAACAATTTTACCTCCAACTGTCTTTAGATAAGAGGATTAGTCATTAAGGCCCTCATTATGACATTGGTGGTAAGTACCGCTTACCGCCATGCTGATTGCCGCCAACATACCGCTGCCACGGCGGATCACCGCTACCCATATTATGACACACACATAGCAATCCGTTACTACACAGCCACACAGACAAGTCCGCCAGCCCAAAGGTCGGTGATAAACTGGCGGTAGCAAGAACAACACCGTTACGCCAACAGAACTACGCCCACAACATTATGACCCACGAATCACCACAGCAGACATTCAATGGCGCTAAACCAATGGCGGTACATAACGCTGCACTCAAAATACACACACACAAACAAAACAAAACTACATTGGACAATTCAAACTACACACACCTGACACCCATTCACACACCACACCCACACACCCACACCACTATAAAACACACACCCATATTACTCACAACCCTTTACGACTACAAACAAGTTCCACAAGAGAGATAGCAAGACCACAGAAAAGACCACAGCCACACACCACCATCACCTATACAGCATCCACGCACCTTACATCACACACCCCAACACATCCCCCTACACACCCTCACCCACACCACTCACACTACACCCATGGCACCACAATAACACTGCAGGTTCTCAGAGGAGGAGCTAAGGGTCATGGTGGAGGAAATCATCTGGGTAGAGCTACAGCTATTCGGATCACAGGTGCAGCAGACATCCATTGCAAGGAAGATGGAGCTATGGCGGAGAATCGTGGACAGGGTCAACGCCGTGGGACTGCACCCCAGAACAAGGGATGACATCAGGAAGAGGTGGAAAGACCTACGGGGGAAGGTGTGTTCCATGGCAGCAAGACAGCAACTAGCTGTACAGAGGACTGGCGATGGACCCCCACAACTGACAACATGGGAGGAACAAGCCTTGGCAATCATGCATCCTGAGGGCCTGTGTCAACACCAGGGCAGTGCGCGCTCTACGGGCGACTAGAATGCAAAAACCCAGCACTTTCAATATAACGTAATTTATGCATTGTGCTGATATGCTGTTGTTTAACCTTTTGCATTGCAGAGTTCAATCCTGAAAACTTATTTTCAAGGTGCTTATAAATACTGTTCATTTGCAATGTATTGCTGCAGGCTTTCAGAGTGTGTCAGGGTGTGGTCCCTTTCCAGGGCCTTCTAGAAGATTTCCCTGCAGCATGCCTGGGTGTGGTTTGTGGGCTGGGCCAAGACTCTATAAAAGAAAGCCAGCCAGCTCCACATGCTCACTATTCAGAGGTCCCGGTGCAGAGCAGCAGCAACTTCCTGAGCTCCTGTTCCGGAGGCCTACTTCGATCTTCCAGGCCTTGCCCTTTCACTTTGTCGGTGATTCTTGATCAGGGCGGTAAGACGGAGGTAGGGCTGGGCCCCTGATCCCGTTCTCGAAGGCTTTGGAGTTCTTGGGCCTAATTTGCAAGATAAAACAATTTTGCTCCTATGTGTGTGAATGTGCGCTTGAAGTTTTATGGCATTTTCATGCTGACACTTGAATTGGCAAAACGCGCGATTCTTTACTCATGCACAATTCATGTTGTTCATTGTGTGCTACCACTTTATGGCATTTACTAGGTAGCATTTGAATCAGCAAGACGCGTGATTCATTTCCTGTGCTCAATTCATGTTATTCATTGTGCGCTACCATTTTATGGCATTTACTAGGTAGCATTTGAATCGGCAAGACGCGCGATTCATTTCCTGTGCTTAATTAGTTTTCCATTGTACGCTTCCATTTCTTGGCATTCATATGGTGGTATTCGAATCGGCAAGACGTGCGATTCATTTCCTGTGCTTAATTTGTGTTATTCATTGTACGCTACCATTTCTTGGCATTCATATGGTGGTATTCGAATCGGCAAGACGCGCGATTCATTTCCTGTGCTTAATTCATATTATTCATTGTACGCTACCATTTCTTGACATTCATATGGTGTCCTTCGGATCGGCAAGACGCGCAATTCTTTTCTTGTGCTTAGTTCATGATATTCAGTGTGCGCTACCATTCCTTGCCATTCACATGGTGGCCTTAGAATCGGCAAGACGCGCATTTCATTTCTTGTGCCTAATTCATGATATGCATTGTGTGTTACCATTTCATGGCATTTACGTGGTGACATTCGAATCGGCAGAACGCGCGATTCATTTCTTGTGTTGAACTCATGCTACTTATCGTGCGCTACCATTTCATGGCATTCACTTGGTGGTACTCAAATCGGCAATACGCGAGATTCATTTCTTGTGTTTAAATCACGATGTTCATTGTGCGCTACCACTTCATGGCATTTACTTGGTGGCCTTCGAATCGGCAAGACGCGCGATTCATTTCTCGAGTCTAACTCATGTTATTCATTGTGCACAGTCATTTCATTGGCATTTACAAACCTTTGTGAAAATCTGCAATGTGCGCAATTCATGTTCCTGCATTTTAAGAAAACTAAAGTATTAGAATTCTAGATGTTATATTGTATGTGCATAGTAATTCCCTCAAGTACAATTCATATGGTGTTATAGAAATCATTCAGATTATTTCCTGATCCTCATGCATAAGATTATACGTGAATTTGAAAGCGTAATTCTAGAAGGTTCTGATGTTTCTAATTCATGTGCAAGATTTCATTGAGTGGTTCATTGGAAAGTTGTATTAATCTTTCTTGATTCCCTCACATGTATCCAGTCATCTTGAGGCCTAGTTATTTAAGTCCATGCTTAGGTTATCCATGTTTCCAGTATGACAATGCTTAGAGTCATAGGGGGTCATTCCGACCCCGGCGGTCAAGGACCGCCGGGGCCGGGGATTCGGGAGCACCGCCAACAGGCTGGCGGTGCTCCTCAGGACATTCTGACCGTGGCGGTTCAGCCGCGGTCAGAACAGGAAAACCGGCGGTCTCCTGCCGGTTTTCCGCTGTCCTGCAGAATCCTCCATGGCGGCGCAGCATGCTGCGCCGCCATGGGGATTCTGACACCCCATACCGCCATCCGACCCGCCAGGAACAGGATGGCGGTATGGGGTGTTGTGGGGCCCCTGGGGGCCCCTGCAGTGCCCATGCCAATGGCATGGGCACTGCAGGGGCCCCCGTAAGAGGGCCCCACTTTGTATTTCAGTGTCTGCATTGCAGACACTGAAATACGCGACGGGTGCCACTGCACCCGTCGCACATACCCACTTCGCCGGCTCCATTCGGAGCCGGCTTCCTCGTGGGGAGGGGTTTCCCGCTGGGCTGGCGGGCGGCCTTCTGGAGGTCGCCCGCCAGCCCAGCGGGAAAGCCAGAATGGCCTCCGCGGTCTTTCGACCGCGGAGCGGCCATATGGCGGCTCCCTCCAGGCGGGCGGCTCCCGCCGCCCGCGGGGGTCAGAATGACCCCCATAGTCTAGTAATTATTAATATGATATAATCTTGATATTGTGTGTTTTAACCTTTTGCTTCCTACAAGTCTCCTTCCCAGCTGTTCCCTTGCTAATCCCCTTTTCCCCACTTGGACTCTCTTAGACTCTGTGACATTCTAATCAGAGTACTGGAGCTGTCTTGTGGTGGACGTGTTGGAAACGTGCACGGACCCCGAGGATCTGGTGACTCTGACAGCCTGGCAGGAATAGGAGGAGGACTGGACTCTGGTAAGTCAAATGTCTATTACTATCACCCCCCCTACCTGCATACCATCATATACCCCTACCCTTACCCTTGCTCCCATCACTCCACCACCTCCCACACACCCCACCATCACAACCCACCCATCCCAATTCCAAGCCCTGCATGCAACACAAGTGCATGGACACCCATCACAGACCTATATGGACACTTATCACTAAAGCATGCACACTAGAGGGAAACAGCTAACCCTCCAAATAACGACTCACACAAGGAAAAGCTGCCAGGGCAAAAACAACCTTAGAGGGCAACATACCCATGCACAAGATGTCACACGCAGAAACAACAACACTGCATTTACATCTCCACAGGTCCCCCACCCAACGTCACCGGAGAGGAGGTGCCAGCTACATCCAGTCCCCCCCCAGAAGAGGCCCACAGTAATGACAGCAGCTCTGGATGCCTGAATCTGGATGACCAACCTGGCCCATCAGGGATCTCCGGACAGTTTGTTACCCAGGCACAGTCCCATCCCACCACAGGGCCTCCCCCCTCCGGAAACACCAGCACAGTGCCCACCCAGCGGTCCCCAGGACACGTCAATCAGCAGTGTGTCCACTATTACAGGGACCCCAGGCCACCCCACAAACACAGGACGATCAGGGACCTGGTGTCAGTGGGCACACGGTTCAGGGGACAGAGGCACAGGAAAACAGGGAAGCTGGGATGACTGCTGTGCGACAGGGGGAGGACAGGCCCAGTGAACCGACTCTCCAGGAGGCACTCACCAAGATCCTGGGAGCGTACCACCATTCCCAGGAGATGGTGGGGCAGATCCTGGACAAAATGCAGGAGAACCAGCGGCTGCAGGAGGGACAGTACCCGGGGATCAGGGAGGACTTGCAGGACATAAACACCACCCTAGTCACAATTGCAGGGGTGCTGGCAGACATGACCAACACTATGAGGGAGGCAGTGGCACACCACCGGGCCCCTACCACTAGCCAAACCGATGAACAGCCCTCCACCTCCTCTGCTGCTAGTGGACAGGAGGCCCCACCACAGTACCAACAGGCCACCAGCACCCCTACACCCTGCAGAAGGAGAACCACCCCGCAAACGTTCCCTGTGATCAAGGCAGAAGCCAGAGACTATTGCCAAGACCCCTGTCAGGAAATAAGACTTTCCTGAGTGTCACCCTTGTGTCCCACTCTGTCACCCTGTCCACCTTGAACTGCCATTGCTCCCCTTCCTATTCCCCCTTGGGCAATGGACCTGTGATTCACATAGAATGGACTCTATCCTGAACTTTCCTCCACCATCAACCCAGCCCATTGCACATCCCCCTCTACTTATTAGCACTTAAATAAACACCCTTTGAATAAAATACAAGTATGGAGTATGTCAAATGATTTAACTATGTATTTGTTTAACAAGGTATAAAAACTGCACTACAACTGTACAGTAATGTATACATAGGAATGACCTGTAGTTGGCTGCAGTCAACACACCAGGAGCGATAGTGGGGCACAAATATCTGTAAATAGAGATGCCAAAGGGTACAGTGAGTGGGCATAGAAGTGGGAAAATCAGCCTGCCAGTGACAATGTCAAATACAAAACTGTCAATTATAAGTGAAGTTATACTGTCTTACCTGTGTGTCATTGGAAGTATTGACGAATTATTGCACTTCTTTTGTCCTCATCCTCATCCTCTGCCTCCTCATCTTCACTGTCAACAGGTTCCACTGCTGCCACACTCCCGTCTCCAGCCTCATCCTCCTGCAGAAAAGGCACCTGGCGACGTAAGGCAAGGTTGTGCAACATGCAGCATGCCACGATGATCTGGCAGACCTTCTTGGGTGAGTAGCACAGGGAACCACCTGTGAGATGGAGGCAACGAAACCTAGCCTTCAGGAGGCCGAATGTCCTCTCTATAATTCTTCTTGTTCACCCATGTGCCTCATTGTAACGTTCCCGTGCCCTTGTCCTGGGATTCCTCACAGGGGTCAGTAGCCATGAGAGGTTGGGGTAACCAGACTCACCTGCAAATATCGAGGGGCAACTGTTTGCCACACGCCAACCCTTAGGGCCCACACAATACCCATACACCAACTTCCACTGGCTGGGAACCAGGGCTCACCTATTAGCCACACCTGCTGCCTCGGAGTTGAGCCATCACATATGGGATGCTGCTATTCCTAAGGATAAAGGCATCATGCACAGACCCAGGATACTTTGCATTGACATGGGAGATGTACTGGTCCGCCAGGCACACTATCTGCACATTCATTGAGTGAAAGCTCTTTCGATTTCTGAACACCTGTTCATTTCCCGGGGGGGGCAAATGCACGATGTGTACCATCAATTGCCTCAATAATGTTGGGGATATGTCCCATTGCATAGAAATCATCTTTCACTGTGGCCAAATCCTCCACCTGGGTGAAAACGATATAGCTGTGCATGTGTTTAATCAACAGACAATACTCTGGTCAGCTATATTGAGAACATTGGCTGTGACATTCCTGCTGCCAAGCCCACTCTCACTTGGAAGGAGCCAGTTGTCAGGAAATAGAGCACTGATAGCACTTGCACAAGAGGTGGGATCACGGTGGGGTGACAGATAGCAGAGATCAGGTCAGGCTCCAATTGGGCACACAGCTCTGTGGCCCTGTCCAGTCTATAGGTGAGGATCATGTGCCTGTCCTCCATTGTTGCCAAGTCCACCAGGGGTCTATACACGGGGATGTCTCCATCTCCTATTCATCTGCAGCGGTTGCAATCTATGGGGCAAAACGGTGAGCAGCTGGTCAGTATCTCATATTTCCAAACACCACACTTCATTGCATGTTGTGATTGCAACAGTATATTGTTGGATATGTCCAAATGGTGCTTATGTGTACTGTGACGCAGTTAGGTGCCATGACCTGCCTCCCCCCTGAAATGGCATCCGCTTGTCCTGTATGGAGGGACATGTGGAAATGAGGTAATTCCGCTGACATTGTGCGCCATTGCAGGAGGTGGTCAAGAACCGCCCTGCAACTCCTCATTGGTTATCATTGGACTCTATTGGTTACAGTGGCCAATGGTGATGTACACCAGCTGTGACGGTACGTACTGCTGCGGACATGACCACCATTTTCTATCTGTTCACTCACTTGCTACCTGACCTTCAACAGGAGAGGACCTACACTGCATGTGCTGCTGTGACCTGTGTCTGGAATCGACCATGGCTCGTGCCACTGGGGAAAGGGCCCCTGCCTTCACCGCGGCGGAGTTGGAGAGACTGGTGGATGGGGTGCTACCCCAGTACCGAATGCTGTATGGGCCTCCAGACCAACAGGTGAGTTCAATGCGAGCACAATGCAAAGGGCATGAATGCATGGAGTGCTGTATGTGAAGGCCTCTTTTAGGGAGGGGGTTGGTGGAAGGGCCCTGGACAGTGTGCTGCATGTATGTGTGGCCATTGCTGTGCGTAAGGAAATGTGAAGGGCTATGGTGGGCCATGATTGTAACAGGCAGGACGGTCTGACTAATATCTTTCCCCGTGTCCATTTCCCTGCAGGTCAGCGCCCATCACAAAAAGGGTATATGGAGTGCCATCTCCAAGGACGTGCGGACACTGAGGGTCTATGGCAGGTGGAGCACCCACTGTCGGAAACAGTGGGAGGACCTGAGTCGCTGGGCACAGAAGACGGTGAAGGCCCAGCTTGGGATGGCCTCCCAACAAGGAAGGGGTGCCCGTCGAACCCTGACCCCCCTAATGGCTTGCATACTGGCTGTGGCCTATCCAGAGCTGGAAGGGCGCTTGGGGGCATCACAGCAGCCACAAGGGGGTGAGTAAAGTGCCCCCAATATACTACTTGCGTGTGGTGGGGTGGTATCCGGGTGGGGGATGTGGGCCTGTGGGCATCCCTAGGCCAGGCCGGACATTGCAGTGTAGGTCCCATGTTGGGCAGGGTGTGATGTAAACTTCCTCCAACCAAGCTAGTAGGCATCCACTACTGGGCAGAGGTCTGTGGGTTTCAGGTATGCTGCAATTGGTGTTAAGTGTCCATGGGCTGGTTACTAGCATTGTGACTGGAAGTGCATTGCCTAGTGCGTAGGACTGTTCCCTGTGTGTGTGTGTCATGTACGCCAATGGTGACGTTGTTGGCGCCATTGACCAAGTGTACCCTTTGTCTCTCCCCCCCCTTTTTGTTTTGTCACCCTGTCCTTATGTGCATTAGCATCATCTGGCGGAGGAGCAGAGGCACCAGCGACGGAGGGATCTACATCCCACAGGGCCCAGGAGGCCGAATTCACCGACGGTGAAGGCACCAGTGGGACGGAGGGCAAGGGGAGCACTACGGCAGAGACTGGAGTGGACAGTACGGACAGTGATACCTCCTCCGATGGAAGCTCCCTGGTGGTGGCGGACACCTCTGTGCCCACCCCAACTACAGGTACAGTCGCCACCCCCGTACCAGCACCGCCCTCCCAGAAGCCCCTCAGCGAGTTTCCCGTGCCCACTTACTCAGGAGGGTGGGCATCTCCTTCGCCCCAAGCACCTCAGGCCCTGCCACTGTTAACCCAGCTGCTCTTTGTGCAGAGGCTATTGACCTCCTGAGATCCATCTCTGTTGGGCAGTCAACCATTTTGAATGCCATCCAGGGGCTGGCAGCCCAAATGCAACAGACCAATGCATTCCTGGAGGACATTCACACTGGCATGGCGGCCCAACAGAGATCAATCCAGGCTCTGGCCTCCTCTCTGATGGCAGCCATTGTCCCTGTTTCTAGCTTCCCCCTCCAACTTCCTCTACCTAATCCCATTCCCCTCAACTCCAACCTATCCCAAGCACACAGGCAGACCAGCATGCACACAAGACAGCACACAGGAGTGGTTCAGGCAAACACAAGCACCACACATCATTCCACAGACACTCACACAAACACCTTCCAGATGTAGACATACCAACATCCACTGCCTCCACTGTGTCCCCCTCCTCCTCCTTGTCCACCTCCCTCCCTGTTGCGTCTCCACTCACACCTGCATGCACTACATTCTCATCCACTCCCACCATCACCATCACTCCTATCACTACACGCCCCTCACTGGCAGTCACCACCCCTACATCCATGCACACGTCCCCTGTGTCCTCCCTGTAGGAGGCTGGCCTGGTTTGTAGTGGGTACCTTGGGTACTTACACCTTACACCAGTTCCAGTTATCCCTTGTTAGTGAACGTAGTAGTGTTCTAGCAGCTTAGGCTGATAGAGGTAGCTATAGCAAAGCAGCTTAGGCTGAACTAGGAGACATGCAAAGCTCATGCAATACCACTTATAGTTACAAAGTACTTATACACAAGTAAAGACAATACTCAGTGTTACCAAAAATAAAGGTATTTATTTGGGTGACACAGTACCAAAATTATCTTAGAGACAATACTCCTTCTGGAGGTAAGTATTATACACAATATATACACTAGACACCAAAATTAGACACGTAAATAGTCATAGAACAATGCAAACAGTAGGAAATCCTATAGAATGCAATGGGAGAAAATAGGTCTAGTGGCAACACAAACCATATACTAAAAAAAGTGGAATGTGAATCTGGAATTCCCCCCTAGACAAGTGTAGTGTGTGCAGAATCGCTGGGAGCGGACGAATACAGTAAAGGTAAGTAAATTACCCCACCCCAGAGCCCAGTAAAGTAGGAGTAAAGTACTGCAATTTTCCTTAGGAGACACTACACCTTGTTTTGGGGATTTTGCAGCAGCCAACCAAGTCTGCAAAGAACAACTGCTGGATTATTGGACCTGAAGACCTGCAAAGGAAGGGGACCAAGTCCAGAAGTCGAAAGAAGTCCCAGGAAGGACAGGAGCCCCTGCCAACCCAGAAGAGGGTGCAAAAGAAGAGTCCCCAGTTAGTTGAAGATTGCAGAAATGCACCCTAGGAAGATGCCAGCCAGCACCCTTAGAAGCTGCAGGATCCGGGTTCAAAGGAGGTGCAAAACGTGGTTGATGCAGCACAACAAAAGAAGGTCCCACGCCGCTGGAGAAAAACTCAGTGAATTGAGCTTCGCAGAGTGGAGTGCTGGGGACCTGGGCCAGGCTGTGCACAAAGGATTTTTGCAAAGAGTGCACAGAGGCCTCAGGAGGCGAAGAAAGCACAAACCACAGGGGTACCATCGTTCTCAGGGCAGGCAAGGTCTTACCTTTTCCAAATTGCATCAGCAAGACCTCAAGACCTATGTCAATGATGCACACCCTCTGTGTCCTTAGGAGCAGGCTCGTTGCCGTGAGAGGAGTTACAGGGTACCATTCGACATCTTGGAAGGTGCCTGCTTGGAGCAGGGGAGTGACTCCGTCACTCCATGGGAGATTTGTTCGGTCCTTCTGGTGCAGGATGAAGACAGGGATTCCCCAGAGCATGCACACCATGGAAACAGTTGCAGTTGCTGACTTGGAACTGAGGTTGCTGAAGAAAAGTGTCTCTTGTAGACACTTTATTGCAGTTACAGCGTTTCTTGGAGCAGGCTGCGGTTGATCTGAGTTTGGAGGATGCTGAAGTTGTGGCAGAGAATTCCTGAAGGAAAGCTGCAAGCAGAATTTGAAGAGAACCCACAGGAGAGACTCTAAATAGCCCTGATAGGGGGATTGGCTAACTTATCAGGTATGGACCTATCAGGAGGGGTCTCTGACATCACCTGCTGGCACTGGCCACTCAGAGCCCTCCAGAGTGCCCCCACACCTTGCAAAGCAAGATGGCTGAAGTCTGGGACATACTGAAGGAGCTCTGGGCGCCACCCCTGGGGTGGTGATGGACAGGGAAGTGGTCACTCCCCTTTCCTTTGTCCAGTTTCCCACCATTGCAGGGGACAAGGGGTCCCTGAACCGGTGTAGACTGGTTTTTTGCAAGGAGGGCACCATCTGTGCCCTTCAAAGCATTCGCAGAGGCTGGGGGAGGCTACCCCTCCCCAGCCTGTAACACCCTGCTCTCAGAGGAAATGCTTTGTTCTGCCTTCCTGGGACTGGGCTGCCCAGACCCCAGGAGAGCAGAACCCTGTCTGTGAGGTGGCAGCAGCTGTAGCTGCAGTTCAAGCCTCAGAGAGCTGGTTTGGCAGTACTGGGGGTCCATGGTGGAGCCCCCAGGATGCATGGAATTGGCTCCCCAATCCCAGATTTGGAATGGGGTACAATTCCATGATCTTAGACATGTTACATGGCCATATTTGGAGTCACCATTGTGAAGCTACATATAGGTATTGACCTATATGTAGTGCACGCGTGTAATGGTGTCCTCGCACTCACAAAGTCCGGGGAAATGGCTCTGAACTATGTGGGGGCACCTTTGCTAGTGCAAGGGTGCCCTCACACTTAGTAACTTTGCAACTAACCTTCGGCAAGTAAAGATTAGACATGTAGGTGACTTATAAGTTACTTAAGTGTGTGCACTATTTCACGCAGGCTACAATGGCAGTCCTGTGTAAGGGTTTGTCTGAGCTCCCTATGGGTGGTAAAAGAAATGCTGCAGCCCATATGGATCTCCTGGAACCCCAATGCCCTGGGTACCTGGGTACCATATAATAGGGACTTATAAGGGGGTCCAGTATGCCAATTGAAATTGGTAAATGAAGCCACTGGCCTACAGTGACAAATTTAAAGTCAGAGAGAGCATAAGCACTGAGGTTCTAGTTAGCAGTCTCAGTGACACAGTTAGGCACTACACAGGCATACACATTAGGCCACAAACTATGAGTTCTGGGGTCCTGGCTAGCAGAATCCCAGTGAGACAGGCAAAACACACTGACATATAGGTTTTTATCTATGAACACTGGGGTCCTGGCTAGCTGGATCCCAGTGACACAGTAAAAACACACTGACACGCACTCACAAACAGGCCAAAAGTGTGGGTATACTAGAAAGAGGCTACTTTCTCACACCCCTCCCCCCCCCAAACGAAGGACAATAAGGCTAACCTTGGCCAGTTGAGACTTTATTGTCTAAGTGGTGACAAGTGGAGAGTAGATCTGTAATAGAGTGGTTACTCCCTTTATCCCTGTGGGGATGTAAACCACCCTGTTTGGAGATTTTTACCTAACCAATAGTGTGAGTGTAAAGTCTCAGAGTTCCTACTAGTATGTTTTAAAGTTGGGCAGTGGGATTGGTCCACTGGGCCTATGTCAAATGCAGGAAATGCAGGACAGGGATGCTGTCTCTATAAAGCCATAGCTGGGCAAAAACCTTGTCCATATGGCTGTAAGAGAGAACAGGGTTGCTGTTTCTCTTGAGTTGGAGCAGGGCAGGGCTGCTGTCCTATAAGCTCTACACCAGGACAGGGCTGCTATCCTAAGTGTTTAGAGGCAGTGCAGGGCTGCTGCACTAAAGTTTCTTTGGGAGGGTTGGAGGGATGCTCCGTATTTACTAAAATGGTGCATTTTTGCACATCTGGATTAGTAGTTTCACAGAGAGGTACTTTTACCTCTGAGAGTCCAGCTGTGGTTGCTGATGGTTCCTTTGGTACAGGTTCCACCCCAGGAGAGGTTTCTCCCACCACTGGAATGGTATCCTTAGTGGCAGGGTGGGGAAGGGATACTTTGATACTCTTTTTACCTGTTGGTAGAGAGGGATCCTAAGATTTAAGGCCTTTTTCTCTCCTTTGCTTTTTCATTTCAGCTGAAATGAGAGGAAGCAATTCCTCAGGGATATCCAGCATGGATGCCTGGGTATTAAACTCTACCTCAGCCCAACTTGAGGCCTCTAGGTTATTCCCTAAGAGACAATCTACAGGTAAGCTATGTGATACCACCACCTGCTTAGGGCCAGTAACTCTACCCCAACTAAGTTCAACTACAGCTAAGGGGAGAGACTGAGTGGAATTATTGACATCAGTAAATTGGTACTTCTGTTCAAGGAGGTGTTGTGCAGGTGACACTAGGTTTTCAGTCACCAAAGTGATACTGGCACCTGTGTCCCTGTAGGCCTGGGCCTCAACACCATTTATTAAGATTGACTGCCTGTACGTATCCATGTTAAGGGGACAAGCAGCCAAGGTGGCAAGGCCAATGCCACCAGGTGTGACAGAAACTGTCTTGGGACTGTCTACCCCAGTTTCTATTATGGTCCCAAAAGTGAACCAAACTACACCTTTAGTTTGACTATTGCCAGTAGTCCCACCACTATTACCACTACTGCTAGGGGCACTAGAGTCTGATGTCTTAGTGGTGATAGGCTTAGGGGTTTTACCTGTGCAGGGCTTATCCCCTGGCCAATGGCCTTTATTTCTACACACATAGCACCAGGGTTTTTTCTGATTGTGTGAAGAGTTTGAAAAAGATGAAGAAGTTTTATCCCCACCCCAAGAGAAGTGTTTTGGACCTGAAGAAGGATCTTTATGTTTACTTTTATCCCCATGCTTGTTCTGAGATTTTTCACCATCTTTCTTCTTGCCATCCTTGTCACCCCCTGTATGAACGTTTCTGCTCACCCTTGTTCCAACCCATTTGTCTGCCTTCTTTCCCATTTCTTGGGGAGAGGTCAGATATGAGTCCCCAACATACTGATGTAAGAAGTCAGACACACAATTATTGAAGATATGCTCTCTCAGAATCAAGTTATATAGGCTTTCATAATCAGTCACCTTACTGCCATGTAACCAACCTTCTAGGGCCTTCACAGAACAGTCCACAAAGTCTGTCCAGTCCTGTGATGACTTCTTTCTGGTCTCTCTGAACTTAAGTCTATACTGTTCAGTGGTTAAGCCCAGACCGTCCAAGAGTGCATTTTTAAGAACCTAGTAATCATCTGCATCATCCTCTCTGACAATAAGAAGTCTGTCTCTACCTTTGCCAGTGAAGGATAACCAAGGATGGCAGCCCACTGTACATGAGGGACCCTCTGAACTTTACAGGCCCTCTCAAGTGCAGCAAACCACTTGTTGATGTCATCACCATCCTTGCAAGGAGGGACAACTTTGTGCGGATTTCTAGAATCAATTGAAGGTTCCCTAACATTTGTATTTCTGAAACTGCTGCGGCCACCATGGGGAACTAACCCCAAACCCTGCCTCTCTTTCTCCACAGCTAGGGATTCCCTGTCTAAGGCCAACTGCTGCTGCATTAGCTTCAGTCTGGCCTCCTCTAACCTCAGTTTTTTGAGTTCACTATCTAGGGACTGGTCCTCAGGGTTAGAAATATGTGAAGCCTCTGATACAGAGGTAAGATGAGAGTGTGCAGAGGCAGACCTATCTCTAACAGGTGCTACTCTATTGACCTGGCCTCTAGGGGTGAAGGGAGCCCTACTTGTGTGTGAACCCTTCCCACTACCAGTTATACTAGGGGGCTTGTTGACAGATAGGTCTGTGGAAGGACCCTCCCCAGGATTGTCATCATGCTCATCTGAGCCTTCCGGGTTGGAGTTATCCTCTACCTCTTCCCCTGTCTGATCTGGACCAGTGCTGAGTCCCTGGTCATCTTGGAGGAGAAGATTTAAGAGGAACTTCTTATTGGGGTTCTTCCCAATCTATAGCTATAGCAGAGCAGCTTATGCTAAACTAGGAGACATGCAAAGCTCATGCAATACCACTTATAGTTACACAGTACTTATACACAAGCAAAGACAATACTCAGTGTTACCAAAAATAAAGATATTTATTTGGGTGACACAGTACCAAAAATATCTTAGAGACAATACTCCTTCTAGAGGTAAGTATTATACACAATATATACACTAGACACCAAAATAAGACACGTAAATAGTCATAGAACAATGTAAACAGTAGGGAATCCTATAGAATGCAATGGGAGAAAATAGGTCTGGGGCAACACAAACCATGTACTAAAAAAAGTGGAATATGAATCAGGAGTTCCCCCCTAAACAAGTGTAGTGTGTGCAGAATCACTGGGAGAGTAAGAATACAGTAAAGGTAAGTAAATGACCACACCCTAGAGCCCAGAAAAGCAGGAGTAAAGTACTGCAAGTTTCCTTAGGACACACTACACCTCGTTTTTGGGATTTTGCAGCAGCCAAAAAAGGCTGAAAAGAACAATTGCTGGATTATTGGACCTCAAGACCTGCAAAGGAAGGGGACCAAGTCCAGAAGTTGAAAGAAGTTCCAGGAAGGACATAAGTCCCTGCCAACCCAGAAGAGGGTGCAAAAGAAGAGTCCCCAGTTAGTTGAAGACTGCAGAAATGCACCCTTGGAAGATGGCAGCGGGTTCCTGCATGATGCAAAAGATGTCACACGGCGTGAAGATCGTTGCAGATGAGATTTCGTGTTGGAAGGCGCCAACAAGCTTTATCTACAGCAAAAGTGTGTTTTTCATCCAAATGGCACTGGATGGGCCCAGGAGGGACCTGGGGGCCTCAACTCTGTGTGAGGAGAAAGAGGGGGCTCTCAGCACTCTAGAGAGCCCTCAGGATGCCAGACAGCACCCCTAGAAGCCACAGGATCCGGGTTCAAAGAAGGTGCAAAATGTGGTTGATGCAGCACAACAAAAGAAGGTCCCACGCTGCCGGAGAACAACTCAGCAAGTTGAGCATCACAGTGTGGAGTGCTGGGGACCTGGGCCAGGCTTTGCACAAAGGGATTTTGCAAAGAGTGCACAGAGGCCTCAGGAGCCGAAGAAGACACAAAACAGGGGTACCGTAGTTCTCAGGGAAGGCAAGGTCTTACCTCCTCCAAATTTCGTCATCAGGACCGCAGGACAGTCTATGTTGATGATGTACACCCTCTGTGTCCTTAGGAGCATGCTTGTTGCCATGAGAGGACTCCCCGGGTACCGGTCATTGCCTTGGAAGGTGCCTGCTTGGACCAGGGGAGTGACTCTAACACTCCACAGGAGATTTCTTCAGTCCTTCTGGTGCAGGATGAAGACAGGGAGTCCCCAGAGCATGCACACTGTGGAAACTGTTGCAGTTGCTGACTTGGTGCTGAGGTTGCTGAAGAAAAGTGTCTCTTGTAGACACTTTGTTGCAGTTACAGCATTTCTTAGAGCAGGCTCTGCTTGATCCGAGGTCAGAGGATGCTGAAGTTGTTGCGGAGAATTCCTGAAGGAAACTTGCAAGCAGAATCTGAAGAGAACCCACAGGAGAGACTCTAAATAGCCCTGATAGGGGGATTGGCTACCTTATCAGGTATGGACCTATCAGGAGGGGTCTCTGACATCACCTGCTGGCACTGGCCACTCAGAGCCCTCCAGAGTGCCCCCACACCTTGCAAAGCAAGATGGCTGAAGTCTGGGACACAGTGGAGGAGCTCTGGGCACCACCTCTGGGGTGGTGATGGACAGGGGAGTGGTCACTCCCCTTTCCTATGTCCAGTTTCATGCCAGAGCAGGGGACAAGGGGTCCCTGAACCGGTGTAGACTGGTTTATGCAAGGAGGGCACCATCTGTGCCAGGCTGGGGAGGCTACCCCTCCCCAGCCTGTAACACTTATTTCCAAAGGGAGAGGGTGTAACACCCTGCTGTCAGAGGAAATGCTTTGTTATGCCTTCCTGGGACTGGGCTGCCCAGACCCCAGGAGGGCAGAACCCTGTCTGTGAGGTGGCAGCAGCTGTAGCTGCAGTACAAGCCTCAGAGAGCTGGTTTGGCAGTACTGGGGGTCCATGATGGAGCCCCCAGGATGCATGGAATTTGCTCCCCAATACCAGAGTTGGAATGGGGGTACAATTCAATGAACTTAGACATGTTACATGGCTATATTCGGAGTCACCATTGTGAAGCTACATATAGGTATTAACCTATATGTAGTGCATGTGTGTAATCGGTGTCCCCACACTCACAAGGTCCGGGGAAATGGCCCTGAACTATGTGGGGGCACCTTTGCTAGTGCAAGGGTGCCCTCACACTTAGTAACTTTGCACCTAACCTTCAGCAAGTGAAGGTTAGACATATAGGTGACTTATAAGTTACTTAAGTGCAGTGAAAATGGCTGTGAAATAGTGTGTGCACTATTTCACGCAGGCTACAATTGCAGTCCTGTGTAAGGGTTTGTCTGAGCTCCCTATGGGTGGCAAAAGAAATGTTGCAGCCCGTAGGGATCTCCTGGAACCCCAATGCCCTGGGTACCTAGGCACCATATAGTAGGGACTTATAAGGGGGGGTCCAGTATGTCAATTGAAATTGGTAAATGAAGTCACTGGCCTAAAGTGACAAAGTTAAAGGCAGAGAGAGCATATGCACTGAGGTTCTGGTTGTCAGAGCCTCAGTGACACAGTTAGGCACTACAAAGGCATACACATTAGGCCACAAACTATGAGCACTGGGGTCCTGGCTAGCAGGATCCCATTAAGACAGGCAAAACACACTGACATATAGGTTTTTATCTATGATCACTGGGGTCCTGGCTAGCAGGATCCCAGTGACACAGTAAAAAAACACTGCCACACACTCACAAACAGGCCAAAAGTAGGGGTAACTATACTAGAAAGAGTCTACTTTCTCACACTTCCCCACTGTGTCTGTGCCCCCGCCTCCCAAAGTACACAAACGTAAGCACTCAGACTCCCAAGAGCCATCCACCTCACAACAGCATCCCGCCCATGTACCAGCACCCAAACACAGCAGACTGACACCCCCTACAACCAATTCCTCTTCCTCTACTCCCAAACCTTCACCCTCTTTCCACCCAATGTCGCTAAGAAGCTTTTCCTCTCCATCGTTGAACTTTTCCCTACTATTCCCCCCCGTCGTTCAAGTCGGGCCAGGGTGGTCAGAACCCAGGCGAGCACCTCAGCCACCCAGTCCACAGCCACAGTAGTGTCGACAGCTACGCCATGTAGGGGAAGATACCGGGCACCAGGCAGCCACACTGAAAGGGGGCCTGCACCAGGTGCTTCGAGGAAGGCTAAGGAGACACCAGCAGCTGCTTCAAGGAAGGGCAAGGAGGCACCCCCTGCTGCTTCAAGGAAAGGCAAGGAGTCACCCCCAGCTGCTACAGGGAAGGGCAAGGAGGCACCCCCAGCTGCTACAGGGAAGGCCAAGGAACAATTCCCGGCTGCTGACCGGAAGGGCAAGGAGCCTGCACCAGCAGGCAGGAAGGACAGGAGGCCTGGTGCTGGGACTCATACGGAGCCCCCACCACCAACCATGGTGGTTCAGCCATCCGTAGGCTGCTGGGGAAGGGCTGGAGCCTCTCCCCACCACTGGCAGCTCCGCCACCAGCATCACTGCCAGCAGCAGCAGCCCCAGTGGGCAGCTGTCAGAGGCTGCAGGGGAAGGGCTGGAGCCTCCCCCCACTACTGCCAAAGAGTCACAGACTTCTTTGAAAATAAAATTATTCAGCTGCATTTGAATTTTGCCAGCTCCCTTCAGAAGGGGATGGAGGAGACCCAGAGGGCACTCTGCCCTCTGATCTCAGTGCTAAGCTGACTGTCTTCTCTCCTTTATTAGCCAACAGAATCTCAGAATTGCTGGTAGGGGTCAAGTCAGGGTCACCTAATGACCCTTGCCCCCCAAGGGTATTAAAATTAGTGCCTGACTTGGTTTCCGCTGCTCTGGAGCCGGTCTACTCGGACATATTTACAGAAGGGAGCTTCCCTCCTGCTTGGAAGGAATCCACTGTGATCCCCCTTATAAAGAAGCCTAGCAGCGAACCTAATGATTTGACTAATCTACGTCCCATCTCTCTTTTATCCATCACTGCTGAGATACTAGAGAAACACCTTAATACCGAACTGGCTGGTTTCCTTCGGGCCAGTGGCAGATTAGACCCCTCTCAACATGGGTTTCGTCAAGCTCATAGTACAGAATCCGCCCTGGTATCTTCTGCAGATATTATTTGGGGAAGAGTGGATCAGGGGGAAGGAGCCATTCTTGTTCTTTTGGATCTTTCTGCAGCATTTGACACCATTTCCCCTCAACTACTGATCCAGCGGCTCCATCAGGCTGGAGTACGAGGTAAGGCCCTTGACATCCTGAAATCGTTCTTTATGGATAGATCTATTACGGTGAGCAGTGGCGGCTTTAAGGCTACTCCGTTTCAACTCCCTTGTGGTGTCCCACAAGGGTCGTCGCCTAGCCCTACTCTGTTCAACCTTTAAGTCGCACCTCTGGCCAGATTGGTTTGTTCATTCGTCTTCCAAGTGGTGTCTTCTGCGGACGGTACTCCATTAATCATTCCTGTCAACCTTAATTGGGAGGAGGTGGCAGACAGGTTCTATGACTGCATGAGCAGGATTAATAGCTGGATGAGCCATAACTGGCTCAAAATGAATGGAGAAAAGACGGAAATTATTTTCTTTGGAATGGACACTAGTTTATGGAGCCCACGCTGGTGGCCAACATCTTGCAATGAGTGCCCAGTTCCGAGCCCGTCGGCCAGGAACCTTGGCATTATATTTGACAGGACGTTATCGTTTGAGCAACAAGTTAATCACACAATCAAATGTTGCTATTGGTCTTTGAAAATGCTTAAGAACATTTTTCCATTTCTTCAGGATGAACTTAAAACCACAGTCGTCCTAGCTTTAGTTATTTCTAAATGGGATTACTGTAACGCTGTCATGCTAAATATTAGCAAGGCTGCCCTTCACAGACTACAGCTTATCCAGAATGCGGCGGCTCACCTTGTCTTGGATCTTCCCCGCTCCTCTTCGGCCAGTGGGAGCCTGAGATGGCTCCACTGGCTACCTGTGGAGAAACAGATTAAGTTGAATACCCTTTGCCTTACGCATAAGGCTTACCATCAGGCAGGCTGCTCTTACCTGAGCTTGGTGTTACAGCCCTACCAGCCTTGTTGTCAGCTCAGATCGGGGCACAATGCCCCCTCCACAACCAGTGGAAGAAGCCATCCACTCACCCCATCATCCACAGGATGAAGCTCACTGGGCACAAGGCCCCCTCCAGAACCAATGGAGAAGCCATCCACTCACCCTATCCTACACAGGATGAAGCTCACCGGGCACAATGCCCCCTCCAGAACCAGTGGAGAAGCCATCCACTCACTCCATCCTCCACAGGATGAAGCTCACTGGGCACTATGCCCCCTCCAGAACCAGTGGAAGCAGCCATCCACTCACCCCATCCTCTACAGGATGAAGCTCACTGGGCACAATGCCCCCTCCAGAACCAGTGGAAGAAGCCACCCACTAGAGAGACTGTGGCCTTGCACTCCCCAGGACAGCGCACAGGGCATGTTGCCCCCTCCAGGACCAGTGGTGTTGTACCATCTTCCAGCTCAGGTGCCCCCTATTCCCCGTCCCCCTGAGGTGCCTGTGTATTTTCGACCTGATGCCCCTGCAGTGTTCTCTCCGTGTTGTTGCAGGAGTGAGGTGGGGCCTTGGCCTATGTGTTGTGGCCCTGTGGCACATGGACATTGAGGCTGGGCAGTGTCCCTACATTTGTAAATATGTATATACAGTTGGGTTGGATTTTGATGCACTTATTCATAGTATTTTATCGTATTACACTCACTTTCTTCAAATCATTTTGTCCTTGCATTATTCCTGAGGGGTACGGGGTAGATATGTTATGTTGCTGCTTCTGGTTGTGTGTATGGTGTTGGGGGTGGGTGTGTGTGTGTTGCGTGTGTGTGTCACTCTCTTTTTCCTCCCCCTCCCTTGTGTGCTAAGCGGAAGTATTCACCGTGGTCATCTTCGCCGGCGTTTGTGTTCATAATGTAGCAGAAGGTAGACAAGCATGGGAAAAATTTGCAACTCAGGCTCCATGGCGTTGTGGTTGTTCCCTGAGTCACCACAGGTGAGTCCTTTGACTTCTGAGTTCTGTTTCTGCCAAGCTTTTGATGTCATTGGTACCGCCCTGGAAAAGGAGCCCGATAGGTCAGTCATAATAGAGTGGGCGGTACATTGTCTTCTGCCTGGCTGTTGGCGGTTACCACCTTGGTGCTTGTTGATTCTGACCTGGCAGTCGGTGTGTTAAAGTGGCTGTCTGTCTGAGCGGTTTCCGCCTTGATCATGATTCCATTTATGTTATCGCCGGCCTGTTGGCGGTATTACCACCACTTTATCACCGACCGCCAGGGTTGGAATGAGGGCCTAAGGGCCTTATTAAAAGTTAGGTGGGCTGCAGAGGCCACCAGCCAAATTCTTCGAGTCGGAAAACCGCCACTCTGGTTTTCCGCCCACTGGCCCTATTATGAGTTTCCCGCTGGGCCAGCGGGTAGAGACATCGTTTCTGCTCACTGGGTCAGCGGGAAACTGTCCACAACATTGACGCTGGCTCATAATCAAGCTGGCAGCAATGTTGCCCTTTTCAGTGCCTGTAATTCAGGCAGTGAAAAGCATGACAGGATGTCCATTGGGGCCCCTGCACTGCCCATGCCAAGTGCATGGGCAGTGCAGGGGCCCCCTTGGGGCCCCCAGTTCTGCCAGTCTTTGCGGTTCCACTGCTGTGCCAGTCTTTGCACGACAGTGGAACCGCCATGCAAAAGCTGGCGGAGAGGGGAATTGTAATCCCCAGGCCAGGCTGTCGACCGGTGGCAACCTGGCAGTGCCAGCGGTTTGACCGTGGAGGCCCCGCCACAGTTGTAATATGGCGGTTGGAACGCCACTTTGGCGGTGGTCCGACCGCCATCACAAGTGTGACGGTCTCAAGACTGTCACGCTCGTAATAGTGGCCTAAATCATTTTCTTCTCTCAAACATCTTGCTGTTGTAATGGCCATCAAGAAAATAACATTTGAGAGACAAACATTTTCTGACCCATCATATAGAGTTTCTGAAGACACAAAGGGAGGACTTTGAAGGGCTGATAACACTAGAGGCAGGTTGCATGATGCAACTAAATTTTGAATTTTGGTCTCAAGGCATTAAAACCTTTGAAAATTAAGGATCCCCAACTTTCAATATTTGTACAAAGAAACCTCATGGGGAATGATATGGTTTAATACCTGCAGCTTCTACCCGCAAAGATGCCACTGACAAAACCTGGAGGATATTATCCTGAGATTTGATTTTTCAGATACCATTAATAAAGAGAACCCAATGGTTAATGTGCTATTTTCTGTTTGACTCTTCTGGATGACTGAATGGATAACAAAATTGTGACAAGCCTAAGTTCATAAGCCCTTCCTTTCAACTGTTTTGCTAACAGTTTGAGATGGTGAAGGGTCAACAGGGATAAATCAGGTTGATGAAGAAGGTAAGAGGGTGGTGGAAGATCCACTGCTACTGTATTGTCATCTCACATAAAAGAGAAAATATTTGCCTCTCTTGCCAGACGGTATCAACTATTAACACATCTGCCATGGCCCTCTGAATTTTTATAGTGAGGTTAGGATTTAAGGGAATTGGAGGGATTAAAACTTATAGTCTCTTGGGCTACTCACTCAGCAGTGGATTAATCCCCCAGAGCTAATGGATCATAAAACCAGGAAAAAACAAGGAAGAACATTGTGTTACCTGGAAAACAGATCCACTACTGGCTGACCTTATCTGAAGCAAATAAAATATGTTACTTAGAGTGCCATCTAATGTATTGCCCCTCTTTCAAACATGGACTGCCTTGAGACACAGAAGTTGTTTTTCAACCTTGCAATAGCAGTTTGTTCAGAGCTTGTGATTGTGTCCTGAATTGATTATTTAGATAAGCCATCAACACTGTGCTGCACACAACATTTGAAATTGAGAGGACAGAGAAACCCCTTACTCTAGGATAAATGTTGAAACTAACACTGAAATGTCTTTTCCAAGCTCAATGTTCCTGTAATTAGTGAGTTGAGGCTCTGGGATATCAATGCCTAATGCTGAAGAATATGTAGAACCATTGGCCCCCTATACAGATGCCATACCACAAAGAGTCATACCATCGGAAAAAAGACAGATAAAGAGAAAAAGGTACTTATAATGCAACAAAGGTTATCTCTGTAATGGCCCTTCCCCACCTCATACTTTTGGTACCTTCACTTGGTGAAAATGTCTACATTCTGACATTATGACATTTTTGGAGCTTATATTCCTGCAGTAGGGCAAAGCTGCATGCTGTAGGCAAACAGGGCTCCATAAGGCTGGGTAAGGCTGGATACCCTCTCTAGGAAGTCCCGCCGAAACAGATTTGCTGCTGTGGAAAACCTCCGAGTAGGTGTAATCTGAATCTTTGGGCCAGAGGCAGCACACCATCATTTGTTTGACTTGACAGATTTGTCCTGGTCCTCCGGAGGTCTTTGGAGCCAAAAAGTTTCTAAGGGCCAGATGTAGCAAGCAGTTTTGCCCATTCTGTGTCTATGGGAAAATGTGTTCGTAAATATGGCCCTAAGCTCCTATTTTCTCATAATGTTGGGAGGGGTACACTTTAACACTTCTGCCTTCTTGGAAACACAATTTAATTGCAAATAATTCTCGCTTGGCTACTGTATAGTTCTGTTTGGCTGGCTACAACTTTTGTTGAAAAGAATGCTACTGGATGCATTTGTCCAGTGGTTCAGTCGCGTTGCAACTGGACACCTCCTAAGGAAACCTAAGAGGCATTCGCCTCTACAAAGTACAGTAAGTTGGGATGCAGAAGTCTGAGCATCGGAGCTGTGGTGAATTTCTCTTTAAGTAGTTTGAATGCATCATTGGCCTCCTGGGACCAGACAAAAGGTACCTTTTACGTAAAAGTCTGGTAATTGGGTTACTATGTCTGAGAAATGAGTTATAAAGCATCTATAAAGGTTTGCAAACCCCATGAAACTTTGTACCTCCCTGACAGGGGTTAGTGCTGGCCAATCCAGGATCGCGTGCACCTTTTTCTGATTTATGGTAACGCCTTCTGGGGATAGAAAATATCCCAGGACCTCAACAGATTGTGTGTGGAAGATACATTTGTCTAGCTTAACAAAAAGGTAATTTTCTCTGAGTCATTGCAGCACCTTTCTGACATGCTCTATGTGTTCTGTCATGTGTTGGGACTAGATGAGGATGTCATTGATGTATACAACTACACAAACGTCCAGTAGGTCTTGTAACACCGTGTTTATAAAATACTGGAACGCTGCAGGGACATTACATAACCCAAAAGGCACGACTGTATATTCCAATAAGTCAAATTTGGTTACAAAGATTGTTTTCCACTCATCGCCTTCTTTTACACGGACGAGGTGGTATGTACCTGCTGATCTAATTTAGTGTACATCGTGGACTTTTGAACCTGGTTGAGAAAGATTGGTATGAGGGGCAATGGGTATCTGCTCTTAATGGTACCCTTATTCAAGGCCCTATGGTCTATGCATGCCTTTAACTCACCATTCTTCTTCGGTATCAAAAAGAGTGATGAAGATGCTAGTGAGGTGGAATGATGGATGAATCTCAGGGCTAGTAATTCGTCCGGATATTTTTTCAGGTATTTTGTCTCTGGCTCCGAAAGAACAAATTAAATCTATGCAACAATCATATTCTCTGTGGGGAAGTAAATGTGTAGCTTTTTATTCATCAAAACATCATGAAAATCCTGATATTCCACAGGAATTTGAGTTGTGCTTCCTTGAGTTAATTCCGCACACGTCATAGGAGACACAACTTCCTGCAGCTCCTTATTGCAATGGTTTCAACAAAAATGGAAGTCCAGGGTGACAAGGCGGTAGGACCATTGATTTAATGGATTGTGAAGATGAAGCCAAGGGACCCCTAAGCTAACCCTAAGGTTGGTTGTGTCTATCAGATCAATGGTCAAGGACTCTGTATGCCATTTTCGCACACAAGAGTAAAAGGAACTGTTTCATATGTAGCCCTTCCGAAAGAGAGGTTGGAACTATCCACAGCCCTAACTGGTTCTGGTTCTTTTTTCTTAACACAAGGCATATGTAAAGACCTGGCTAACTGTAGATCAAAAATGTTTCCAGTTGCCCCAGATTCTAAAAGTATATGTATATGTGATACCTTCTGCTGTTGATTTGAAAGTATTAAGGTGACAAATATAGTGAAATGTTGTGGTACTTTATGCAAAGTGTTTGCCAAAAAATGGGGGGTCTCCACTAGGACCTTACTTGACTGGTTGACCCCTATGTCAGCCGGGCTCCCTGTTTTTCATAAATTGAACTGGACGTTACAGCACCATTCTTTTGAATCTCTTTAGGTCTCACAGTACACATACGGGTGAAGTGACCTGCTTTACCAAAATATAAACCCAATCTCTATCAATAGTTTACACATCTGGTACACTTACAGGCATCATCATAAACATTGTATGAAAGAGATCAGAAGTTGATTCAAGAGCAACTGGTGATCTTCCGGAACTCCGAAACATACAGGATTACAATTCTACACAAATACGACTTCAGGCTCTAGGAACTTGTCCTGAGGTACTAGATTCAACGTGTCACAAAACACAATGACAATCTTTCAGTTTGTGTATAAGGATTTCAGAGTGCTACAACGAAAGTGTCCAGAGCGCTGGGCCTCAAGGGGAGGATTCAATACTGCAACAATGTTCAAAATCCAAAACCTGCTCATGCCTTGAAAGGAATAAGTCCTGAAATATTGCTAGTTTATGGATTAGTGCACACTAACCTGAGAATAAAGTACTTAGCCTAGACAGTACTTGAACTGGAATCCTGAAGGCAGTGGGAAATTCAAAGCAAGAAGCTCAAGAAGAGGTGGAATCGTAGCTCAGTACAAAAGACACTGGAAGCATTGCAGACGCCAGAATCACTGAACCATCAGAAAGACTTGGAAGACTAGAATGCTGGAAACTTCAGGAGACTTGCGCAGGACAGGAACACTGGGAGGTGAGTGCAGAAACAATGGCGGCACATGCTGGAAACAGGTACGAGGCCAAACATCAATGCGAGTTCAGAGGGCGGGGGTATCTATACAGGAAGCCAAGAATGTTCCAGAAGAGCATGTGTCCCACGTGAAAGCGTAGAATATTACAATGAACCTGGGGAAAATCATGTGTTACATAACAACGGAATCCCAAGTGCATGATTGTGCAATTCAGTGGTTCACAGTTGAAACATGACTATCCCAAATAGACATGCGTTATCTGCAGGTGCAAACTAGATGAAACTTGGATAGCAACAGAACAGTGGAGTGAATTGTTCAGACTACCTGGGAGGGGGAAGCCATAGAGAGCGCATGGCTGGAAGGTGCCACAAGGAAGGCATGACTGGGAGTACTCTGGGCAGGGAGGGGGCAGAAAGGAAGGGTGACATGAGCTTAGCGAGTAAAACCCTCCACACATAGGGCACAAGATGGAGTTGTGACAAAGATGGTCCTTGGATTCACAATAATACATCCTTAGCTCAGTCTTGATAGTGTGGCAAAGAGCAGTGTGGCAAAGAGCTTTACTAGAGGAACATGTGCTAAGCATTTCTGAGTACCAACATGGATGATAAGAAATTGACACGACTCAAAAGCAATCCAACACCAATTTGTAAAAATAAAGAAGATTTTTATATTATTTTAGACAACAAAACAAAGTAAATAAGAAACATATAACTGGAGCTATGCATTTACATTGGAAGAATAATTCAACATAGTTCAAGCTGTCAAACCTTTACCATTGCTACCAATAGAGAAAATCACTTGGCCACTTGCGGAGTCAGTTCAGAGGAATCCATTGGTAGTTAAGGTTGTGCGGGTCCCAGGACCAAGCTGTGACAGTCAAAACTAATTTTACTTGGCTCATGGGGCCCAGGTGCAAAGGTTCATGGCTGTCCGTGGTGCTGAATGTGGGAGCTGCAGATGCTGAAAAATGACACTTGTGGCACTTGGTCACTTATAGGTCGATTTCGGAGGAGCCCACTGGGGATTAAGCTTGTGTGACCCCTTGGACCAGGATTCACCAAGCGGAACAACTTCACTTAGCTTTAGCGTCTTGGGTGCTGGGAATGGGATAGGAGCTGCGGTTGCTGGCTTTACCACTGCGATGGTGCAGGCAAGGAAGCAAGTGCAAAAACTCGACAACAGAGCCAGTGGTGATGTCGGATGCAGGTGTTCCATTGTGCCCTTGGGTTGCAGCATTGAGGAGAGGTGGTGATGACTGGACTGGCCACCAACAATCCTTGGCAGTGGCAAGGTGGAGGAAAGGCTATCTCTTGTTTCAGAGGTCCTGGGGAAAATGGTAGCCGGCTGTAACATGGTGGAGAGCTGGATTGCATTTCCCACAATGCACTGGACCACCTGCTTTGGGTGATCCCTCGAAGGGCCCAATGGCCAGCACTTCTTCAATTCCAGTAGGTGCTTTTTACATGCAGTGTGCAGGGGACTAGTGTCACTGGTCTCGGCTCTGGCTCACAAAGGGTTCCCTCTTGCTGGGGAATCAATCTTTGTGCCTGAACCAGCTGCAGTTAAGCAATTCCGGAAAGGTTACCACATGTTCAAAGTATCACGCCTTTGGTTTGTGCAGGATTCTGTGGTTGCTAATGTGGGTCTCCTTCTTCCCTCTCTTCAAATGTTGTTGCAGATCTGAGGTTCTGGTGCCAGGCATGCCCCTTGAAATGTAGATTTAGGGGAGCTAGGGGCGTGGGTGCAAGCAGCCAATGTGCTACTAGCTACATCCGGTGGGTTGTGGTATCTTTTTAACCAGTATCCTCTTTCTGCCACTTTTCAAGGTGGCAGGAGTCTTCCTCGGCTGTACAGACTAGGCTGCCCCCCTTAAAGGTGTGACTAGCCTTCTGGGGGTGTACTAACTCATTTTCCTGCCTGCCTGGCTGCAAATGTGCCAGGAGGACAGTTTTGTCCTCCACTGGGAGACAACCTGCTTGCAAATCAGAGGTGGTGTGCCATTTGAAGCTCACCACCTTGATGTGCCACTTCACTAGCCTTCTTGGGGGAGAGGAAGTTGTGGCCTCCTTTCCATCCAGGCCTTTATTCTAACTCCTGGGAGTGTTCACACATCTGCCCAGGAGTTCAAAATCCTGTGTTGGTGGCAGCAGCTGCGGGCTGGTAGCCGAGCACAAGAAAGCTGGGGCAGCAAGCTGGGCAACTCGAAGGTCACCACCTGGGTGCATGCCATTATAGGGACATAGAGGCTTACACTTCTATGTCCACACCTTTAGTATAATGCACCCTGCCTTCTGGGCTCAGGAGGACTTCCTTAGGGGTGACTGACATATAATAAAGATAGTGATTTGACTGTGCGACACATGGTGTGGGCATAGTTGAGTTTGAGACAGTTTACAATGCTCCTGCAGTCTGCAATTGCAAAAACAACAGATGATGGACGGAATGCAAAGCAAATCAAACATTCACCCACAGTCACGGATATGTGTATAATCCATTAGGTTTTTTGCTTGCCATGCCATTCTAGTTTGGACCCAGCGATATGCAGATCAGTCTTGACCCTGTTCCCCATGGGAACAGTCCAGCCCGAACTGCCAAGCCAGGTCCTCCCTGGACCAGAAACAAGCACCATGGGACCAGTTTCAGAGAATCACCCTTCATCAGCCAGACTAACTTGAATCTGGTGGCATAACAGGCACGGATCCAGGTCTGGGCATACCCTTTCTACCTGGGGCAACAAATGCAAAAACAACAGATGATGGACGGAATGCAGAGCAAATGAAACATTCACTCCCATTCACAGATCTGGGTTTAATCCATCATTTTCTTTGCTTGCCATGCCATTCCAGTTTGGACCCAGCCATATGCAAATCAGTCTTGTCCCTGTTACCCATGGGAGCAGTCCAGCCCGAACTGTTCCTGCAGTCTGCAATGGCAGGCCTGCTATCAGGAGTTTGCTCGGGTCACTCAGGGTGGCATAAACAGTGCTTCAGGCCCAGGTGACCCATTTAACACCCACACACTGGGTACCACTGGTACCATGTACTAGGGACTTATAAGAGGTGTTAAAGTCCTAGCCAATTGGGGATACCAATTTACATATACCAATTTAGGGATAGATCACTGGCACTGGGGCCTCGTTAGAATGGTCCGGTCTACTTTCAGAGTAATAGCCAACAGCATTCAGAACACAATGTGAGGGGGTGACCATCAAAAAGGGCCCTTTCCTACAGGGGTCAAGACTCACTCCAGCAGAAGCCACCAGCAGGGTCCCAGTCAGGTACATTTAAAACTGGTCAAGTGGGCTCTTCAGGAAAAAGCTTGTAGCAGGAGTTGTCCCACGAGCTCAGCAGAAGGTCAGCCAACTGATGCTTGGAGGCTTCTACTTTGCCCTTGGTACAGGTGGGAGCAGGCCTAGTCTTTCAGTTCTCCTTGCTAGTTTCAACAGCAGGTGCAGTTCTTTTTCTGTCTTCCATAGGTCCAGTAGTGTTCTGAAGAGAGTGCCCATGGGAGCCACATTTATAACCCCCACCAGTCTCAGGGTATGGGTGTCTCCTTGCCACTCCCTAGCCAATAGGGAAAAAGTTCTCCGGTATAACTGTACATAGTTTTGCAACAGTTTCTGTGTGCCCAACAGCAAACAATCCCATAGTGCCCTTTGCTACTTAAATCATGGCGGAACCTTTCTTCCCCTGTGCAGAGCTCCTGTGCCAACCTAGTGGTGTGGCCAAGGAAATAAGCAACCTCTCCTCTTTTGTCATTCAAAACTCTTTCAGGGGACAGCTCCTCTCCTACTGGGATTGGATCCTGGCTAACTAGAGGGACAAAGGAAGGAGCAGGCCCATGTATTGGCTACATCTGACTGTGACATGGTAAGCCTCTTTGCCGCTAATTAAATCACTGGGCATTGCCCAGATTGTCAATGTTTCAGAGGAACAGAAGAACTTCCCACACCCAATGCCTTTGTCTCAGTCCTAGGAGCAATTTCATACCTCATCGATGGGGCTATTCAGCTCCTGAGTAACAGTGGGAAATGGGCTTCTAGAGGCTTTAGCCAAGGAGAAGGTGATTTGTTTAAACTCTATTTCTATTATAAATCTGACTTTAATAGTGAATTGGTTTTGTAATAAATATTTTACAAAGTCCAAGAATGAAATTTGTAGCTGGTCCTAGGTGGAGATAATGTGATTAATTTTTTATATTGGACCCCAATGCCTTCCAATGGAACAGATAACCCTGGTACAGTGAACATAGCTTTTTGGGGCCTTGCCACTGTAAAGCCATGGTTAACATTCATCTTTTACATGTTATACTTTAAAATACCATGCACCCAGCAAGTTTGGGCAATAAAGCTTACTTAGGGATGCCTAATTATTTAAAAGGGGAGTTTAGGCCTGTCAAATTGGGTTAATTTAGCAGGCCGAATATCTAGGTTTAAAATTGCACAGACATGCCATAGTGGTAGGCCTACTTTGAGGTTTGCACTGTCACTGTAGTGGGTGGCACAAAGGATGCTGCAGTTCACTAGAGACATTCAACACATGCCCTAGGTACACTTCGTATCATACTAGAGACTTATAAGTAATTTAAATATACCAATTGAAAGCATAGCCAGTTTTGACATGCTTTAGAGGTCACAGCATGTGCAGTGGGGCCTGGTTAGCAGAGTCCTAGTGCACAGAGTCAAAAATAAAGTGGCATCAGTACAAATGAATAGTGGTGATGATGCAAAAAAAGCCACCTGCATGCTCCACTATAGATGAAAGGCGAGAAGCAACTCAGTCATTGGTATCATCTAAGCAGAAGAACCTGGAAATATCAGCTGCATTGGCATCATCAGTCTCAGGTCTGTGCTCCACTGTAAAGCCCATACCCTTTAGGGGGGTGGACCACCTCAACAGTTTGGGGCTTCTCCTCTCGTGAGACATTTGAGAGGCCTGTGTTCCATTTGAACCCAGAAGTGAGTCCAAAGCAAGTAGAGCCTCAGGGCCAGATGTATCATCACGGCCCTTTGCGATTCGGAAATAGCGATTTTTAAGAAATCGCTATTTCCGACTCGCAAAGGGCCATGTATCACATTTGCGAATCGGTAATAGCGATTTCTTAAAAATTGCAAATGCTATTACCGAATCGCAAATTGCGATACCGGCCCCATTCGCAGCTATGGTCCTGTTGGCCCATATCTGCGAATTTTTTGCATTTTCCAAAATTGCGATTACTGAACCATTTTCTGAACCATTTTCTGAATTTTGGAAATGCAAAACCCCAGGGTGCTGGGGGCCTAAGGCCCCCTCTGCTGCACCCCAAAAACATTTTTGGGGACATATAAGGTGCACACATGCCAAAAGGGCATGTGTGCTTTACATGTACAATTTAAAAATGCATTTTAAATGCATTTTTAAATTTCGCACCAGGTTACCACCTGGTTTCTTTTAATGGTATTTTGCATGTGCAAAATGCCATTCTGCGAAAAATCGCAATTTGCGAATTTTTGCAGCATCTCCTTGCGAGTTGTATTTTGCGAATCGCAAATTGCGACTCGCAAAACCAGTTTGCAATGCAGGAAATCACAATTTTTGCGATTTCTTATTTGTGGTCTGCGAATGCCTTTCATGCATCGCAGACCACTTTTTTGAACTCGCAAACGGCCGAATTTTGCGATTCGCACTGTTTGCGAGTGCAAACATTTTTCATACATCTGCCCCTCAGTTTCTTCAGTGAGCAAACCACAACAAAGTCTTTCTTCACTATGACACCTTAAAGCTGATCGCTGGGGAGTAGTCACCTCCTAATAAAGGCAACTGGCTGAACTTAATCCTCATCATATAGCTGTGATAACACTGCCCCAAACCTATGAGCTGAAGTACCTGTTTGGACACACAATCTACTTGCCACAAGCAGGTGCCTTGACTACAAGTGCCTTACACAGTACCTCCCCCAGCGTGTCAAAGGCGTCTGATTCTCCTCCGTCTATATAATCTTCCTTTGCTGCTTCTTTGAAGTTGGCTCCGTTAGGGGAACAAAACGTCTGTAATACCGTACCAGACCCAGGAAAGCTCTGACTTGAGTCTTAGTTTTTGGAGTTTCCCAATCCATGATTGTATGGATTTTCGGCTGGAGAGGCTGCGCATGTCCCACTCCAACTTAGTGGATCAGGTATACTACAGCCCCCTGCCCTATCTGGCATTTGCTGGCCTTGACATTTAATCCTGTCTGTTGCAGGGCCCGAAGAATTCCCTGGGATGGGACAGGTATTTCTGCCAGGTAGAGCCAGAGACAGCAATGTAATTTAGATGCACATCACCAAAGGTCTCCAGCTCAGACAGTATGCCAGTTCATTAGCTTCTGGAAGGAAGTAGGAGTATTTTTCGACTAAAATAACATTACCGTAAATTGGAGTGGCCTTCTGGAGTGAAGAATACTGATTTCTCCTTTGCTCCTTCAGTCTGGGTGATCTGCCAGTACCCTGAAGTCAGATCACATTTACTGGGATACTTGACAGCTTTCAACTGGTCTACGGGATTCTCAGCTCCAGCAATGGGTGGGCATCAGTCTAGGTGGTGGCATTCAGTCATCAGTGGTCCACACGGAACCTAAGTTCTGAGGTTCAACAATGTCTTGTTGGGTTCTTTGAGAGGTTAGTTCCACCCCGCACAGATAAGACTTAAAGGCCTTTGACAGGGTGCCTTAACAAAAGCTCAAAGGGGCAGAAGCACACTCATTGTTGTGGTGCCTCCCTGTGTCAATAAAAGGTATGGAAGTAGAATTCCCCACTTCTTGCAAAGTTTGTCAGACAACCCCATAATCATACCTTTTAGGTTCTTGTTGAATCTCTCCACATGCCCATTGGTTTGATGCTGATAGGAGGTGGTGAACTAGTAAATCAGCCCACACTCATCCCATATAGCCTTTAAGTACACAGACATGACAGTTTTACCCCTATCCTAAATTACCTCTTTAAGGAGCCCTACTCTGGTAAAGATACCAAGCATGGCCCTTCCCACCATGGGTACAGTTACCATCCTCAGAAGTGTGACTTTAGGGTACCTAGTGGTGTGGTCCACATCTTCATCGTTGACTGAGGGATGAGACAGCAACTTACTGCTTACTTTTTTTAAGGTGAATTTTATCTCTATTTTAAAACTTTTTGTCTACCTAGCGGAATCACTTTTAGAATTGCTTACTGTGCTAGATAATGTCTGCATATTTGCACAGGGCACTTTGGTCATTGTTCTCGCATTCCCACGGCTATGTTTAGAGCCGGGTCTGCACTGGAAATGGTGCCATTTTGATCTAGCAGAGTCAGCTGTCCTCATCCAAGCTCCTTTAATGAGCTGGGGGAAGCAGACACACAGTGGATGCGTGCAGCGGGCGCATCGCCTGCACACCAAAGTTGAGCTAATCTGCATCTGTCTGCGCCAAGACCCCCCCTAGTGCAGGGACCCCTAGCCAAACTTCCTGCCAAAAATATTCCAGGAAACAGTTGCTAGTGCTCAACATGGGCAAGCCCCTGGTGTGTGATGTTGTGAATTGTAGTTCAGCCCAGGATAATGTTCTTTGCAGCAACTGCAACTTGCTTGGCCAGATGGAATATATTTCATCCACATGCAAGACTGACCGCACAATGGCTAACCATTCTTCAGATGCGGTACACTGGAGTTTGAAATGCACATTAATGAACACTTGTTCTCTCATGAAGCACAAATTGAAATGTCAATCATTTAGAAACTCATACCCCTGATTTGGCATTTCTAACTGAAACGTGGGCTGATGAAACCTCAGACCCATATTTAATTGTTGCAGTACCATCCAGATTTTCCATCACCAGGAGAGACCGAGTAGACAAGTGAGGTGGGAGTCTCACATTGGTCTTTAGTGACCATCTAAAAGTAACAAGGGCCAGATTTAAGAAAAGAGGTGGTACATTATATGTAGCACCACTTTTCTTGCAGGCCCTCACACCCCCTACCACCACCATGTGTGCGCCATATTTAGTATATGGTGCACCATGGTGCAGGGTAGGAGCAATAGCGTTAACATTTTTGACGCTATTGATGTACTCTGCAGGATTAGTGCCACAAAATTAGCATTAATCCTGCAGAGTACGTAGGGGGCCATTATAAATAATGGCATGTCCCCTTTTAACGCCTGCTCTATGCAGGTGTTAAAAATGCCCCAAAAAAAAGATGCAAAGAAATCTTTTAGATTTTCTTTGTGCTATTTTTTTAGTCCCCCAATCAGGAGAATGGCCCTCTTGCACACAGGGGGGCATATTTATACTCTGATTGCGCCGAATGTGCATCAAAATTTTTGACGCACATTCGGTGCAAACCATGCACCATATTTATAATAAGAAGTCTGACCCCGCGGATGTCAAAATTCCTCTGTGTGCGTCATTTTTTGGATGCGGGAAACCGCCTTGCATTAATGACTTTAAGGCCTGTGCGCCTTATTTATACTCCAGCGTCATTTTAACGCACAAAAGGGGGCGGGCCTTAAAAAACAGCGCACAGCCTGATGTGCGCCGTTGTTTTAACGGCTGGGTGAGGGCAGGCGTTAAGGGACCTGTGGGCTCACTTCCATGGTCTCTGACCATGGAAGCAGTCCAGAGGTGCCCTTCCCTGCTCCCAGGGACACCCCCTGCCACCCTCGCCCACCCCTGGAGGACACCCATGGATGGGGGGACCCACCCCAGGTAAGTACAGGTAAGTTGAGGTAAGTATTATTTATTTATTTTTTAAGTGGCATGGGGGACCTCATTTGGGCCCCCCTACATGCCACTGTGCCCAATGGCCATGCCCAGGGGACAGGAGTCCCCTGGGTATGGCCATTGGGCAAGGGGGCATGACTCTTGTCTTTGCTAAGACAGGAGTCATTTCAATGGGACAAACATCACAGAGCAGACCATCCAAGATGTCCTTGGAACCCTCCAGACCCCACCTTCAGTCACAAGGAGGAGCTCAGAACAAGCAGCCATCACAGAGGACCCACCCACAACACCAATTGTAAGACCTGCCAGCTCCAGTACAGCTGAGGACTCAGACGACACAGGCACCAGCTTTGAGAGAACAGTAGTCGGAGTACAGCGGGAGCTGGCCAAGGAGGTGCGGGTTGGGATGCAAACTATGGCAGCCAGCCTAGAGGGGGTGCGTTCGTGCACGATATCATCTGCAGATCAGGCAGCAGCCATGCAAGCCCTAACATCCATCCTGCAAGGACTACAAGAAACTGTCAAGGAATTCACCACTGCAGTAAGGGAGTTGCCACAACACCTTGCACCCCAAACCTTCCACTGCATGCAAGAATGCAATCATGACCCCCTCAGGGCCGACCTGGCTGCCTACCATTGTGATGTGGCTGCTATTCTTAAGAATCAGCAGATCCTCCTTGCAGCAGTACTGCCCTTAAGACCTTCACAGGTAGCAGCGACCGGGATGTCTGACTCCACGTCTTCTAACACTGAGGTGTGTGTTGCCCCTTCACAACCACCACCACCAAGAACAGAGGAGGCAACACACACATCAGAAGAAGAAGACAGATCACCTTCACACGGAAAAGTACCCGGAAGCACTAGTCCCTGCCACATGGCCAACTATTACCAAGGTCCAGCGCTTTGTAACATGACAGTCTTACAACAACTGTACTCAATGACTGTTCTGCAAACCACTGTTATTCTTGTCATCCTGCCCAGTGATTGTCTCTCACTTACTCATTGGCAAATCATGTCCCTCTGCACTGTCTGACACATCACCCCAGAATGTCAAATGCATTTTCCTTTAGCACTTGTGTAGGATCACAATGGAAGATGTCACTATAATGGACTCACAATCATGGACAATGTACATATAGCACTACAGCACTTTTCAATAAATAGCACTTACACAACAAATTTGTCTCTGTGTAATGTGACACATCATCTGTGCAGTAGATAACTGAAATGTGCCTCCTGTCAAATTACGTAGCTTGTCAATACAACTGTCCTGAAATTATGTAGTCAGATAACTTTGCACAGTGGCCTGGATTGCATCATACTCTGCCCTTCCTGAGGGTAATCTCTGATGAAAAGAGAAAACATTCACCATCATGCTGTGTTGGACAGAATAATGCTTCCTCACGGGATATCTAAGTCATCAAATAGTGGCAGCAAAATGTTGTCACCATGCAATACTAACACATATAACAGTGCCCACAAATCTAAGCAAACACTCAAAAAAATGCATGAATGAAGGTGTCTGAGTTTCCATCCAAATAAGTAATCATGCTGAACAGTGTCACAAATGATGTCTATGAGTCATGAAGACTATACTACAAGAGTGCTTACAACCACTCACCTTATAAGGGTTTCCTTGAACATCACACTGCAGTCAGACCTAAAACAGTTCCCCCAATACCAAATCTGGAAGCACTGTTTGTGACTTTGAAAACATACTTATTGAAAAAAACATGTTGGGATCCATATTAACTGTGATTGGTGGTTGCAATGAATGGTGGAATCTTTGCAAGGTAGCTCTGGGGTAGCTGCCAATCTTACAGCTCAGTTGGGATTTGTTCGTAGCATAGGACACAAATGTAATAGAACCAAATTCATGTACACGTATGCCAAGGCCCTGATCAACAAGCATTTAACACATACTGTAAAGGGTTCACTATATATTTATTAAATGGTAATAACAGAAGAGGAAACTCGGGGAAAAGTCTTACCTACCCTAATCTACCCTAACTACTCATTACCCACAACTTTCCCTAACTAACCTAAGCTAAACTTACTTATCACATGTAACAAAACGTTCTAAACATCAAGCCCACCCCCCTTATGAGACAGGACACATGGAGGACAACAGATACTAACCTAAACAGATACATATTTTTTTGTATTTTTTATATATAATCTTTTTGTAAACACACAAGAACCCCAATATAGCCTGCACACACACTCAAAAAGATAAAATAGAAATAATCAGGACCCCCAACCCCCACCCACTAACACTAACTAAACTAACAGCCTATACTAACCTAACACTAAGCCCCCTAAGCCCACTAAGTATAAGAACAAGGAAAGAGGAGGGAGGGGAGGGAATCATGTCCATTTAAAAAGTCTAGGGTTTGGCCCTCCGGAGGGTCCGCTTTATGGACCGCACACGCCTGTTCATATGGTGAACATCCCGGCTCAGGTGACTAATTTTCCGTAGGACACTGTCCATTTTGCGTTCCATTTCCTGAAAAGCTGCAGGGTCAACTGTAGCAGCTGGGGTGGTCTGGGTACCAGCTGAGGACATGTGTGGGTGTGTAGAGTCTATGCCTGTGGGCTGCCCTGAAGGTGTTCCACTGCTAGGGCCTGAAGTAACTGCAGACATTGTTGGGACAACAGCCCCAGCTGTGGGTGGTGCCACCTGGGTGGAAGTGGTGGTTGTGCTGGTGGTGGCTGTGGTGGGCAAAGTAGGGTCACCCTGTGGGAAAGCCCTCCATGCTCCGGAGGCCCGTTCGTTCCGGTATCTTCAGGCCATCCGTCTGAACCCCGACTCTACCAGCAGGATATGCTGGTGACGCATTGCCCGGCTCTGGAACTCACGGACCTGGATGGGTGTCATGTTCGCAGCTGTGAAGACAAAGGCAAAAAATTTACATTAGGAACTGTATTGTGTGAAATGGCACAAGAAGTAAATCAGACAGTACATCTACTGTACTTGTAACAGCTCATATCATCATACAGATCATCGAATGTCCCTGAGGACGTTAATGGCAGGCCAGCTTGCAAAGGTCGTATCACACATGGCACATCCAAACCCTGCAAGATGGGTAACAACTGGCATTAATTTGGCATCAGAGTTCTGACAGTTGTCAGCTAACAATTACGCAGCACATCCTGCGCCAATGCCAGGGCTACAAATGTCAGTGTACGGGATGGAAATCTAGGGCCACATGATCTGAAAGTTGTAAATGGACTTGCTAGTATAGTACTCATGTGCTATACCTGAGTGTGTATGCTAGGTTCCGACCAAACATTCACTGATTTACATGTCTGTGTAACATACTTGTATCATCAGTCCTAGGTACACTATTCACAAACCCATGCCTGTGTTTGAGGGTGGGGGGTGGATAAACAACTAACAATTTCAAACAACGTTGACACCCAGGAAGCTATAGAAAGCTGGACATGTGTTTGGCTCTACACACACACCACAGGTAAGGTCTATAAACAAATAGGAAACAGCAAACCCTTGACCAATCCCAGCGCCACACATGTCTGGAAATGCAGAACTTTGTCCACATCATATACTTCCAGTCAGGCATGACTTACAACAGACACAGAGTAGCAAGAACACCCATGGTCATGATTTGCATGCACACCTAGGCCATTGCACTCAAGTGCCACACACTTGTAGCACTACATGTGGAGCTACATGCTGCTAAGAAGTTCACCCTACAGTTTCATAAGTACTTTGGTGAATAGGGAAGCAGAAGTCTGTGGGTAAGCATTTTGCAGCCCCAATCTGGGAGAATGTGGGTCTGTCAGGCAGACTAAATCTGAGATTAGTTCCAGTGCGACTCTTGTTGATACAAGTGTTAACCACATGACTCACCCCAGTTCACATTGCGGGGCCTAAAGGAATGACCTAGAATCCCTAGATAAGACGATAGGATAAGCATTGGCAAACTCCAAAATGCTTGGAAAATTAAATCCCACTCATGGAACAAGACAAATGATGGGCCAGCGCATCATACCTTGCTATGTGTTCAACACACAGGAGTCCATCACACATCACCAGCAAACACAACACATAACAGACAGATCAACACTTACTGGAGTTGTTGGGGTCCTAAAATAAAGCCACCTCGCCCACAGTGTAGGGTGCTGGTCCACCTGTAAGGCATGGAAGGAAGAAATGTGCTCAAAATCTGTGCACTGACCAACAATTCCAAAGACAGAAACTATGTGTAAGATGACATAAGTAATGAAAGCCACTCAGACATGATGATACTGCATCCAATATAGCACGGCTAACATGTACATAGCATAGGTCTCCTGTGACAATTACACACATATCTGCACACATGCTGTGGCCCTAACTATCATGTGGTGGCATACATGCTCCGTCATTAGTGAGCAGGCATAATAATGGCGTGTATTTGTCTCATCATGTGCATCCAAGAGAGACATCCAAAGCCTGGTTACTTGAGGACTGCATTACCAGTCAAACAGCATATGCGGCCATGACACATTTATGACACATAGGTACAATGTACAGAGAGGCAGGGACTTTTGTAAGCCCTCATGTTGTTACAGTTTCTTCATTTGATGTGGCCCAGCTATGGTGATTTGCACCAACCATAGAGATATGAACCCATGCCATGTGCATACCTTTGGCCTGCCATCCCTAAACGAAAGGTGGAACACCAAACACCAAATACCAGTGTAGGATGTTAGCTGAGGGCACCTTACACCTTTTCCCTATGTTTCCAAATCCAGATCTGTCATGTATCCAAAATGATGAAGGACCACAATAATCCCTAACATTCATAGAACTTCCAATAAAGCTTTCCTTACACACTCACCAGACACACATGAGACATATGTCTGGGCCACATTGCTATCATCAATTGACATGAAGCCAGCACTCAATTTCTGCATCATGTAGTGTTTAGAAAGTCAGTCTAGCTATTGAGTCAACAAAGGTTGTCAATATTTTAGAAAATCTATACTTCACTGCCAAATGTGACCTAAATAGACATGATTGGCTCCTAATTTGTGTTGCTGTCTGACACAAAGGCAGCACCAAATTACATTAAGCAAAAGTATTCTGTAAGACTGCAGAGCACGTGCTTCCTGACAGCTAGCAATTGTGGTCCTTCACATAGTCCATCAATGACCCTGTATGTTTCCGAAGCATTCCACATAGTCAGCAACTTAGCTGGCAGATATTGTACAAATCATCTGATGTCACTACAGAGCATTTACATGATTTGTACTCACCAACAGGGCCACCAATCACTATTCCCAGGTGGTCCATCAGATCTTGCTCCCTGGTGATGAGGTCAGCCCAGCGGTGCTTTAGCTGGTGGTCATTCCTCTGGCTCCCATACTCGCACTGCAAGTGATGCAGGACCTTTCCCCAACGGATTTGCGCGCCTCGGTGTGATACCCCTGTATCACCCTGCCCCTGCCTCGATCATCAGTGGGAGGAAATGGCACACCAGCCATATAAACCCCTCAAGCTCCTCCTCACCCATCCTGCCAAGACGTGGCCTACCCAACATCTTAGCACCCAAAAGGGGAGTAGGGGATAAAGAAGAACAAAGGAGAAAAGGGGGAAAGCAGAAGTACAAAAAAGGAAACTTAACAACTAACAGAGCCCAACTATCCCCAAACTAGCACTACCCACAACAGACTCCCACAAACAACAAATACACTAGAATACTGGACAATTGTAAACAAAACACACTCAGACAGTATACAACAACAACATTTATTTCACAAACTAACAAGTAATGGAGCACACAGGAGACAAAAGCACAATTTCACTGGACAACACTCAGAACACAGCCACACAGTCTAGAAGAATCACAGACTGCATAGTGAAAGTGAAAGCACACCCACTGTACATAATCTGTAAACAGGATATCCTATTACATCACTTCCTGCAGAAAATGGCCGCCGTTTTTATCGTTATGCGTCATATTTTTTCACGCATACAGTATGTGCGTAATTTTTTTCGACGCACAGGAGTAAAAATGAGGCCGCATCCATATATTTGTAAATGGTCTTAACACTTAACCAATTTTCTGGGCATTATGCGTCGTTTTTCGGGCATAAGCGTCATTTTTTGACACTTGTGCGTTATTTTTGGACGCGTATGCGTCAAATTTTCATGGCATGAACTGTTTTTTTTTTTTTTCCATTTTAATGTAATGTTACATTTGGGACACAACTGAGATAGGCTGATTGCACCCACTTTGGTGTTGATGGTGTATGTTCACATGTGAGACATCATACTGCTGCGGACCATTACCCGCTACTCCTTTAACAGGATTTTCACGCTTGGCTGACGCACTAGATGTCCATATGTGTGGCCTGCATATATGTAATGCACAATTTGGGCATGTTTGGCATCAGGAGAGGATAGCAAGGTGACGCACATGAGTACAATACCTCAATGCCTATGGCTCAATGTGTGTGCAGTGGCTACTCTTGTATTAGTCGACCCAGTGTGTGTGCATCACAAGATGCATTATTGCAAATATGCTTGTATGAATGTGAAGTCAATGTGTCCAAACCTTAGATGCAAGTCATTGTGGAAATGAGAGAGGACATGTGCTAGTCATACATGTAGCACCATTTGTTGTGTGCACTTCCAAGATTTTGGGTAACGTAGACACCACAAATGACAAAGCATGCACCAGATAGATGGCAGACGCTTGTTCATGTCAATGGTCCACAAGTTGGCCATCCCATGTCCTAGAATTTGGGTAACTGCTTCCTAGGCACTTGTTGGTAAACCCACAGTGAGTCAGGCACATGCATAGATGAAGTGGGTACCATGTCATTGGCCCAGACAGCCAAAGGTGAACCACAAATGTAATATGACGCCACAGTTGTGGTCATATGACTTAGCCACAACTATCCAGTGGCAGTGGTGGACCAGCAGACGAGGCAGCACGTGTCCACATATTTCCAGGGATCAATTGCACAGAGGTGTCTTGTTCATGTGTGTGGTCCAAGGTTGATCCAGTATATTTTTAGGGGTGTATGTTGTCACAGTTACGTCCAGGTCTCATCATGAGTCAGTGGCAGCTATTCCTGTATCTACTGAGTAACCTTCGGAGATCAATGTGAGTAAAGTGGATGAGGACATCAGAACCTACATGGGGATGGTCCCACCCTGTCACTGAAGACGTGTAATGAGACTGTCAACAGGGCAACCTTGGTGTGCTGAGTGAGATAATGTCTCAGATGTCATGTTCCGGCAGGTGTCATTACAACATTTGTACACAGGTTGGCCTGTGAAGTTCCCACTGAATCTGGGAACATCATAGCAGCTATTCAGCATGTACAGCCCATCAATATGTTGTGAGCAATGTGATTCAGCGTGTGAACTGTCAGGGTCCTAATATGTGTGGACTTTTCATGCACATTATCAGAGGTAGCTGGTTCTGCTGGAGGCACCATACTCAATCCCTGCATACAGACCTGGTACACTGTCACACTTTGTCGTTCATGCATACATGAGACCCAGACAAGGGATGGGCCATGATTTTGGTTTTCAAAGACAATTTTACTAATATGGTACAATTAAAAAGCAGATGAGACTATACAATGTATTTGGGTATGCATTGATGAAGCACATGACAAAATACCCTCTGAGGAATGAGAGGTTTGCTAACGCAAGTGTGGTACATATGTAGCCACAAGGAACCTTTAGGGTAACGCACAGACAGGTGCCAGTCAGGCTGAACAGGATGCAGGGTCAATCTGGATCCAGCAATTTCACAAGGTACATAATCAGTGGTCTGACTAATACTGGTAGGAGGAAGAAAAAGACAGTTGACATGGAAAACTGTGTATGTCCTGTGTTTTTGAAGGTGACACATAAATCCAAGGGCTGTATTACACGGCTTAATTAGTAGCAATTCATAATGGTGTATTTGACAAAATGGAAACTTCTATGCTGTTCCAGGCATCAGCAGGGGCAGTGCATGTTCTAATGGGTGGTGTGCATGGAGGTGATCACAGGTGTGTGCTGCATCAGTTACTCACAAGTTGGGGGGCGTGACCAAGCTGCCAAACATGGCGGACGCAAGCTTTTAGAGCTCCGCACCGCGTCCGGATAATCCGACTCAAATTAGGGTGGGCGGGGGGGCATCCCACTTTCCCGAGACTCGACACGAAGCAGGTGAGGCTTGATGAACCGAAAGCGCCGTGAACGGACCCCCGGCGCCCCACAGAGGTGAATCGGCGCTGCGGCCACGAAGGCCGCGCTGGAAACTGGAGCCCTGGGCCCTGGGTCTCGGCACTAGAGGAGCGAGGAACTCCTTAAATATGTACAGAAGTGGCCTTGCGACTCCGCGGGTCACACCCGACTCCTGAACCGCGAACTGGAGCGGCTGGGAGAAGGAGGCGACGCGTGCCACGGGACTCCTCCGACTGCACGGACTCCGTCCGGAGCCCGGGAGTAAGATTGGGCCCTGGGGATCTGGGGTGCTGGACCTGCAGGCAGTGGATTCCCCGGCGCTCTACATCAACTGGATAGCGCTACGACCTAGCGGGTCAGAAGAAGAAGAAGAAACCGAAGCGGCCCTTTACCTACGCGGGCCGCACCCGGACCCCTAAGCCGTGAGTCGAAGTGGCTCGCGATCGCGAGGACAACACTCGAGGGCCCGAGATCGGAGCGGAACGACAAGGTGATAAAGAACAGAATTCTGAGAGCCTGCAGCAGGGCAACGACATTCCGTCCCCGAGGACCGCACTGGAGGCGAGTGATTCGAATGCTTGTGGAACCTGGGGCCCACTAGGATAAAGAGACACCCAGGCCGGCTTCGCAACCGTGTGGGCCGTGACCGGTCTACGAGACACAGTGGTTTCCAGGTGAGAAGTGGCTTGCGCCGAGTGAATGAACGTGTCCACACGGGCTGCGACCTGATGTTGGAAGTCGGAACGGGGCACCCGGGGAAGAGGAGACACGTGGGGCGGCCTGGGCCTGGGCTGAGGACCCCCCGAACCGTGCATGAGAGGAAGATACAAGCTTGGGCAACCCGTGAGGACGAGCGTCCCATCACAAAACCACTATATAAAAGGACCAGACCGTGAAGCAAGCCAAGCCAAAGGGCGAAAACAAGCAATGCAGTTTTGGGCCAAATTATGGGCCTAAAACCTCCCCTGGAGACCAGTGAAACTGACATAGAGGGGAGAGGCAACACCCACCTGGCAATCAAGTAAGAAAAAAGAACAAGCGGCTTACCCGTGCCCTATGCTGCCAACACCTCGCACAAAAAGAAGACCCCCCCCCTTCCTCGGGGCACCCGGGCGCCTCAAAGTGATAAACAAGCAAAACCTCCTGTGAACTCAAGGGAGTCATTCGACCTCCACTCGCATTAACACTAAAACGCAGCCACCTTATTCAGACCGCGCAACCACATAAAACACCAACTGCAAACAACTGGGTCCCAGGTGATCGTACAGAGTGAACCACCTAACCGGGCTGCTCGTGCTGTCGCAGGGGGGGTGTCACTCCCTAGACAAGCGGGCCCGTCCATGCCCTTCCAGCATCCGGTGAACAGAAACTCCATCAAAGATCACAGTGCAAACTAATGAACATGGACGTGCAAACCTTAACGCTGGAAATGTCACAAGCTGCGACTCCTTACTAGCTAAGCCACCAGGGGAGAATATTATCACGGAACGGTGGTGAACACGGGAGGCGTGACTTGGATCAGAACTGTGTGATCCCGTTGGCAAACTACTTACCTAACCCCCCCTTGCCAGCCTAGGTGAAACTAAACTAGAGCGCAAAGCTTATACGGTATCCGACAAAACGGTCATCAACGACCTGAGACTAAGCAGAACCTTCATTGATTCTTCAACGAACTCCTTTCTTCTCTGTGGAACGCGCGCATCGCATCCCGGCCCGGCCAAGGCAACACTCCATGCCCAATCATCATTCGCCTACTCCACTACGCAGATAGGGACATTATACTAAGAGCGGTGAGAGCCGGCCCACCCCCCCAAATAGACAACGTGCAGATCTTGCTATTTCCTGATTATACCTTAGCGGTACAAAGAGATAGAGCCTCCTATTTGCCCTTGAAGCGCAAGCTGCGCTCCCTAGACCTGACTTACTCTCTGTTATTCCCCGCCAAGCTACGTGTTGTGACAGGAGGAAAAACACACTTCTTCTCCACCCCGGAGGCAGCATGGGAATGGCTTGCGACATCTGGGCTGTCACCTGGTGGAGTGTCAGAACGAGCAGAACCACCACCTAGACCCATGCGCAGTCGCATCAGGAGGGATCGGAGGAGAAACTCGACCCGCACTGACTTAACGAAATGTGCTCCAGACTTAGAACAACTAATTCAGGAGAGAAGAGAAGCGATTCACATAGCAGCAACGATAGGTGCATCACCCCTACCTTCGGGATCCGACACAGAACTTTCTCAACCAAACAGTGACCGCCCCCTCACGCCGGATCAGCTTCTGGAGCCAGATCATACGGGAGGCCCCTCCGTAACACCGGCAACTACTGACAAAGTTTTTTAAAAAAAAGGGGGAAAAAAAAGAAACTTAGAACACTGCTTAGAAATTATGCATAGCAGGTGTCACCAAGCCAATGATACTCGTACTGGCGTAATCTAAGAGATGTGAGACATTTGGCCTACTCCCTGAGCACACACAATAGCCAATAACCAGTATTATGGGCGTCGGGTCCCTGGCCTCCGGCCCCTGGACACTAGACCTGGTGGATGGGGAGCCCCCCCTTACACACCCCCTATCTTCTCACTTTTATCTGCCACATCCGGACCAGATAAGGTGCACGTCTGAGACACTCCCCCCTCTCCTCTTTTTGGTCTAATATTGACCTACCCCCAAGCTCCTACCAGTGGAGACAAATAATGTTCAGGTGTGTGTTGACACATTGTCGTTTCTGTTGGTTAGTTTGGGCGGTGACCTGTTGTCTATCTGCTCCAATGGCATTAGTTATGTTTTGGACTTGCCGGCCGACACTTACTGAATCCTCTACACCTAGCGGAAAAAGGGAAAATAATGACGAGTTCCGACTCGAAAGGACAGGGCAGGGAGTTATACCAGACAGTCCAGAGTTTCCAGTATGGCCACATACACAACAATCACCTGGAATGTGAGAGGTATCCACACCCCCAAACGGCGATACACTATTTACTCCTATCTCAAACGTCACTCTGTTCACGTAGATCTCCTACAGGAGACACACATAACGAGCCTCGAGGTCCCCCGACTGCGCCGGCGCTGGAGAGGACAATTATATGCGACAGGGCACTCAGCATTCGCTAAAGGTGCACTAATTTGGATTAGAGCTGGCACCCCCTTTAAGGTAGAGGAGCAGATCTTAGACCCACAGGGCAGATTTGTGCTAGTTAGAGGAAAACTAGCAGGTCATATGGTTGTACTGGATTCAATATACGCCCCAAACACAGACCAAACCACTTTCCTTCACGGGCTTTCCCACCAATTGGCGGGTTGGAGTGGCCTTCCATGGCTTCTTGGAGGGGACTACAATAGTGTAATTGATGTGACAATGGACCGCTCCTACCCCCGCTACCTACATCGCCAGTGATAGCGGCCTCAAAGGGCCTGGTGAACTGGACCCAACAATGGCAACTGGTAGATGTGTGGAGAGAGCGACATAAGATGGACAGGGTTTACTCCTTTTACTCTGCAACACACTCCCTGCATGTACGCCTAGACAGAATACCTAGGGCGCACGCACTCTGATCACAATCCCCTAATTGCACGTTTGTGCTGGGGTTCCCCCCACGCGGCTATTCCTACATGGAGGTTGAGGCCGGAGCTGCTGGAAGATTCCGCTTTCCGAGCATCGTTAAGCGTTGTAATCCCAGAATTTTTCGAACAAAATGACGGCACTGCCTCGTCGGGTTTGATAGAATGGGACGCATTTAAGGTCTTCATACGAGGACACTGTCTGGGCACTCAATGCAGCCTGCGCCGCTCTGTCGAACGGGAGCTGACCAAAATAGAGCGGGATCTAATACAACCAGAGAGGGAAGCAACCAACAACCAGCCTGAGCACTCGAGATTGCCAGCAATGCGCACTGAGCATCTATCACTACTAGAGCGTCTGCGTTGTTTGAATTACTCCGCACACTCTGCAAGAACTCACACATCTGCTGATAAGGCAGGCAAGCTCCTGGCCTGGCTGATTCGACAGGACTACGAGAGGAAACCAATATTGGAAATCCTCTCACAAACAGGGGAACTACTATATACCCCACAGGAGATACAAACTGAATTGGCAAGGCACTACGAGGCACTTTATGCCTCGAGGGCAACCTCTGACAGCAACTCCAGCTTAGAATTCCTCACCGGAGTAGTACTACCACACATAGAGTATGAACAAGCCGAAGCCCTTGAAGCGCCCCTAGACCTCGAAGAAATTCGATCTAGTATGCGCGAGCTCGCATCTGGCAAAACACCAGGCCCAGACGGACTCCCAGTCGACTTTTATAAAGCCTTCGCGGTGCATCTGGCGCCCAAATTACTTGAACTCTACAAGACAGCTGAGCGAGAGGGCCATCTTTCAGCCACTCAGAGAGAGGCACTGCTGGTTTCCCTTCCTAAACCTGGAAGTAACCCGGTAGATATGGGTTCATATAGACCATTGGCAATGTTGAATACCGATTATAAAATATCAGCCAAATTACTGGCGACGCGCCTTGCACCGGCTGTACCAGGCCTGATACACTCGGACCAGAATGGATTCGTCCCGGCCAGAGATACCTCCCACAACATTAGAAGGTTATTCCGAGTTATGCAATATGCGAAACGGGACTGGCCACGAGTGGGCTGTCTTGTTTTAGACCTGGAAAAGTCCTTTGACTCCTTGGAATGGTCCTATCTGTTCGGAGTCCTCCGACAATTCGGTGCGGGACCATTCTTCACTCGCTTGACTAAGTTATTTTATACCAGACCACTAATCCGAGTGAAACTGGGGTCTGAAATATCTGAACCAATTCGAGTAGGCAGGGGTACGAGACAGGGTTGCCCCCTTTCACCACTGCGGTTCTCACTCGCTATGGAACCCCTGGCAATAGCCATGCGCAGAGCGGGCGTTGGCTGGGGTATTCCGTTAGGGGATGATACTCACATAATCTCACTATATGCTGATGACCTTCTTTTATACTTCCGAGACATTACGAGAATCCCTCCTGAGGCTGGTTTACTTCTACAACAATTCGCCCTTTCATCTGGCCTGAGAGTCAACTGGTCTAAATCCTGCCTCTTCCCATTCGACCCGGGACTCCCTGACCCGGGACTTATTATTGCCGGAAATCCTGTCCCATGGCAACCCCATACATTCATACACTTGGGTATTCGAATATACCACCATGAGGAAGACATATTTGAGGGCAACCTTGTAAGAGCCGTGTCCTCGGTTAGATCCCAAATGGTCTTCTGGAAAACACTACCGTTGTCTGTAGCAGGCAGGATAGCACTCCTGAAAATGGTGGTCCTGCCCAGACTTCTTTACTTCTTCACTAATCTTCCGCACTATGTTCCTCCTGGTTTCTTCAGGGCTCTGGAGACGGGACTGAGGGAATTCATTTGGAACAATGGCCGCTGTAGGGTTGCCTTAAAGAAACTGTACCTGCCACCAGATAAGGGCGGACTAGCAGTTCCTAACCTGGAACAATACTACCTAGCGGCTCAACTTCAATGGATAGCCAGATGGTTGGCAGATCTTCAGCGTGTAGACACGGCATCAGAAAGCAGACCCTGGACACTCCCACAGATACAACATTTATTTCACCCACTCACGCAGACACAAGCACCCCGACAACTCTTTCTTAGGGTGGCTCACAAATGCTTTCGTCGCTCACTTCGCCTTACAAATACACAGCTTCCCTTTGCACTGGCCTTGGCGTTATTAGGCACACCAAGAGGTTCCAGAATCACGTCAGAATCCGAACTGCACGCATGGCATGAAATAGAAATAGACACACTGGGAGACTTGTACGAAGACTCCCAACTGCTCCCCTTTGCCAGGCTTCAAGAAATGGGGCTACCACCAGGCCAATTCTTATTGCACCGCTCCCTGATAGAGGCAATGAGAACCAAATGGGGCGACATCTCTGGTGCTCCTCCCACTCACTTATTGATTCAATACTTACAGGTGGTGGGCCGAGGGCATCATTTAATTAGCTGGCTAGCAGATGCTTTGAGAACCCAAACCGCTCTTGACAACGAAGCGCTATGTATGGCATGGGAAACAGACTCAGGCGTGTCAATCACAATACCACAATGGAAAGCTGCCCTTTCAGGCCACCTTAACGTGCCTCGCAATTCCCGATTCCGCTTAATCCAATGCTACATAGTGAATAGAGCATACCTCACACCGGCTCGAGTGAATAGATACTTCGCTCGCACAGATGCAGCCTGCCCCAGATGCCAGGAAATCGGAGCAGACCTGCTACACATGCTCTGGTCCTGTCCTGCCTTGAGCTCCTATTGGAGAGCAGTAAAGGAAAACCTATCTGTCTGTATAGCACCACAAATACCCTTTACATGGGAAGCGTGCATATTAGGTTTATTTCCCAGAAGCAAGCAACATAGAGCAGAAGCACGCTTCGCAGACCTTGGACTTATAGTAGCAAAGCGATTAGTGACCCACAGATGGAAATCGCCTGACCCGCCACCGACACAGGCCTGGAAACGATCTTTCGAAGTGTGGGCGGGAGTTGAAGGCACAGCACAGGCGCGGGAAGAGGATTTGGGGTTGAGACAGTTTCCATTATCTGCTAGCTGGGAGGGAATGTTACTGCGGCTGCGCGATGAGGGAATGCACCAATCAGAAGAAGGAGTGGAGTAATGTAGGTGGACGTCCCCCTGACAAGAAAACACAATGCATGGGGGAACTGAATAAGTAAAGTTAGCCACATATACCCTGATAATGGAATTAAAAATGACAATGCCTGCTTAACCTGATACCTGACCCAACCCTCCTATTAATAAACTGTTCTGCAACAATGTAATCCCATTCCGACTGGAAATAACCACATAAGTGTATTCTACATAAGTGTCCATTGCCGGCAATTGTTGAATGTTAATCTTTTTCTCCCTTATTGTTCTGCCCCTTCCCCCTTACTCTCAAATTAGCATTTATACATAGCTCATGATCCCTCCCCTTTTCTCCTCTTTGTACCTAATCAGATTACTCCAATTGAATACACATACTAGAAATAACTTTAAACCAACATACACTGTACGAGCATGCTGATAAACATCAGAAACCCTATGGGGCTATCACTCCTGCAAATCTATAAAGGGTTGACAAAGTTAAAAACACAACAAGTAACAGGTATAACATGGTACGTTAACTTTGGATGTAATAACAACGGAAATGTATAACTAAATAACTGCAAATGTATATCAAGTGATATGTTGCAGCAATGCATAATATATACAATGCCAGTTATGCAACGATTTAAGAACACATGCTATATTGTATGAAGCGTAAGCAAATGTAGAAACATGAAGCAAAGTAAAGATGAAAAATACCAATAAACAAATTTGTGAAAAAAAAAAAATCAGTTTCTCACAAGTCCTGTATGTGAGATTTGAATTCAAATTGCCAACAGTACCTTTCACACGGGAAGCAATCTACAGGTGATAACAGGGCTTAGAAACTACAAGCCAGTGTATTAATTGACCTGACGTCCATGCAGTCAGATGTACTATGACAATGGCATAACATAGGAAAGGGTGTAGCACACTGGATTAGTATTGTTAGTCTGTGTGTGTAGGGGAGGGAATATCTGGTACACATATTACCATTCCAGGGATCTCTTCAGACCGGTGGGTTGTGACCAGGAGCATGGGTGTGTCAGGAGTTAGGAACTGGGCTGACATGTACATGGAATGTCATGTGCGCAATGCTTGTCATAGGTGTGGCACTTGTGCTGTCTATGTTCTGCTTATATGGAACTCTAGTCACAGATAGTCCTTGCAAAGATCGGTGCAGTTGGACCCTTACTGCTATCAAGGGTCTGGTCATACATTCCTGTTACCAATGCAATAGCACATCAATTGCCTCATGTATGAGGCTTGTTTTCCCCTTATTAAGTGATGGTGTCTTAGTTGTGTGCCATATGCTGTGATGAACCATGTTGCCAACATGTATGTGTGAAATAGGTGTGGTCCTCTGCTATTGCCCTTCAAAGGTGAAATGTACAGGATATATGCCATTTACAGTGTGTGTGTATGTGACTGTTGTATGATACGCATCACAATTGCTCTGGGATTTTCTGTGTCCTGATCGGTATATCAGCAATGCTCCATGAGGCTACACTCTTATTCTGATAGTTAGAGATAAAGGTGAGCAAAAATGATTAACCAGACCATGATATGGTGATTATTACAGTGTTTATTTACATTAGTTAATACAGTGGTGATGGTGATTATTTTTAAAAGAAATTGTTCACAATATGGTGGCGCCTACGCACTCCAGCAGCCGTGTTTTGTTGTTCCCCCTCATGTTGCAGGCCGCCATCCTCCTCTTCCTCCTCTTCAGGCCTGTGTGGCTCTGGTTCCAAGAGGGGAATGTTCCTTCTTATGCAAATGTTGTGCAGGATGCCACATGTTAGAATGATCTTACAGACCATTTCAGGGGAATATAGGAGGCTACCACCAGTGATGTTGAGGCACCTGAATCTCGACTTGAGGATGCCGAAGGTCCTCTCGACTATGCTGCTTGTCCTCCTATGTGCGTCATTGTAGGCACGCTCTGCTGCAGTGCTTGGTTTGCCAAATGGTGTCATTATCCATGGCAGGATCCCATACCTCTGATCAGCTGAAAAAGAAAAAGAATGGGATCATGTTGATGTTGCTTGCCCCATTGAAATCACCTTGCATGGCAGTAGTTGTCTTGTGTTGTCTGTGACTCTTTTGTATTATAGTGTTCCTTCTTAGGCTTGTAGGATGTAACATCTGCATTGTGTTGTTTCCTTGGCTGAACAAGTGTTTGGCTGCTGACCGGTTGTCAGCAGTATGTTTTGGGATTTGCAGTACAGTGTGCACTCCCTAGCATTGTGACTTGTGATACAGGTATCACTGTGTCTTCACTGGGGTTGAGATGATAGTCCCATACACAGATTAATTTTGACAGTCTTTGTTAACACGTTCACATCAATGTACCCTGGACATCCTATACCTTTAGACTTATGCAATGGATTAATTTGAACATCAGTGAGACGCTTACATTTTGCAAGGTGACAATTAGGCAAACCACTCCGAACGTTGTGATCATTGACGTCTTAACATTAGACTGTACACTAATTTCAGATGTGTGACAGGTTCAATGCAGACCTATGAAACATGGCAAGCGATGTCACGACCTCAGTGTGTTCTTGTCGACATGTTGCTGTCGTGGTGTATGTGTTGTGTGTCCTAGAGGGTTGCTGTGCAGTGTGTATATAAGTAGGTTTCTGTACTTACCAACAAGTAGTCCATTGCCATACCGTCCATCCTGGAAGTGCTGATTGATGGTAGAGTGTCGGAAGATGAATGAGTCATGGACACTCCCAGGATATTTTGCCACGATGTTGGTGATCAATCCTTGGTGATCGACAATGGCCTGCACATTGATGGAATGTGTGTGCTTCCTGTTGCGGTAGAGGTGTTCAGTTGCAGCAGGTGGCACAAGGCGTACATGTGTGCAATCGATGGCACCAGGGACGTGTTAGAAGCAACTAATGAGGTAAAACCCCTGTTTTGTCTCCTGCTGCTTCTGCAGTGTGTTTGGGAAGCGGATGTGGTGGGGTGTGAGTCCAATGATGGCATCCAGTACTTTGGGCAAAAAGGCAGAAAATGATGGCTGTGATATTCTGGCAAGCAGGGCACCAGTTGTTTGAAAAGAGCCACTTGCCAGCATGTGAAGTACAGCTAGCAGCTTGGTTTCTGTTGGGATGGTGCGTGGTGTCAGCAAGGTGGGTGCCAACTGTGGCTCTATGTTTCGCAGCAGCTGCTGAATGGCCTGCCAGTTCAACCTGTACCTCTGGATGATGTCATGTTCCCTGAGGCCATGAAGGGTTGTTCTGGTGCGGAATATTCTCTCCTGCTTTCTGCGCTGCCTTTGGGGTCCCTGCTGGTGTTGTGGTAGCTGCTGTTGTTGTTGCTGGGCTCTGCGTCTGCGTGCACGCTGGATGAGAATCACCTCCATGTCTCCCTTTTGCTGCTCTGCTGTTGCTTCTGTGTGTTCTGATTAAATACAGGTGTGCCCCATTTTAGGGCCTGCCCTGACCCAGGCGTTAATTTTTGACGCAAATCGGGCTGTGTGTCATTTTACGGCTCCGCTTCCCGGCCGTGTGGGATTTTTGCCCGGAAGCATAAATACGACGCACGGCCGTTTAAGTCATATTTTGGATGGGAACGCCTACCTTGCATATGATTAACGCAAGGCGGGTTGCCGCATCCAAAAAATGATGCACACGGTGGGATTTTGACGTCTGCGGGCGTCAAAGTTTAAATATGGGGCAAGGTTTGCCCTGAATGTGCATCAAAATTTTTGACGCACATTTGACGCAGACAGAGTATAAATATGCCCCACAATGTCTCAAAATTCAGAAGAAGGTGCTGGGGAGGCAGGAGTTTTATCCACATTACTTCTCAGGTGTGGAATAAGTTACCCTACCAGCTTAGAAGTCAACCAAATCACATCAGTTTGAGGAAGCTTCTCTAAACATGGCTATTTTCCCAAGTGTTATGATCAGATTTAGGTTCACCCGGCAGTAACTCCATGCTTTTCACTCATCTTCTCTCTATGTTTGCAGATGCAGTGCCAAAACGCCTTTTAGTATTCGCGCGCCTATATGAAAATTATCAATAGCATATATCAATTAAGATAAACTTGTTGCTTGAAGCTATTTTAGGATCCTGGAATCCAACAATGTCAAGCCCCACCCTCTCAAAAAGCATCTCCACCACAACTAGTGAGATCAGGAGAGTCTTGGGTTGCCCTCCTGTTATGTCACTGGCTTGACAGTTGGTGCAGGAGCAACTTTCTTTCATTTCTTTCTGAACCTCTTTCACTTTCTCGGACGTCTGGGGCCAGTAAAAGTGGTTGATCAGCCTTTCCTTGGTTTCGGTCAAGACAAGGTGATATCATGGGCTAACCTCAAGAAGAATACCCTGTACTGCTGGGAGACCGCCAATACTCTTGTTGATCCAGGTCTTGGGATCATAGCCTTGCTGTATAAAACACCCTCTTCTTAGTAGATCCTGTGGGTTCCATTGGTATCCCCCTCCTGGTGAACTTCAGCCTGGCACCAAAGGCCTTCAAGAGTTGAGCACTCTTTGTGTGCTTGGCAGGATTCCTCCCTGGAAGGTTCTCCTGCCTTATGCAACTCACAGTTCTGGCAGGTCTCTCAGAGTAAGCTGTTTTTCCTTTTTAGGTTCCAAATCTTCCCTCTTGGGAATCAGACTCCTTTGGGGCCAAAGGAGGTTTTGAGGCTGGTTTTCCATGTCTCTTGCCCTTACTCTTGGCTGACTGGCTGTCTGGGCCCTAACGGCCACACACCGAATCAGGCAGACCCAACATTTCTCCATGAGTCTTCCTTTCCATCTCAGCGCAAGCAGAGCATTCCCAACGGACACTCCACTGGAAGGGCAGGGCTCACAGAAAACAAACAATTTCACTTTCCTCTTGTAAGCAACCAGCATACACTTTTGGGACACATGAAGGGGTGGGCTTGATTATATATTTTTTCCTTACCGAATATTGGTAATTTTCATCCAAATTATGATTATTTCACAAAATACATTTCATTAGTGGTTGTTGTCAAATGATATGTCAGTGCATACTTTATATACAGAAGGCATGCTTGTAGGAAATTGGCTCAAGCAGTAAATGTCACTTGTCTGCAGTTTCTGCTAGAAACATTTTCTGTTCCTACCAATGTGGTGCAGGCAAAAATTTCACAAAACATCTTGATCATAAAATACAAAGTAATTAGTTAAAATGTGCATCATTCAGAAGCTGTTAATTATCCATTATGCAAGCTTTTATTTATGCAATAGAAACTGAGCCAGGCCAAGTTATATTTACGAGCGTGAGACACTCTTATACAGAGAAAAAAGATCCTATCATCCCTCCATCTAACACCTATGTTGATTTATTGGTTTAATCTCAGAAGCTGTTCATGTCAAAATTACAGTTTCCCACATAGGACATTTCCTGAAATGTATAGCACGCAGCAATATGAAAATTATACCCACCAGAATTAATATAACGTGTCAAAATAAATATGCTGTGTAGCTGAAGCAACATAATAGGCAACTAAACAAATATGAACCATATAAGAATGCATGTACTACTTAGTGATCAATATGAATAAACACACATGCTGAATTTAATTCTGAAATATATATCAACCATACTGAAATGAATGCAGGCCTCACTGAAAACAATGTAGCAAGCACTGAAATGAATACAATATGCATCAAAAAGAGGGAGACATTTGTTGAAGGAATGACATATGTGAAGACTGGAATATGACACACATTGAAATGAATATGAAAGATTGAAAAAAAACAGGAGTTACTGAAAATGAATATGCTATCAGCTGATGTGAATATATTATATATTGAAAATAATATAATGTGCACTGAAAAAGAATTTGGTACATGTTGAATTTAACATTACATATGTTATAAGGCACATGATTTATGTTGACATTAATAGTACTCAGATTGCAATGAATGTGATATGTACGGAAACGAATATGAGATGCTTTAAAATAAATAAAACATACCTTGCTATGAATACAGGACATGTTGAAATGAATATAAGCCACTTTAAAATGAATATGACTTCTGTTTAAAAGAATCTGAGATGCATTGAAGTGAATTTAATAAATGTTAGACTCAGTTAGACCTACTAGAAAATGAATGTGTTATCATTTGAAATTAAATAACATGCATTGAAAAGAATAAAACACACACTAAAAAGAATATGACACATATTAAACATGTTGAAATGAACATAAACCCCATCATAAGAAATTTTACATGTCTTGAATTGAATTTTACCAAGGCTGAAATTAACATGACATTTGTCAAAATGTGAAAAATGCAATGCATTGGAATTAACATGATAAACTTTAAAATAAATGTGACGTTTATTAAAATGAATATGTCATATGCTGAATAGGATATGGCACATGATAAGATGAATATGACAAATGTTAATTTGAGTATGACATCCATTGAAATGCATATGACATGCATTGAAATTAATGTGACACATGTTAAAATAAAAATGATATGTTGAAATTAATGAACACAATTGAAATGCATTTGACATGCTTTAAAATGAAAATTACCAGTGCTGAAATTAACATGACATTCATCAAAAAGAATATGGTTTGAATTTAAATTCATTTACACATTTAAATGAATATGACATGTTTTGAAATAAAATATGTACGTTGAAATGAATAAGGATCATTTTAAAATTAATATGGCAAGTGTTAATATGAATATAGCATCTAAACATCCATAGAGATGAATATGACAAGTATTGACAGGAATATGACATGCTAAAATTAATATTGTGTGTTGAAATGAATACAAACACCACTGAAATGAATTTGACAAACTTTAAAATGAAAATGACCAACTCTGAAATTAACATAACATTCATCAAAATAATATAGTTTGCATTTAAATTAATATGATACATATGCAAATGAATTTGACATGTATTCAAATGAATCACATATGGTGAAATGAACACGACTCATGCTCAAATTAATATGATGGGTGGTAATATGACTATGACAGTCATTAGAACAAAAATGAACACATGCTGAAAAGAATATGACACATGTTAATATGAATAGGAACCACTTTGAAAAGAATATGATACCTGCTGAAATTAATATACTCCATGTCAAAAGAAATATTTGTTAAAACCCACATGACAATTTGTTTTTTAAGTGAATATGAAACTATGTGAGATAAATGTGGCATGTATTGAAATGAATAAAGTAAATACGGAGATTAAATGGAGCCATGTTTAAATGAATAGGGCCCATGTCTGAATAAATATGGCATGCTTTGAAGTTATATTGATATACTTTAAATTGAACTTGACATATTGAATTTAGTATCAGAAGTTCTGAAATGATACAATATCAACTATAATAATTAGCACACACTTAACAGAATATAGAACATGCTATAAGGATTGCAATACTCATCAATTTGCACAATGTGGGGCTGAAATGTTAGGGAAGTGTGAACAATTAGTGAGGGTTGAGGAGAGTGGGATCAGAAGTGATAGCTGGCGATAAAGATTGAGAGTGAGGCTTGAGGCGTAGGATGTAGTATGAGGAACAATAATTGAGAAGTGAGGCATACAAGTGAAGGTGAGTGATTACGAATTAAGACTGAGGAATGAAGGTAGAGGATGGAATACTGGGGAGTAAAAACACAAAACCAAAGATTGAAGGGTGACTGATGAGGAGTGAGAGATTAAGGGCCTGATTACGAGTTTGGAGATCTTGTCACTGCAGTTCACGGTAGCGTCGGAAACCACTACTGCCAGCTAGGTGGTCTGCCAGTTGAATAACGATGTTGGCGGTTTGCTGAACTAGAGATCGCCGGAGTCCCACCAACAGTACCAGCCATTTGCCGACCAACTTGATGGCAGCTAGGGAAAAGCAGCTGTCAGATGACGGTATCAACATAGGTACCACCATCCACTTTATGATGTGCTTCTCCGTCAAGCCAATTGTGGAAGGGAGAACGCCTGCTTCAAGATGGAGGAATTGAAGGAAGTGGGCTGCTAGCTCCCCCACTTCCTTCTTTTACCTTCAGTCTCCAACATACACCCCTTTGTCCAGGCCAGCCTCTGCACAGCAGCAACTTCACCCCCAAAAAACCCAAAATACAGGTAAGTACCTTGTGCATATTTCTGCCATTGACTGGACTGGGCATATGTTACAAATGGAACCTCTAGTTGGCAGTCAGTTTGCACTCTGTCCAAGTAAGGACCCTCACTCTAGTCAGGGTAAGGGAGATACACAGCTCAGATAACCCCCTGCTCACCCTATTGGTAGCTTGGCACAAGCAGTCAGGCTTATCCTAGAGGCAATGTGTAAAGTATTTGCACAAACACATACAGTAACACAGTGAAAACACCACAAAAGGACTCCATATCTGTTTAGAAAAAACACCAATATTTATCTAAATCAAACAAGACCAAAATGACAAAAATCCAACATACACAAGTAAAGATATCAAATCTTAAAGTAAAAAGAGTCTTAATCCATCAGCATCAATGCATTTGTTTTAGCACAAAGTACCTGGTATGTGTCAAAAATAAAGCTGCAGGGGCGAGTGTGCGCCGATTCGTTACTCGCAAGTGAGGCCATGCATTGATTCTTTTTCACCGGGTAAGCAATGCATCGATTCTTTCCTCGCAGGGAAGGGATGTGTAGGCTTCCAGACAAGCAGCCTCAGGTCCGTGCGGCGATGTTGAAGATTTTGATGCCCAGGGACGTTGTGTGTAAAATCCTGAGGCATGCCATGGTGAAGTCACGCTGAGCTGGTGATACGTTGATTTTTGCGGCTGCGAGGCAGGTGCTGCGGCAATTTTACAGCCGCAAGGCATGAGCAAGTGCTGCATCAATTCTTCTGTCGCTAAGCTCCAGTGCATGGATTTTCACCCAGGTTCTGCCAGCTCCTTCTTCCAGGGGCCCAGGGACTGGATGTTGCACCACTGTCAGGGAATTTCAGCAAGAGAGCCATGGTGCTGGCAGATAAAGTCTTGGATGTCCCTGAGACTTCTTAACAGGAGTCAACCTCTTGGAGAAACTTCACAAGCAAGATACACAGTAAAGTCCAGTCTTTGTTCTCTCGAAGACAGAAGCAGCAACTGCAGCAAACCCAGCAAAGCACACACAGCAAAGGGGCAGCACTCTTCCTCACAGCTCTTCTCCTTGGCAGAGGTTCCTCTTGATCCAGAAGTGTTAAAAAAAAGGGGGTTTTAGGTCCACTGCTTATATTCATTATTCCTTTGAAGTAAGCACACTTCAAAGAAAGTCTTTGATGTGCACAAGACCCTGCCTCTTCCTTGCCCTGCCCCAGCTACACTTTAGGGGGTTGAGACTGTATTGTGTGAGGTCAGGCACAGCCTTTCAAGTGTGGATGTCAGCTCCTCCCACCCACTCTGGCCCAGTAAGACTCATCAGGATATGCGGGACACACCTGAGCTTCCTTTGTGTCACTTTCTAGAATGAATTAACAGACAGTCCAACTGTCAGTCTGACCCAGATGTGGATTCAGAAGCCAAGCAGAGGCACAGAAAGGTTAAGCAAGAAAATGCATACTTTCTAAAAGTGGCACTTTTAAACTGACAATCATAAAAACAACTTTACAAAAAGATGCATTTTTAAATTGTGAGTTCAGAGACCCCAAACTCCATATCTCAATCTGCTCCCAAGGGGAAATTATACTTGAAAGGTATTTAAAGACAATCCCCATGTTAACCTATGGGGCATATAGGCCTTGCAATAGTGAAAACCGAATTTGGCAGTATTTCACTATCAGGATATGTAATACACACTAGTTCATGTCCTACCTTTTAAATGCACTGCACCTTGCCCATTGGGCAACCTAGGGCCTATCTTAGGGGTGCCTTACATGTAATTAAAGGGAAGGTTTGGGCCTGGCAAGTAGGTGCACTTGCCAGGTTGACATGGCAGTTCAAAACTGCAAACACAGACACTGAAATGGCAGGTCTGAGACATGTTTACAGGGCTAATTATGTGGGTGGCACAATCAGTGCTGCAAGGCCACTAGTAGCATTTGGTTTACAGGCCCTGGGCATATCTAGTGCACTTTACCAGAGACCTATTTGTAAATCAAAAATGCCAATCAGGGATAATGAATCATAACCTCAATTTAGATAGAGAGCAGATGTACTTTAGCACTGGTCAGCAGTGGTAAAGTACACAGGGTGCTTAATCCAGCAAAAACAAAATCCAGCACACAGTCAAAAATACAGAAAACAGAGGCAAAAAGACAGGGGAAACCTCGCCAAGGATACCAGGTCTAACAGCATATACAGCCCAGTCTCCAGCAAAGGAAAGGTACATGTACAAAGTATTTTTACACATGTGTCATGCATGTGTACGTTGTGGTCAAAATGTACACACCTGCACCAACACAACTGTAAAAATATACCTTGTATTGCTGGCCACTTCCTCTGCCAGTCCACCACCATCAGAAACACCGCAGATGGGTCAGCGGTAACATTGTAATACTGTGGGTGAGAAACCATTGACTCAGCAGTCTCATTGGGACTGTTGCCTTAGCGGTATGTCAGCCCAACAGCCAAACTCGTAATCAGACCCTAAGACTAAGTTGTGACAGGTGAGTGAGGGACAAGAGGTGCAGAGTGAGTGGTGAAGAGAAGAGATGAGAAGTCTAGGACAAGGCGTGAGTAATGAAAGATAAAGGATAAGGAATGAATGACAAGGGATTACGCATAAACACTGACGGATGAGGACCAAGTAGTGAAAAATGTGAAGCGCAAGGGACAGGAATTTAGGCATGAGGAGTGAGATGTGAGGGATGAGGGATGAGGAAGGAAAGATAGAGGTGAATATGAGAAGAATGAGCTACAGATGAGGGCTGACAGGTGAAGAATGAGGTATGAGTTGGGAGAGTTGAAGAGTGTGAAATGAATGATTAGATATAAATACTTAGAAATGATCAATTAGAATTGAGAGGTGACAGGAAACTTGAATGAGGGGTGCTGTGTGAGCTTTCAGGTGTGAGGAAATTGGATATAAGGATGAGTGATAAAGAATGAGGAATAAGCACAAAATCACAAGGAATTAGACTGTCCTAAAATAGGCTGGTGTGCATTCTAGGACACTATCAATTTTACTGTTCATTCAAAGTGAGGCAAAAGAGTGAACAGCAATGGAGAATGAACACTTAGGGATGGGAGTGGAGGTGAGGAATGGAGAGTGAAGAAAGTAGACTGAGAAATGAGGTGTGAGAGGTGAGGAGTGACAACTGAGGGATGAGAGGTTGAAGGTAAGAAATGAAGGATTGGTTATGAGGAGGGACAGTTACAGATGACACCTGAGAAGTGAGGAGTGAGGTATAAGGGATAAGGTGTCAGGGATGAGGGATGAAGAATGATGTGTCAGGACCGTGGGAGTGAGGAGGGAATGAGAAGCAGGAATGTCTTAAAGGGATTAACTATTGCATGTCTGAAGGTTGAAGAATTGGAAATAAGACATTAGAAGTTAAAGATTAGATGTAAGGAATAAGTAATGATGAGTGAGGGCTGAGGAGTGAAGTTTGATTGGTGAGTCTTCAGTGATGGATGAAGAATGAGGTAACAGTGAGGGATGATGAGTGGGAAATAAGGGGCGAAGATAGAGAACTGGGTCATGAGAAGGGAGGGATAAAAATGTCCTAAAATGTTCACGGTAATGCATATTGTATGATATCTTCATTTGTCCAGTTCCCATGTCACCGTTGAACTGAGGAGTGATAAGTGATAGATGAGGAATGCAGAGTAAGAGATCAGTGGTTAAGAGTGGGGAAAGAGGGATGAAGAGTGAGAAAGGGGGTGAGGAAGAGAGGGCTAAAAAGAGAGGAATATGGGATGAGGAATGAGCGGTGAATGATCAGGAGTGAGAGATGAGAAGGAGTAAGGATTAAATTAGGAGAAGAAAGTGATAATGTATCAGGAGTAATGAGGAGGGGTGAGTAGGGACAGTGATTGAAGATTGAGGGATGAGGAATGAAGAAATAATGAGTGAGGGATAACATTGTCACCAAACCTGAATTTCAACAGCATCACTGGTAATTTCATTTTACTGGTCGGTGCTATTAATTGAACATATTAGCAAATTGGTGGTTGGTATTTTGTCTCCTCATTTTTGAAGGAAAGTGTACTCCTTATGGGTTGATGATAGCATTAAATAAATTAGAGTAAACCTTTGTTTAGTCCAGATTATTAATATTGACTTCATGGAAATAAATTTGCCCTTTGTAAGAATTATTGCTGTTAAATGCAGATTGGCTCAGCTTCATCCAACTTCTCTTCAAGCCAGGTGTATGTTGCCTTAAAACTGTTCCAGAACTCTTTGCTTTGTGGAGCTGCTTGGCTCACCTTCTTGCCCGGTGACTAAACAGCCCCTTCTACATTTGAGCAGCACAATTATGGAGCTTAGATGAGGAACGTGCAAAAACAAAAAAGTTAGAAGCATCTAGGGCCACATGTACGAAATACAGGTTTTGCGCCTCGCGAATTGCGAGTCAGAGCGACTCGCAATTTGCGAGTCAGAGCGACTCGCAATTTGCGAGTCGCAAAACCTTATGTACAACAGTGTCAATGACCCCATTGTGAATGGCCACCCTCACAGGGATGGTGGCCTGCTGGAGACAGCAAACCACCATATCTGTGACTGCTTTTAAATAAAGCAGTATTTTTTTTAAAGCAGCCCGTTTTCCTTAAAGGAAAACAAAATGCATTTCATATACAAAAAAGGAAGATATCTTTTCGCTACCATTCACATGGTGGAAGAGGTCCCATAGGGACCCCTTCCCGTTTGCGAATGGGGTAGCACCAGTTTTAAACTGGTGCTAACTGTGATTGTTTTGCGACCGTATTCGCGGTCACAAAACAATCATACATGGGACTGCGACTCACAATTAGGAAGAGAACACCCCTTCCTAATTGCGACTCGCAAACCCTTTTTGTGATTCGGTAATAGATTACTGAATCACAAAAATGGGTCTGTATATCCCAAAATTGCATTTTGCACGTCGCAACGGCCCAATTCGCCGTTTGCGATGTGCAAAATGCTTTGTACCTGTGGCCCATAGTGTTATAAACTGCACCTCTTCTTTTGGGGGAATAACAGGCAGATTTGGGTACCTACTGCACCAAAATCCATATGTAATATTAAATCCTGTACATATTCCCCCTGTTAAATGCCTACAGGTTTGACCTGATTAAATGTAACAAAGGGTGAGAACTTTATCAGGTGCAGCAAATTCCACACAATTCAGAGTTCCAATCCCAGTGCAACAGAAGTTTGTGCAGGGGGCATACACACTCCAACATACTCATAATCAGGGTCTAAGGGCCTGATTACAATCTTGGCGAATGGGATACATCACAAATGTGACTGATGCCCTGTCCACCATATGACAAGTTCAATGATATCCTATGGAGATTGCAATACAGTAGGCGGGGTATCTGTCACGTTTGTGAGGAGTATCCCATCCACTACTCTCCTTGGAAGGAACCAGCTGTAGGAATAGAAAGGACAACTACCAGTTAAGGTTTGGTATACTGATTTGGGGAAGTACAGACGTCTGGAGGAGATGTGCCAGGGACAGTTAGAAATATAGAAGAAAAGGATGCTAAGCATACACAGATTTCAAGACATGGTGAGTGATAAGTAGTTCAGAGATCAAGAAAGTGACAGACAAACAAAATTGGGTTAAAGAACAAAAGAAGGTGTGTCCAAGTTTGAGAAAGAAACAGAGGAGAACCAGAGAAAGGTGATTCCCAGACTCCACCCTCCTGTAAACAGGCCTCAATGTCCTTAGAATTAATATTCTAGAATGATTTAAATATGACAAATCTTGAGATGGATATGGATAAAAGGAAGCTGAATAACACAGTCCTTTAAAAATAATATGTTCCTGCACTTAAACTGGATAAGAATTACATTGAGGTACATTGAATACTGACTGAACTGAATAGGAATATGAATGAAATGGCATTTAGGCCCTCATTACAACCCTAGCGGTTGGTGATAAAGCGGCGGTAATACCGTCAACAAGCCGGCGGTAAAAAAAATGGAATTATGACCACGGCGGAAACCACTCACACAGACAGCCACTTTAACACACCGACCGCCACAGCGGTAGCAACAAGCACCGCGGCGGTAACCGCCAACAGTCAGGCAGAAGACAATGTACCGCCCACAGTATTACAAGAGGCCTATCTGCCACCTTTTCCGGGGCGGTACCAACGACATCAAAAGCACGGCGGAAACAGTACACAGAAAGCAAAGGACTCACCTCTGGAGACTCAGGGAAGAACCACAACCCCATGGAGCCCGAACTGCAGGTGTTCTCCATGCTGGTCTACCGCCTCATACACCAGGAATACCAACGCCGGCGACGACGACCACGGTGAGTACTGCCACCTAACACACAGGGGAGAGGGGGAAAAGAGAGTGACACACACACGCAACATGCAAGACCCCCACCCACACCCCCAACAGCATACACACAAACAGATGCAACAATATTACACATCCACCCTGTACCCCTCAGGAATAATGAAAGGACAAAAGGAATTGATTGAAGTGAGTGTAATAAGATAAAATGCTAGAAATACGTGCTCAAAAATCAAAACAATATATACATATATACAAATGGAGGGACACTGCCCAGTCCATAATGTCCGTGGGCCACAGGGCCATATCACATAGGCCAAGGCCTCATCTTACTCCTGAATCAACACAGAGAGAACACTGCAGGGGCATCAGGTCTAAAATACACAGGCACCTCAGGGGGACGGGGAATGGGGGGCATTGGAAGGTGGTACAACACCACTGGTCCTGGAGGGGGCAACATGCCCTGTGCTTGGTCCTGGCGAGTGCAAAGCCATAGTCTCTCTAGTGGGTGGTTTGCCCACTGCTTGGTCCTGGGGAGTGCAAAGCCACAGTCTCTCAAGTGGGTGGTTTGCCCACTGCTTGGTCCTGGGGAGTGCAAAGCCACAGTCTCTCTAGTGGGTGGTTTGCCCACTGCTTGGTTCTACGGAGTGTAAGGCCACAGTCTCTCAATTGAATGGCTTCTCCACTGGTTCTGGAGGGGGCTTTGTGCCCAGTGTGCTTCATCCTGGCAAGGAGGGGGTGAGTGGATGCCTTCTTCCACTGGTTCTGGAGGGGGTTTTGTGCCCAGTGTGCTTCATCGTGGCAAGGAGAGGGTGAGTGGATAACTTCTCCACTGGTTCTGGAGGGGGCATTGTGCCCTGTGATGCAGCACTTGGGGAGTGCAAGGTCACAGTCACTCAGCTGGGTGTCAGACCCACATGGTTTGCAGTGGTCAGGATGCACTACAGTCCATGGAGGCAGGACTGCACACTGCCCACCGGTGGTGACGGCCGCTCAGTGGTGGCAGTGCCGGTGCTGCCAGTGGTGCGGGGAGGCTACAGCCCTTCCCTTGCAGCCTCGGATGGCTGCCCACTGGGGCTGCTGCTGCTGGCAGTGGTGCTGTCACTGGTGCTGGTGGCAGTGCAGGTGGCAGTGCAGGTGGCGGTGCTGGTGGCGGTGCAGGCAGTGGTGGGGGAGGCTCCAGCCCTTCCCCTGAAGCCTCGGACGGCTGCCCACAGGGGCTGCTGCTCCTGGCAGTGGTGCTGGTGGCAGTGCAGGCAGTGGTGGGGGGAGGCTCCAGCCCTTCCCCTGCAGCCTCAGATGGCTGAAGTGCCATGGTTGGTGTTGGGGGCTAAGATTCAGTCCCAGCACCAGGCCTCCTGTCCTTCCTGCCTGCAGGGGCAGGCCCTTTGCCCTTGCCATCTGTTGGTGCCCTCTTGCCCTTGCCAGCTGGTAGTGCCTCCTTGCCCTTGCCCTTGCCAGCTGGTTTTGCCTCCTTGCCCTTACCCTTGTCATTTGGTGGTGCCTCCTTGCCCATACCAGCTGGTGGCACATCCCTGCCCTTCCCCTTGGCAGCTGGTGGTACATCCTTGCCCTTCCCCGTGGCAGCTGGTGCAGGCACACTGCCAGTGCTGATGGGTGCTTCCTTGGAGCCTCTCACACCTGCAGCAGCTGCCGAAACTACTGTGGCCGTGGACTGGGTGGCTGAGGTGCTAGCCTGGGTTCTCTCCACCCTGGCCCGACGTGAAGGATATGGGGGTGGGGTAGGGCAGAGGTCAACTGAAGAGAGGATAAGCTTCTTAGGGACAGTGGGGCGGGAAGAGGGTGAAGGTTTGGGAGTGGAGGAAGAGGTAGTGGTTGCGTTGTTGGGGGTGTCTGTCTGCTGTGCTTGGGTGCAGGTGCATGGGCTGCATGCTGGTGTGAGGTGGATGGTTGTTGGGTGTCTGAGTGCTTGCGTTTTTGTACTTTGGGAGGAGGGGGTACAGACACAGTGGGAGAGGACACAGGGGACGTGTGCATGAATGTGGGGGTGGTGACTGCAAGTGAGGGGCATGTAGTGATAGGCGTGATGGTGATGGATGCAGTGGGTGTGGAAGTAGTGCATGCAGGTGTGAGTGGAGACGCTACTGGGAGGGAGGTGGACGATTAGGAGGAGGGGGACACAGTGGAAGCAGTGGATGTTGGTGTGTCTGCATCTGGATGGTGTTTGTTTGAGTGCCTGTGGGATGATGTGTGGTGCTTGTGTTTGCCTGAGCCACTTCTGTGTGTTGTCTTGGGTGCATGCTGGTCTGAATGTGTGCTTGGGATAGGTTGGGGTTGAGGGGAATAGGACTGGACAGAGAAAGGTGGAGGGGGGTAGGCTAGAGACAGGAACAATGGCTGCCATCAGGGAGGAGGCCAGAGCCTGGAATGATCTCTGTTGTGCCGCATGCCAGAGTGAATGCCCTCCAGGAATGCATTTGTTTGTTGCAAATGCCCTGCCAGCCCCTGAATGGCATTCACAATGGTTGACTGCCCAACAGAGATGGATCTCAGAAGGTCAATAGCCTCCTCACTCAGGGCAGCATGGCTAACTGGGGCAGGGCCTGAGGTGCCTGGGACGAAGGAGATGCCCACCCTCCTGGGTGAGCGGGCACCGGAAATTCGCTGAGGGGCAGCTGGGAGGGCGGTGCTGGTACAGGGGGTGGCAGCTGTACCTGTAGTTGGGGTGGCCACAGAGCTGTCCGCCACCACTAGGGAGCTTCCATCGGAGGAGGTTTTACTTTCAGAACTGTCCCCTCCTGTCTCCGCCATGGTGCTCCCCTCCGTCCCACTGGTGCCCTCACCGACGGTGGATTCGGCCTCATGGGCCCTGTGGGATGCAGCTCCCTCTGTCGCCGGTGCCTCTGCACCTCCGCCAGATGATGCTAATGCACATAAGGACAGGATTACAAAGCAAAAATGGGGGGGAGAGACAGAGGATACACTTGGTCAATGGCAGCAACAACACCACTGTTGGCGTACACATCACACAGGGAACCTCCCTACACACTAGGCAATGCACTACCAGTCAAAAAGTCACCATGCCATGGACAGTGATACCTAACGCCAATTGCAGCATACCTGAGACCCACAGAGCCCTGCCCAGTTTCGGATGCCCACTAGCTTGGTTGGAGGTGGAGTTCATCAGCCCCTGCCCAACAAGGAACCTATCCTGCAATGGCTGGCCTGGCCTAGGTGCACCAACAGGCCCACATCCCCCACACGGAGACCACCCCACTACAGGCAAGTAGTATATTGGGAAACTGTACTCACCCCCTTGTGGCTGCTGTGATGGCCTCTAGCGCCCATCCAGCTCCGGATAGGCCATCGCCAGTATGCGGAACATCAGGGGGGGTCAGGGTTCGACGGGCACCCCTTCCTCGTTGGGAGGCCATCCCCAGCTGGGCCTCCTTCGTCTTCCTTGCCCAGCATCTCAGGTCCTCCCACCGTTTGCAACATTGGGTGCTCCACCTGCCGTAGACCCCCAGGGTCCGCACATCCTTGGCGATGGCACGCCATATACCCTTTTTCTGCTGGGCGCTGACCTGCAGAGGAAATACTCATAGAAAAAGGGCATCAGTCATACCGTCCGGCCTGTTACACTAATGGCCCACCATATCCCTCCCATCCCCTTACACACATACATTGCCAACCATACATGCAGCACGCTGCCCAGGACCCTTCAACCACCCCCTTCTTAAACGAGGCCCTCACATACAGCACTCCATGCATTCATGCCCCATGCATCATGCTCACAGTGTACTCACCTGTTGGTCTGGAGGCCCATACAGAATTCGGTACTGGGGTAGGACCCCATCCACCAGTCTCTCCAACTCTGCAGCGGTGAAGGCAGGGGCCCTTTCCCCAGTGACACGAGCCATGGTCAGTTCCAGACACAGGTCACAGCAGCACATGCAGTGTAGGTCCTCTCCTGTTGAAGGTCAGGTAGCAAGTGAGAGAACAGATAGAAAATGGTGGTCACGTCCGCTGCGGTGCGTACCGTCACTGCTGGCGCACATCACCATTGGCTACTGTAACCCATAGGGCCCTATGTCAACCAATGAGGAGTTGCACAGCGGTACTCGACCGCCTCCTGCAACGGCGCACAACGTCAGCGGCATTACCTCATTTCCACATGTCCATCCACACAGGATAGGCGGAAGCCATTTCAGGGGTGGGGGGCAAGCCATGGCACTTAACTGCGTCACAGCAAACATAGGCACCATTTGGGCCTATACAACAACATACTGTTTCTGTCACAACATGCAATGCACTGTACATTTTAAAAATGTTGAAAACTGACCAGATGCTCATCGTTTTGGCCCCTAGATTACAACTGCTGATGTTGAATAGGAGATGGAGACATCCCCCTGTGCACAGGCCCCTGGTGTACTTGCCAACAATGGAGGACAGGCACAATATCCTTACCTACAGACTTGACAGGGCCACAATCACAGAGCTGTGTGCCCAATTGGAGCCAGACCTGATCTCTGCTATCCGTCACCCCACTGGGATCCCCCCTCTTGTGCAAGTCCTATTGTGCTCCATTTCTTGGAAAGTGGCTCCTTCCAAGTGACACTGGGCTTGGCAGCAGGAATGTCTCAGCCAATGTTCTCAATAGTGCTGACCAGAGTGTTGTCCGCCCTGATGAAACACATGGCAGCTACATTGTTATCCCCCAGGTGGAGGATCTGGCCACAGTGAAAGTTGACTTCTATGCAATGGGACATATCCCCAACATCATTGGGGCAATTGATGGTACACATATTGCATTTGTCCCCCCCACCGGAGAAATGAACAGGTGTTCAGAAATCGAAAGAGCTTTCACTCCATGACAGTGCAGATAGTGTGCCTGGCGGATCAGTACATCTCCCATGTCACTGCAAAGTATCCTGGCTCTCTGCATGATGGCTTTATCCTGAGGAATAGCAGCATCCCATACGTGATAGGCTCAACTCCAGAGGCACAGGGTGTGGCTAATAGGTGAGCCCATAGTCCCCACCCAGTATATGCTGGTGTATGGGTATGGGGTTGGCCCTAAGGGTTAGTGTCTGGCTAACAGGTATCCCTCGGTATTTGCAGGTGACTCTGGTTAACCCAACCTCTCGTGGCTACTGACCCCAGTGAGGAATCCTGGGACAAGGGCAGAAGAACGTTATAATGAGGCACATGGGCGAACAAGAACAATTATAGTGCGAACCTTCGGCCTGGTTTTGGTGCCTCCATCTAACAGCTGGTTCCCCCAACTCACCCAAGAAGGTTTGATAGATCATCGTGGCATGTTGCACAACCTTGCCTTATGTCGCCAGGTGCCTTTTCTGCAGAAGGATGAGGCTGGAGATGGGTGTGTGGCAGTGGTGGAGCGTGTGGACAGTGATGAAGATGAGGCAGAGGATGAGGATGTCGACAATTGAACATCAATCATACGAGAGTACTTCCAGTGACACACAGGTAAGACACTGTAACTTCACCTTCCATTGCATTTTTGTATTGTTAATTTTCACTGGCAGGCTGATATTCCCACTACTATGGCCACTTACTGTACCCTTTGGCATGTCTATTTACAGATATCTGTGCCCCAATCTGGCTCCTGGTGTATTGACTGCAGCCAACTACAGGTCATACCTATGTATACATTACTGTCCAGTTGAATTGCAATGTCTACAGATTGTTAAACAAATACATAGTTCAATCACTTGACAGACTAAATACTTGTATTTTTTACAAGGATGTTTATTTATGTGCTAATAAGTGGATGGGGTATTGCTATAGGCTGGGGTGGTGGTGGAGGAGAATCCAGGTAAGAGTTCCAGTCTACTTGTATCACAGGTGCATTGTCCAAGAGGGCATAGGAAGGGGAGCAATGGCAGCTCAAGGTAAACATGTTGACAGAGTGGGACACAAGGGTCATGTCTGCCAGCACCCCTGCAATGGTGACCAGGGTGTGTGGATGTCCCTCAGGTGCTCCCTGATCCCCAGATACTGTTCCTCCTGCAGCCGCTGGGCCTCCTGCAACTTGGCCAGTATCTGGCCCATCGTCTCCTGGGAATGGTTTTATGCTCCAAGGATGTTGGTGAGTGCCTCCTGGAGAGTCGGTTCCCTGGGCCTGTCCTGCCCCTGTCGCACAGCAGTCCTACCAGCTTCCCTGTCCCTCTGTCCCCTGAACCGTGTGTCCACTGCCACTGACCCCAGGTCCCTGATTGTCCTGTGTTTGAGGGGTGCCCTGGGGTCCCTGTAGTGGTGGACACACTGCTGATTGACGTGTCCTGGGGACAGAGGTATGGGTCTGCTGGATGGGTACTGTGGTGGTGTTTCCTGATGGGGGAGGCTCTGTGGTTGTCCGTGATTGTGCCTGGGTAACTGACTTTCCGGAGGTCCCCGATGGGCCAGGTTGGTCATCCTGATCCAGGCCTGCAGAGCTGTTGTCATCACTGTGGGCCTCTTCTGGGGGGGGGGACTGGGTGTTGCTAGCACCTCCTCTCCAGTGACGTTATTTGTGGGACTTGTGGGGATGTAAATGCTGTGTTATTGTTTCCACGTGTGCCATCTTTTCCATGGGTGTGTTGCCCTGTATGGTTGTGATTGCCCTGGCAGCTTAGGCTTGTGTGAGTGGTGTTTTGGTTGGATAGGTGATTGTCTCAAGTGTGCATGCTTTGGTGATGGGTGTCCATGCAGGACTGTGATGGGTGTCCATGCAATTGGTGTTGCATGCAGGGCTTGGTAGTGGGAGGGGTGGGTTGTGATGGTGGGGTGTATGTGAGGTGGTGGAGTGATGGCAGTGAGGGTACTGGTGGGGGTATGTGATGGCATGCAGGTAGAGGGGTGATAGTAATAGAGATTTGACTTACCAGAGTCCAGTCCTCCTGCTACTCCTGCCAGGCCCTGCAGAAAACCATTCCTCAGAAGAATTTTCCACAGAAAAATCTTTTTTTTTTGCTTCCTCTGTTTCTTGTTGTACTGCTTTTTTCTCTTTAACTTGTGGGTTCCCAATTCCATTTAATTGAATTTCCTTATAATGACAGGGAGCAGAAATCTCCATTTCACAAAGGGAGAATTGTCAGTCATTGTGGGTGAATTTATTAGATCAGTGCCACAATTGTTTCGAGCCAAGTACAAAATGCAACTTAGCACAGAAAAGTTATACGTGGTCCAAAATTGTTGGCAAAGTGAATGCTGTACCAAACAACCTGCACACACAGGAGGAAATTAGGAAGAGTTGGAATGGCCTATGGGAGAGAGTGCATTCCCTGGCCTCCAAGTATCACCAGGAGGCCCCTGGGAGGAGAAGGACTTAAAGATCCTACATCCTGAAGACTTGATAGGAATCCCTGGTGGAGTGGAGACTGGCGAGTTGTACTTTTGAATGCGTCACTAAACCTAAATGTCATTTTTGCTTTTAGTTTAGTTTGTGATAATATGTTTTCCACCTTTTTCATACAAATAAACGTAGAAATTCATTTATAATTTTGCTTTTTAGTGGAAATTTGTAGCATTCTAGTTGTTTCTCTTGTTTTACTAATACTTACAATGTTTTGTCAATATTTGTTTTTTTCTTCATGTTTCACATTTATTTTTCCCTTTGTATGAATGTATTCTGTTTAATTTAAGATTACAGGTTTCAACCTCGATCAAATTTTACAATACGTTATTGTGCATATAAGTGATTCTACACCTTTGAACTAATTACTTATATTCGTTCCATATTGGAAATGTTGGTTTATTTCTACTGCATATTTTTGCTAGATTCACTTACAGTTTTGCAAGTATTGTTAAAGTTTAATTGCAATGACTACAACTACCACGATGCCTTATTTTTGGATTGTTCAAATATTATTGGAATGTTATTTTGATCAATCTCTCTTATTGTACATATTTTCACATAGATTAAAGTGTTATGTATTTATCAATCTCTATATTATGCTATGTTGGGAAATGAGATGTTTAATTTTGTATGTTTTTGTTTTCATTTACATGATGTTTAATTGATTTGATTGTTTCTTCTCAGTAATAAAAGTTTGTTATCTTAGAATTTTTTATGTTTGTTATTTTGTATGCTGAATATCAGTTTTTTGTAAATAAATGTACTTTGCAATGTTCATATGATAACTAATGCTACTTATCCTATAAAGGTGTTTAATTCTCAGCTCATTTTCCTACAAGTCCTTTGAACGGTTTTCTCACATTTCTCCATTCTATTGTGTTGTGCTGAAAGTTTACTATATTCAATATATAGCTCACATTTTTTTTACATTTCATAGTATCATTTTAAATGATTTCCTGAAGAAGTGTTGTGTGTAATTTAAACTGTTATGTAACTTATTAGCAAACAACTGAAAGCTCTAATAATGATAATAATTGTCTTTTTTCTTTTAGCTTGCTTTTCACCTCAAACTCATTAATCATAGGTCCATCACCAAGAGGACGTGGATCACCATCTGCCACAACACCTGAGGATACCTCCACTACAGACCAGGACCAAGCCTTCAGTGAGGAGTCTACTCCTGTAAGTCCGGATGATGAGGAGCAACTTGGTCCATGTGGTCTGCCTGGGCAGACAGCTCCAGTGAGTCTTGATCAGCCCACACATACACCTCCAACCCCAGCTGTTAAAACATCTTAGTCCTTGAACACCTTCACTTCATGTGTCCAAAGGACCATCACACCAATCATGTGCCCCCCACCCATTCTGGCTGCTATCGAGCCAATACCTCCACCACCTCAAGTTCTGCCAGGGCCCAGTGGGATGGGGCACACTAGGTCAAGGGCACAGGGTAGTGGGGGTAGGATCTGTGGGAGGGAATCTGTGGGCCAGCAAAGTGAGGAAGTATACTTGGTTCCTTGTCACCTAGACCACCATCGACCAAGTATTGGGAGCTACAAATCAGTCCCAAGACATGATGAGCCAGGTCCTCACAGAGCTCTGGGAGATGAAGCAGTTGCTGAGGGAGCACAATTGCCAGATGGAAAACCTCAACCCCAATTTGAGCTCCCTGACTGGGGATTGTTTTAACCACATGTTCAGGGCTTTTCCAGTACCATCTTCCCCTATCTGTGGTCCATCACTATCTACCAAAACTACATCTGCCACAGACAGGGAGGCCTTGCCACAAGAGGAAACACCTGCACCCAGCTCAGTCCCTGCAACTGTTTATCTGCCTGTCCCCCCCTAAGGAAGGGATGTTTATCTGGACCAGCAGGAGGGGATGGCAAGACCGCCAACACACCAGTAAGAGACGCAGAGTCTGATTTCCTTCAGTGTGCCTATTTTCTGGACACATTTATCTTTTTGATGCCAGTTGTATTTTGCACATTGGACTGCAAACAATTTTGCTCTACAATAAGTTTCATCCACCATGATTGATCTTATAATTTGTTTGCTTTGTTTGTTTCCTACATTTCCATTATTGCATATTATTTATTTAAATAAAAGCAAGACATCAAACATTCAAAGACTGGTGTTGTATTTCTTTTCTCTATTAGTACTGCATGTTTCAGCATAAATTGTAAAAAGGTACTATCAAAAAGATTGTTAATGCATCAATAAATAAATTGACTAATTGTTAATACATTTTTACAAAATACAAAAACTACACATCAAAATGAATTATTTTATTAAATTGGAATAAAGATTTCTTTTCATATATTTCAAATACATTGGTACCCATGCATGGTCGCAATACCTCAGGCTATATTTACATTTACAGTTCTATACCTTTCCACCATGAAGAACAGGATATGACCTAAAAAATCATATTGAATAGGATAACCATTATTGAGTTACATTGCTAGCTGGAGCCAGATCCTCTGCCTCACAATAGGAATCCCACATCAAGAACACTAATAGAGACAATGAAGGCAGTACTCCATTTTGTGGACACAGGATCATTCCAATACACTGTTGTACTATCTGGTGGAAAGTCACAACCAACTTTCAGTTGTGTGCTACGAGACATACTTTCTTTAATGATCAGACACATCAACAGCTTCATACAGTTTCCTACAAAATGAGAATGTAGCCAATGTGGAGGGAGATTCATCTGTGTTGGCCCACCTAAGACATGTGGTCAGAGTTATTTAAACAGCATTGCCTTGGTGACAACATTCTACAGAAAAAAAGTCTAATCAATCTTCAAAACCTCAATTTAATCACTATGCAAGTTCTCTTCATACATGATATGTACATCCAAAGTGTGTGTGTGTGTGTGTGTCTTTCCCAGGATCAAACCATGTCCTAATACTACTTCTTAACAGCTGCATAGAAATGCAAATGTCAAAATTCTAAAATGTTCAAATGAAGATGCAATGGTGAAGGATCCTAAAATATTAGTAAAAATTAATTTCATATTAATTACATTTCAAAATAGATACATTACAAATGACAAATGTTGAGAACAAATTTGCTAAACACAATCAAAGATAAAAAATGTAAATAAACACAGTGATCAATCTGTCAAAACTTATATCAACAAACATCTTTGCCCTGGATTTTCCTTAATTTGCCCTTTCTAAAAAATGTCTAGCTCAGATTTTTAGACTCATCAAAATAAAAAGATGCTTTCCATTTTAAAGTAATAATATGTTCATGTATACTTACACTCATGTGAAAAAGTTGTCAATTACATCTTGACAGTCTATTCCTTCCTCATCACCACTATCATCTTCAACTGGCATTTCAACATCCTCACCCAGTGGCTCATTATGGTTTTCTTCATCTACAATGTACGGAGAGTTGCAGAGTATCAGCACCCTCGTTGTTGCTTAAACACTCAACTCCACACATTTTCAGAACTACAGTTCATTGCACAGTCTCAGTCATTACATCACATGACATATTTACACTTATGAAAAGTAGCTGTTGATGAGATACCCCCGCAAGTCAGCTCCTTCCTTTTCACCACTGTCATCCTCACTTGGCATTTCAGGAGTCTCACCAGGTGACACTGCAGTCTCCCCGTCATCTGGGATGTTATGGATATTTCTCTGCAGGGCAATGTTGTGGAGCATGTAGCATGCCACAGTGATCTCACACACTTTTCCGAGTGAGTTGAGAACTCCAGCAGTCCTATCCAGGCATCTAAATCTGGCTTTTATCAGCCCAAAAGCCTACTCCACTGGCCTCTGTGTTCTTCCATGGCCTTCATTGAAGCGGTCTTCTCCTGACTTTATTGGGTTCCTCAGCAGTGCTAACAACCATGGTAGGTTAAGATAAGCTGAGTCTCCTATTTGAAGAAAATCAAATATAAGGGGAAAATCAATTTTGATCATTAACCTTGAAACATGGCAAAATTGATATTGATAGATTGTACTTACAAACAAGCCAGGCAGTCTCAGGTCTAAGTCGTGACATTTCCGGGGTATGCTGCTGTTCTGTAGTACAAAGGAATGAGAAATTGGGTTGTTGATTGACTGTGGTGTGAACCCTGGTCAAGCAACAGTCACAATCACTTGCAGGGTGAACCACAAAAAGTCACTAAATTAGCCTGAGCTTGACCCTGGGTAGCTAAGTACAAAAAGCGGTCAGGCTAAACTAAGATACAACGTTTTAATTATTTATGCAGTACACAAACAGCAACACAGTGAAAACACAACCCAACAAAAACCCCAAACCAACCTAGATCAATAGAGAACATTTTAACAAATTATTTGACACCAAAAGCATCAAAATCCAATTAGTAGAATCAGAGTGATGATATTATTTTGCAGCCTCCCAACAAGCCTAACCTTCTGCCCCAGCTCAAGTCCCTTGCTGAACCCAAATCTCAGCTCCCACCCCAATCCCAAGCACACTCACTTCTTTGCAGGCACCCATTCCAAAAGACGCAAGCAGACCGATCACACACATACACATAAACACAAACACACAAAGAAACACATACAAACACACAAGCAGTATACAAAGATATACAATACACCCACAGGCACCACAACCACCACCACACCCAAAGCTACCACAACTACCACCATGCCCACAACCACCACCACACCCAAAACCCCATCATACGCACAACCACCAGCACACCCACAATCACCACAACCACCACCACACCCACAACCACCACCACACCCACAAGTACCACAACCACACCAACCACCTCAACATTACACTCATCCAGAGCAACACACTCACACAAAAGCACACCTACACACAAAACAAATGCACACACTTCCCAGAATACCAAACACCAGCCAAACCACACACATCCAAACATACACAACATACACTAGACGCACATGCAACTACCAAACATACAGACAGACACACCACAACCACACCAACTACCTCAACAGCTGAAGATAAAGGGTAAGATACTACTCATTAGTCCTAAGGTCAGCTCTAGATGCATATTAAAAGACTAGGGTGGTCATTACAACCCTGGCGGTCGGTGTTAAAGCAGCAGTAAGACCGCCAACAGGCCGGCGGTAAAAGATTTGCAATTACGACTGTGGCAGAAACCGCCAACAAAGATAGCCACTTTAACACTCCGACCGCCACGGCGATACAAACAAACAGCTCGGCGGTCACCGCCAACAGACAGGCGGGAGACAATGTGCCGCCCACACTTTTATGACAGGCCAATCCGCCACCTTTTCCAGGGCGGATTCACTGCGGATAAAAACACGGCGGAAACAGGAATCCCAAAGGGAAAACGCTCACCTCTACACACCCCACGAGGATCGAGGACGCCATGGACCCGGAACGCCAAATTCTCCCTGCAATAGTCTTCCTGCTCCTCTACCAGGAGCACGAACGCCGGCGGCGAAGACCACGGTGAGTACTGCACCTACGACACAGGGGAGGGGGGAGGCAAAAAACAGGGACACACACACGCAACACCCCCACCCCCACCCTCACCCACTAAAACACACACACTAATGCATATCAATACATCACAGTTACACCCCCAAACCCCCCGGAAGAATGCAAAGGCAATAGAAAATGAGTGTAACCATTGTAATATATTAAAAGCAAGTAGGCAGAAATATATTTATACACCATGTACATAATATATACCAAGCATAGTAGTCCAGGTAGTGCACTAAGAAAGTCCGTGGAACACTGGGACCACACGGTATGGGCGAGGCCCACACAAGATCCCCGACCATGATGGGGAGAACACTGCAGGGGCATCAGAGAGCAACTAAACAGGCACCTCAGGGGGAGGGAAAGGGGGGGCACCTCAGCCACTTGAGTGCACAACACCAAATCCACGAGGGGGCCACATGCCCACTGTTCAATCCTGGGGAGTGCAAAGCCACAGTCTCTCAAGTCTCTACAGTGGGTGGGTTGCCCACTGCCATATCCTGGGGAGTGCAAAGCCACAGTCTCTCAAGTCTCTACAGTGGGTGGGTGGAACACTGCCATATCCTGGGGAGTGCAAAGCCACAGTCTCTCAAGTCTCTACAGTGGGTGGTTTGCCCACTGCCATATCCTGGGGAGTGCAAAGCCACAGTCTCTCAAGTCTCTACAGTGGGTGGTTTGCCCACTCCATATCCTGGGGAGTGCAAAGGCACAGGCTCTCAAGTCTCTACAGTGGGTGGGTTGGCCAAAAGCCACAGTCTCACAAGTGGATGACAGTCTCCACTGGGTCTGGAGGGGGCATGGTGCCCAGAGTGCTTCATCCTGCCAAGGATTGGGGTAGTGGATGCTCTTCTCCACTGGTTCTGGAGGGGGCTTGGTGCCCAGAGTGCTTCATCCTGCCAAGGATTGGGGTAGTAGATGCTTTTCTCCACTGGTTCTGTAGGGGGCTTGGTGCCCAGAGTGCTTCATCCTGGCAAGGATTGGGGTAGTGGATGCTTTTCTTCACTGGTTCTGTAGGGGGCTTGGTGCCCAGAGTGCTTCATCCTGCCAAGGATTGGGGTAGTGGATGCTTTTCTCCACTGGTTCTGGAGGGGGCTTGGTGCCCAGAGTGCTTCATCCTGCCAAGGATTGGGGTAGTGGATGCTTTTCTCCACTGGTACTGGAGGGGGCTTGGTGCCCAGAGTGCATCATTCACCCCGTGATGGACTCAGTTGCGTCAGTGCCCTTGCCGCTCATGGGCCAGCGGTGCTTGAGACGGCGGTGCCCTGTTCAGCGGTGCTTGAGATGGCAGTGCCCTGTGCAGCGGTGCTTGAGACGGCGGTGCCCTGTGCAGCGGTGCTTGAGATGGGGGTGCCCTGTGCAGCGGTGCTTGAGACGGCGGGGCCCTGTTCAGCGGTGCTTGAGACGGCGGTGCCCTGTTCAGCGGTGCTTGAGACGGCGGTGCCCTGTGCAGCGGTGCTTGAGATGGCGGTCTCCATTGCAGGGTCTCAGCTGCTGGCGGTCCTTCATGGCCCAGCGGGGCTTTTGCTGGCGGTCCTTCATGGCCCAGCGGGGCTTTTGCTGGTGGTCCTTCATGGCCCAGCGGGGCTTTTGCTGGCGGTCCTTCATGGCCCAGCGGGGCTAGTGCTGGCGGTGGCCTCCTGGGCAGGTGGGCTGGTGCTGGCGGTGGCCTCCTGGGCAGGTGGGCTGGTGCTGGCGGTGGCCTCCTGGGCAGCTGTGCTGGTGCTGGCGGTGGCCTCCTTGGCAGGCGGGCTGGTGCTGGGGGTGGCCTCCTGGGCAGGCGGGCTGGTGCTGGCGGTGGCCTCCAGGGCAGGTGGGCTGGTGCTGGCGGAGGCCTCCTGGGCAGCTGGGCTGGTGCTGGTGGAGGCCTCCTGGGCAGCTGGGCTGGTGCTGGTGGGGGCCTCCTGGGCAGCTGTGCTGGTGCTGGTGGGGGCCTCCTGGGCAGCTGTGCTGGTGCTGGCGGTGGCCTCCTGGGCAGGTGGGCTGGTGCTGGCCGTGGCCTCCTGGGCAGGTGGGCTGGTGCTGGCCGTGGCTTCCTGGGCAGCTGGGCTAGTGCTGGCGGTCCTGTCCTGGGCAGCTGGGATTGTGCTGGAGGTGGGCTCCTGGGCATCGGGGATGATGGCGGTCTTCACCGCCGTGCTGCTCATCCCAGACTTGCCGGGTTTCTTGTGGCCCTTCCCCACCTTGCAAGGTGTCACAGCTGACTCCACACTCACACCGGGACCCCTGGGAGTGGCTTTGGTGGCTGGAGTCTTCCCCCTCTCCCGCCGGGCACTGGCCAACTTCTGATGCTTCACAGGTGGGGGACTGTCTGTGCTGTGGCTCCGTGCCCCACTGGCTGCCCTGGTGGCCGGTGCACTCATGATTCCGTTGACTACAGGCACCACTGGTCCCGGAGATGTTGTGGCTGAGGTGCTAGTTCGGGACCTATGAGACGGATGGGGTGGGGGAGGTGTGGGAAAGAGGTCAAGGTTGGACAGGAAAAGTTTTTTGACACACTGGGATGGGTAGCTGGAGGGGGTTTGGGAGTGGAGGAAGAGGTGGTGGTTGTAGGAGGTGTACGTTTGGTGACTTTGGGTGAAGGTGCATGCGCTGGAGGCTGTCGTGAGGTGGATGGCTGTTGGGTGGGTGTGTGCCTGTGTTTGTGTATCTTGGGAGGGGGCATCACAGAAACACTGGGAGAGGACACAGGGGACGTGTGAATGGTAGTGGGGGTGGTGACTGCACGTGAGCGGTGTGAGGTGGTGGGTGTGCTGGAGAGGGACGTAGTGGCTGTAGAGGTAGTGCATGCAGGTGTGAGTGTAGATGAGACTGGGAGGGAGGAGGGAGACAAGGAGGAGGGGGACACAGTGGAGGCAGTGGATGTTGGTGTGTCTGCATGTGTGTGATGCTTGCGTGAGTGCCTGTGGGATGTGTGGTGCTTATGTTTGCCTGAGCTTCCCTTGTGTGTTGACATGTGTGTATGTTGGTCTGTAGGTGTGTTTGGGATAGGCTGAGGTACAGGGGATTGGGTTGGGGTGGAGGAAGTTGGAGGGGGGAGGCTAGAGATGGGGACAATGGCTGCCATCAGTGCTGAGGCCAGAGTCTGAAAAGCTCGCTGAAGGGCCGCCTGACCAGAATGAATGCCCTCCAGGAATGCATTGGTTTGTTGCAACTGCCTCTCTACACCCTGGATGGCATTGAAAATGGTAGACGGCCCAACAGTGAGGGACCTGAGGAGGTCAATGGCCTCCTCACTGAGGGCAGCAGGGGTGACTGGGGCAGGGCCTGAGGTGCCTGGGGCAAAGGTGATGCCCACCCTCCTGGGTGAGCGGGCACGGTGCAAAGGCTGAGGGGCTGCTGGGAGGGCAGTGCTGGTAGGGGGGGGGTGGCGGCTGTACCTGTAGATGAGGGGGGCACCACAAGGGAGCTCCCATCAGAGGACGAGTCCGTGTCGCTGGTGTCAGCTCCTGTCCCCGCCGTGGAGCTCCCCTCGCCCTCCGTCCCACTGGTGAACTCTGAGTACGTAGTCTCGCCCTCCAGGGCCATGTGGGATGCAGCTCCCTTGTGCTCAGGTGCCACTGCTCCTCCGCCTGATGATGCTAATGCACACAAGAAAAGGGAGACCACAAAAAGGATGGGGAAGACAGAAGAAAGACATGTTGAGTTCATGCATTACCGCTACCCTTGGCGGACACGACAGACACAGAAGCCCCCTGCACTACGCCGCGCTCTTGGGGTCCACTGTTCAATTCCTGGGAAATGGACTACAAGGCTATGGACGACATCTGCACACATAGATGACACAGCGGCATGACTAGGTGTACTTGGCACTCTACAGAGGTGGGGTGGGGTGCCACATGGCCTGCCTTACGGAGGGGCCTTGCCTACGGAACTCGCCCTGGCCTAGGGAAACCCACAGCCCACCTCCCCCACCCAAACACCACTGCGCGCAAAGTCACCAGAATGAGAGTGTACTCACCCCCTTGTGGCTGCTGTGATGCCCTCAAGCGCCCATCCAACTCCGGGTAGGCCACCGCCAGGAACCTGAACATCAGGGGGGTCATGGTGCGATGGGCACCCCTCCCACGTTGGGAGGCCATCCCCAGCTGAGCCTCCGCCGTCTTCTTGCTCCAGCGGCGAATGTCCTCCCATCTTTTCCGGCAGTGGGTGCTCCGTCTGTGGTAGACCCTCAGGGTCCGGACGTCCTTGGCGATGGCATGCCACATATCTTTTTTCTGGTGGGCACTGACCTACATGAAATGTACAGGGGAAAAAGAGAAGTTATTACCAGCTGCACCGTCAAAGTGATTGGCCCCCATCCCTACCGTTGCCATGTGGCACATGCATTCACCGTCTTTCATGCACGCAGCACTCTCCTCCCTTCCTTCTTACATCCAGCCCTCTCCAAACAGGCATAGCCCATACAACATGCTCCCTGTGTACTTACATGTTTGTCTGGAGGACCATAGAGTAGCGTGTACTGGGGGAGGACCTCATCCACGAGCTTCTCCAACTCCTCCGATGTGAAGGCAGGGGCCCTTTCCCCAGACACTCGAGCCATTGTCTCTTCCTGTCACGGTTTCGGGCGGGTCTGATCAGGACTTTGGTTGGGACACCCCTTGAGGTCACTGAATATCCTAAAGAGGTAGTACACTGGGGCAGAGGAGCAGCTAAAGGCATACACGGAAAGGACAGCTATGGATAGGCACAGGAAACAGGAAAGTTAAAGCAGAGCAACCCTTGTGTGAACAAACAGGAAACGGAGAACCAGTGAACACGCTGGGGTTGTACACAGAGTAAGGCGCAGAACCTCCCACAGTGACAGGGAATCTCAATGCCTCTGTGCAGTTTGCTCTTACAGATAGTCACCCTGCCAGCCCCATAGAAAGGAGGCAGCAGAAGTGATTCTGTCTCTGGACCCTAGAGCACAAACAAGGATAGTACTTACATACACAGGACACGCTCTTGTGGGTCCAGCTGGAAACACAGTGGCGATTCCTGAGAAAACAGCAATAGCACACTGTCACTGTTAGGCACGAAATACAACATATAACACTGGACAAGGATGGGGGCTGGAATTGCCTCCTGGAAACCAGGAGCCAACCCCAGTACACAGGAGGACACGTATACACTGGTGAAGACTGATAGAACACTTACCAGACACAAAGAACCAAGAAGAAACAGAAACAGAAGGGAACAAACAAAGAGGCAGAGGCAAGAACTAGGAACAGGCTCAGGCTGAAGCAAAGGCGGGTCTAGGACTTGAAAACAGGGCGCAAACTTCTGGCTGGGACAGACAGAGACAGGACTGGGAAACTGAGAACAGGCTCTGGCTGGAACAGGCAAGGACAGGACTGGAATACAGGAAGTAGGAAATGAGGCAGGAGCAGGGCAGAGAAACAGGGAGCAGGCTTTGGAAGAAACAAACAGGTACAAGGCTAAGAAGTAGGGAGCAGACTCTGGCTGGAACAATCAGGAGCAGGGCAGAGAAACAGGAAACAGGATCAGGCTGGAACAGAACAGGAACAAAACTGGAACACCATCCAACAAGGGGTCTGTAACACAAAGGAATTGAAGTCCGATGCACGACGGGGAGCTTGAGGAAATGGCTGCTTATAAGCAGTTCCAAGCTGGGCTGTACAGGAGAGGTTTCAGGTGTGTGTGGTTTCGGACACTTGCAAGTCCTGGAGGAGAGGATCCAGTGAAAAGGAGCAACTGGACTTCTCCCATTGAAAACAATGGGAAACAGAATCCGGGTTTTCCTGACTACCAAGCTGTGCATTATGGGATTTGCAGTCCCAAGAAGCAAATCTAGTCCTACACAAGTGTACCATGGAGAAAAGAGAAACAAACAGGAGTCAGCAAGGGACTCTAGATAGGTGTTCAAGGTGATTCCCAGGCTTCTGACAGTCCCCTTACAGCGCCCCCTGGAAATGAGACGACCGAGTCGTAACAGTATACCCCCTCCCACCAGTCTGCTCAAGAAGAGAAGGCGATCCTTTGGCTGAAAAAAGTTGAAGAGGAAAAGCCACAGCAAGAAAATCCAACACCAACCTTGGTTGATAAATTTACAGTCCTGCCATAGGTGAATATTCCAATGAGCAAAGCATGTATTAATACCCATATGGGCTCTGATGTCTTTCCTCTTTATTGTTCGATTGATACGGGAGGAGTGCATGGAGTTGGTTTCTGGTGAAGTGGATTCAGGAGCAAGGAGATCTGGAATTGCATCATGGGCGGTATTCTTTAGGACTTTAGTTTCCTGTTCAGTACTGTCTTCTTTGGAGGACATAATTGGCATATTAGTAAGGTCTGTAACTCCTTCCGACAAGCAGGATATGTCTGTTTCTGCAGCAGTATTTGCATTGATTGTGGTCTGAGGCTTGCAAAGCATAGAAACTTGGGAGACATGGGTAACTGGTGTTCTCAAAGTAAACATGAAAAAGTCAGAATTTTCTTTCGTCTTGGATGACTTCGAAGTATCAAATTCAGGAGCAACAGGAGTTTTCATGTCTCTAGAAACTGGATTAACATCTGAAAATGTAGAAGTTCCACAAGCTAATTCTTTAGGGTGATCTTCAGACAAGACTGGGATTTCTTCATTGCAAGTGCTCTGTGGTGTGTTTGTGGTATCAGAAATGGTTTCTTTGCAAGGTGTTTGTACTACAGGTAGTTGATCTTCAACTCTGTTAACATTGAAAGGTTGTTCTTTGGAAAGAAATAGAACTGGAGTCTCTTCAGAAATCACCTTTACACTGTTACCTAAATTTTTAGCTCTAGCCTTTGAATTGATGATGGTTTCTTGCAATAAAACACTAAGAACAGTACTGATCATCAGATCTTCGAATACAAGATTCAAATTCAAGTCTTTAGTTTCAGTGGGAAATATTAAATCTTTCAGCACTTGAGCTTCGTTTTCAGATTGCTGGTTTTCAGGAGTCTTTAGTTTCAGGGACACAGCCGGTGACATTGGTGTGGCTGATTTTACATCAAGATCAGATACCGGTAGATCAAAGATCTGTTCTTCAGTAACCGTTGAGCTGGAAACAGGATACACATTGGCAGGGATCAGCAGGCCAGGATCAGTGGTTGAGGCTGCAACTGTGTCCAGTTCTAGGAGAAGGCTCTCATTTCTTATGACAAGCTGTTTACTTTCAGATTGCTGGCTTTCTTCCTTGTCTGAAATCTCCACGATTTGCTTTGACACAGAAGAGATTTTAAAACTTTCTGAGCAGTCCATTACATTCTTAGTAATTGTGGGTATTTCTTCACGGTCAGAAAAATCCATTAGTTCACTTGAAACAGGAACTGTCTCTTCATTATCTGAAAATTCTATGATATTGTTTGAAAGGGCAGGAGTATCCCCACAATCTGAAAATTCTGGTGTGTGCGCCATTTGAACAGCACTATCTGCAGGTTTGTTCACGGCAAGGCAGGAACCACTGTCATCACTAGATTCAGATTCTTCAACACTGTTGCACAACTTGCCATTAATCTCCAGTAAAGTCATATCTTGGTTTCTTAAAATGCAGCTGTTGGAGTCTGCATCAGAACTCTCTTCTTCCTTTGGCTTTATTTGTTCTGCTACAGGGGATGAGACACTTCCTTCTGAAGACTCTGATCCATCCTTTGAATCAATAGGTGTCAAATCTCTCAGAGATGTCAGAGATTCAATCAACGGTACAGGAATTTTCACTGGAGAACCACAGGCTGAGAGAGAGTCTGAAGAAAAGGCTGATATATTTATAACTGGAGCAGTCTCTTGACATTCATTCATAGCAGGGAAAATCTGCTTTATAGCAGTCTTTGGAGAGGCATATGAGGTAGCATACTGTTCTTTAAGCGAAAGCTGGTGATCATTTTCTTTTTTCAGGTTTCCAAATTGCCTTGCAGTAGTTTCCATCAGCTGCTCTGTTACTTCTTCTACCTTACAGATAAACAGAATGTCTGGTTCTGGCAACAGTGAAATTTGCATTGATGAAAAGAGCCCACGTGCACGATTTCTTGTGTATGTTACAACATATTCATCATAGAAGTCCGATATCTGCCTTTTAATCTGCCAAAACTGCTCTTTTAGTGTGTGTATGTCCATATTGTTATCAAACCCACTCAGAATAGAAAAGGGTTTAGCAGAGCTTTTAGGGATTGAGACTGGTGTATTATCATCCAGTTTGGGAAGAGCACAAGCCTTTTGAGTTGACCTAAGGAATCCCACAGTCTTTACTGATCCCTTTGATACAGGTTCTATCCTGCTGACTAGAAAGCACTGAGGAACTGGTAGATTCTTACAAGAGTCAGTACAACACTTAGCAATTGAGACTGATGTACTGTCATCCAATTTGGGAGGAGCACAAGCCATTTGAGTTGAACTAAGGAATCCCACAGTTTTTACTGATCCCTTAGATACAGGGTCTAGCCTGCTGACTTGAAAGCTCTGAGGGACTGATAGATCTTTATAAGAGTCAGCACTGCACATTGAATTCTGAGAAACTGGCCTAGATGGGCTGAAGCACTCAACAGAAAACAAGGGAATCCCTAGTGTGGCTTCTTGAACAGTGTCAAGGTTATTTGTTTTGGCAGAGTACTGGAGGTGAACTTGGGATGCACTAGCATGAGGCAAGGAATTAACCAGTTTTTCTTGAGTGTGAGTGTCTTGTGCAGAGGTAGCAAAAGCACTTCCACGGTTACGAACATTCTTACTGGCTTCAGCTAATAGATATTGCAAAAACTCATTACGTCCTTGTAATTCTTCTACAGACAGGGACTGGGGGTCATAGCCACAAATAACATAATAGTCTATCATTGAAAGATTAGCAAGCCACTCAGTATAGTACTGAACTTGCAAGTTATGGTTTTCTTTAACAAGTCTATCCTTTAAACTAAGGCCTTTTTTAGAGGATTTCAGAGAATGTATAGGCTTAGAAAGGGGTGTCTTAACATGATAGGAAAGCCCTTTAGGTTTGTGTGTGCCTTTACTGCCAGGGGAGCTTGAAATGTTTGGGTCGTGCATTCTGTCACGGTTTCGGGCGGGTCTGATCAGGACTTTGGTTGGGACACCCCTTGAGGTCACTGAATATCCTAAAGAGGTAGTACACTGGGGCAGAGGAGCAGCTAAAGGCATACACGGAAAGGACAGCTATGGATAGGCACAGGAAACAGGAAAGTTAAAGCAGAGCAACCCTTGTGTGAACAAACAGGAAACGGATTACCAGTGAACAAACACGCTGGGGTTGTACACAGAGTAAGGGAATCTCAATGCCTCTGTGCAGTTTGCTCTTACAGATAGTCACCCTGCCAGCCCCATAGAAAGGAGGCAGCAGAAGTGATTCTGTCTCTGGACCCTAGAGCACAAACAAGGATAGTACTTACATACACAGGACACGCTCTTGTGGGTCCAGCTGGAAACACAGTGGCGATTCCTGAGAAAACAGCAATAGCACACTGTCACTGTTAGGCACGAAATACAACATATAACACTGGACAAGGATGGGGGCTGGAATTGCCTCCTGGAAACCAGGAGCCCACCCCAGTACACAGGAAGACACGTATACACTGGTGAAGACTGATAGAACACTTACCAGACACAAAGAACCAAAAAGAAACAGAAACAGAAGGGAACAAACAAAGAGGCAGAGGCAAGAACTAGGTACAGGCTCAGGCTGAAGCAAAGGCGGATCTAGGACTTGAAAACAGGGCGCAAACTTCTGGCTGGGACAGACAGAGACAGGACTGGGAAACTGAGAACAGGCTCTGGCTGGAACAGGCAAGGACAGGACTGGAATACAGGGAGTAGGAAATGAGCAGTAAACAGGACTGGGAAACAGAGAGAAGGTTCAGGCTGAAACAAGGCAGGAGCAGGGCAGAGAAACAGGGAGCAGGCTTTGGAAGAAACAAACAGGTACAAGGCTAAGAAGTAGGGAGCAGACTCTGGCTGGAACAATCAGGAGCAGGGCAGAGAAACAGGAAACAGGATCAGGCTGGAACAGAACAGGAACAAAACTGGAACACCATCCAACAAGGGGTCTGTAACACAAAGGAATTGAAGTCCGATGCACGACGGGGAGCTTGAGGAAATGGCTGCTTATAAGCAGTTCCAAGCTGGGCTGTACAGGAGAGGTTTCAGGTGTGTGTGGTTTCGGACACTTGCAAGTCCTGGAGGAGAGGATCCAGTGAAAAGGAGCAACTGGACTTCTCCCATTGAAAACAATGGGAAACAGAATCCGGGTTTTCCTGACTACCAAGCTGTGCATTATGGGATTTGCAGTCCCAAGAAGCAAATGTAGTCCTACACAAGTGTACCATGGAGAAAAGAGAAACAAACAGGAGTCAGCAAGGGACTCTAGATAGGTGTTCAAGGTGATTCCCAGGCTTCTGACAGTCCCCTTACAGCGCCCCCTGGAAATGGGACGACCGAGTCGTAACACTTCCAGACCGAGGTCACAGCAGCACTTGCAGTGTAGGTCCTCTCCTGTCGAAGATCATGTATCGAGTGATTGAACAGATAGAAAATGGCGGTCACGTCCGCGGCGGTGCGTACCGTCACCGCCGGCGTACATCGTCATTGGCTCCTGGGACCCATAGGGTACAATGTTAACCAATGCAGCATTGCGCCGCGGTCTTTGACCGCCTACCGCGACGGTGTACAGCGCCAGCGCAGTTACCTCGCATCCCATTGTCCCACTTTATAGGTCAGGCATCCGCCATTTCAGGGGCCCACATGGCTTCATTTCCAACTGCGTCACACATACCTAGGCCCAGACTCAACACACATACAGGCCACCTTTTGTGTATGATTGGTGTTCTGGGTAAACTGTGGGTACGTACCTCTGAGTTGTTTGACTCTGTGCTCGCTGTTGTCCTTCATAGGTACAGTCCGCTGGGAGATGTGAGGAGATGGCGGCATCCTCCAGTGTACCCACCGTTGGTGGACCTGTCGACAATGGAGGAGCGATATGTGATTATCACATACAGGCTTGACCGTGCCACAATCCAGGAACTGTGTATCCAGTTGGAGCCAGACCTGTTGTCAGCAATCCGCCATCCCACAGGAATCCCCCCTCAAGTGCAGGTGCTGTCAGTGCTCCATTTCCTTGCAAGTGGGTCATTTCAAACAACAGTGGCCATAGCATCAGGGATGTCCCAGCCTATGTTTTCCAACGTATTGTCCAGAGTGTTGTCTGCCCTTCTGAAACACATGCAGAGCTACATCGTTTTCCCTCAGGTGGAGGATCTGCCTACAGTGAAAGGTGATTTCTATGCCCTGGGACACATCCCCAACATCATAGGTGCCATTGATGGGACCCATGTGGCTTTGGTCCCCCCCCCACAGGAGTGAACAGGTGTACAGAAACCGGAAGAGTTATCATTCTATGAATGTACAGATGGTATGTGTGGCAGACCAGTACATCTCCCATGTGAATGCCAAGTTCCCTGGCTCAGTGCATGACGCCTACATCCTGCGGAATAGCAGCATCCCTTACGTGATGGGTCAACTCCAGAGGCACCGTGTGTGGCTATTAGGTGAGCACCTGTAGGCAAGTCAGTGGGAATGGTTGTCTGGGTCTGGGGATATCCCTCCAGGTTAGTGCGTGTCTAACAGTTGTCCCTCACCATTTGCTGGTGACTCTGGTTACCGCAACCTGTCTTGGCTACTGACCCCAGTGAGGAATCCCAGGACAAGGGCAGAGGAATGCTACAATGAGGCCCATGGGCGAACTAAGAGGGTGATCGAGCGGACCTTCGGCCTCCTGAAGGCCAGGTTCAGGTGCCTCCATATGACAGGTGGATCCCTATTCTACTCACCAAAGAAGGTGTGCCAGATCACCGTGGCCTGCTGTATGCTTCACAACTTGGCTTTGCGACGACGGGTGCTTTTTCTGCAGGAGGATGATCCAGATGGCAGTGTTGTTGCAGCTGTGGAGCCTGTGGACAGTGAAGATGAGGAAGCAGAGGAAGAAGACATGAACAACAGGGACTCAGTGATCCAGCAATATTTCCAGTGAGACACAGGTAAGAGTACAGACCTGCCTACTACGTGTACTTTAACACTACTACCTCTCTACTGTCTGTCGTTTTCACCCAGTGTATGGTCACTGAGTTGTCACTTTCCCTTACGATTTCACAGATGTGGGTCCCACTGTGTGACATCTGCTTAGATTCCTCATGGACTAGAGCTGTGTGACATAGGTATATTGACATTATAATTGAAAGAGCATTTTGTCACTGCAATGGATAATACACAATTTCAAAATCACAGACAGACTCCAGATTGTTTTGTGCTTTAAGTGTGTTTATTTTAGTGCTCAATATTGGAGGGGGTGGTGAAATGGTGAGGGGTGATGGCGGAGGAATGTCCATGGCAGAGTCCAGTCTATTAGTTTCACAGGTGCATTGCCCAAATGGGCATAGGAAGTGGAGCTGGGGCAGTTTAAGGATGGACAGGGTGACAAAGTGGGACAGTAGGATGACAATCAGGGTGGTCTCATTTCTTGGCGGGGGTCTTGGCATCGTGCTCTGTCTTTGTCCTGGATCTCAGGGACCGTTTGCGGGGTGGTTCTCCCTCTGCAGGGGGTGGGATGCTGGTGTGGTGGTCCTGTGGCGGGGCGTCCTGTCCACTAGCGCCGGCAGAGGTGGTGGGCAGTTCATCGTCCATGCTAGTGTCAGGGGCCCTTTGTAGTGCCACGGTGTCCCTCCTGGTGTTGAGTACTTCCTTCAGCACCCCTACGATGGTGCCCAGGGTGGAGCTGATGGTTCTGAGTTCCTCCCTGAAGCCCAAATACTGTTCCTCCTGCAGGCGCTGGGTCTCCTGAAACTTGGCCAGTACTGTTGCCATCGTCTCCTGGGAGTGGTGGTAGGCTCCCATGATGGAGGAGAGGGCCTCGTGGAGAGTGGGTTCCCTTGGCCTGTCCGCCCCCTGTCGTACAGCAGCCCTGCCAGTTCCCCTGTGTTCCTGGACCTCCGTCCCCTGGACCGTGTGCGCACTTCCACTGCCCCCAGGTCCCTGTTGTTGTTGGGGTGGTGGGTTATCCTGGGTTCCCTGTAGTGGTGGACACACAGCTGATTGGCGTGTCCTGGGGACGGAGGTATGGGCCCGCTGGGTGTGTGCTGTACTGGTGTTTCCAGTCGGGGGAAGGTCTGTGGTGGCCTGTGCCAGTGTGAGGGGAACCGACTGTCCCGAGGTCCCCGATGGGCCGGGCTGGTCATCTAGATCCAGCTGGACAGAGGTGCTGTCATCACTGTGGGCCTCTTTGGTTGGTGGTGTGGGCATGTGTGGACCCTCCTGTCCAGTGACGTTGGGTAGGGGTCCTGCAGGGGTATAAAAGAATGGTTATTACATCTGTGTGTGTCATGGTGTGCAATGGGTGGGTGACCGTGTGGGACCTTGTGTGATGATGGTTTAGGGGGTTGTATGGGTATGTGCAGTGGGCATGCTTTAGTGATGGGTGTCCATGCTTTGTTGTTGCATGCAGGGCTTGGTGTTGAGATGGGTGGTTTGTGATGTTGGGACATATGTGAGGAGTTGGGGTGCTGGGGGTGAGGGTGGGGGTATGTGATAGCATGCAGGTAGGGTGGGGGATGTAACAATTAAGATTTGTCTTACCAGAGTCCATTCCTCCAGCTACTCCTGCGAGGCCCTCAGGATGCAGAATCGCCAAGACCTGCTCCTCCCATGTTGTTAGTTGTGGGGGAGGAGGTGGGGGTTCGCCGCCAGTCCGCTGAACCGCCTGGTGGTGTCTTGACACCACAGAACGCACCTTCCCCCGTAGGTCGTTCCACCTCTTCCTGATGTCCTCCCGATTTCTTGGGTGCTGTCCCACTGCCTTGACCCTGTCCACTATTCTTCTCCATAGCTCCATCTTCCTTGCAATTGAGGTGTGCTGCACCTTTGCTCCGAATAGCTGTGGCTCTACCTGGACGATTTCCTCCACCATGACCCTGAGCTTCTCCTCCGAGAACCTGGGGTGTCTTTGCCGTGCCATGGAGTGGTGTAGGTGATGTGTGGGGTGGAGTGTGTGGTGATAAGTGTGCTGATACGTAGTGGTGTGTTGTGTAAGGTGCGTGGAAGTTCTGAGGGTGATGGTGTTGTGTGCCTGTGGATGCTGTTGTTCTTGCTGGTGGTGTCTCTCTCTGGCCTTCTTTCGGAATTTGTGGTCGTGGGGTTTGTGGGTGGGTGTTTTATATTGTAATGGGTGTGCGGCAGTGGTGTGTGTATGTGTATCAGGTGTGTGTATTTCGAATTGTCCAATGTGGTAGTGTTTTGTAAGAGTGTGTGTATTTTGAGCGCGGCGGTGTGTACCGCCAATGGAATACCGCGGTTTAAAGACCGCCGCTTGGATTCGTGTGTCGTGATAGTGTGGGCGTATTTCTGTTGGCGTGACGGTGGAGGTTTTGTTTTCTCCAGTTTATCACTGACCTTTGGTGTGGCGGACTTGTGTGGGTGTCTGAATTTTTGCGGATTCCGAAATGTGGGTCATAATAGCTGTGGCGGAATTCCGCGGCCGTGGCAGTGTGTTGGCGGTCTTCTGCACGGCAGTAAGCGCCTTTTACCGCCAATGTTGTAATGACTGCCCAGATGTTATTCACTCTGGGCCACTCCTTCAGCTTGTCTAGCAGAATCCTGGCGATATTATTAGCTAGAGTCTACTATAGAGTCTGGGTGATAAGACTTATGATCCTCTTTACATACGTTTGTGAAGTTGGGAATGATAATGGCATGAGATCATAAAGCTGAAGGGCCTGCGTTAGCTACTGCCTTCAAGAAATTAATTAATAGAGGAGCCCACAAAGCTGAGTCATCTAATATATTGCATAGGACCCCATTGTGGCCGGGTACATTGCCACTAGGGCCCTTATCTAGGGCTAACCGTGTATCATGAAGGTTGAAAACCAGTTGGTCTGAGTGCCTCTTTTTTCATACTACTAACTACAGAGTCACCCTTAGATGCTGGGTTATAATAGACCCTAGGAAAGTGAGTGAGCCAGCTGTCAGGTGGAATCACAATATTAATCTTGGTAGCAGGATCATCCGAGAAATGGGGAGAATTATTCACCTGACAGAAAGCTCTACAGTCTTTGTAGGCACTGTCTGCAAGGAGAGATTTATGAGCCTCCTTTCTTATGATTTCCTTTCCCTTGGCCATGTCTTTCTTTTAATGTACTGGACAGACGTACCTGCTCAGGAATTCTGGCTGCCAGCTGAAGTGACTTGACCAAGATGCTGTGAGCCTTAGAACATTTCTTATCAAACCTTATTGGGTATACGATTTTTTAGTGAACCATACAGGGACCATTTTTAGCACCCTAATTTAAACTCACAGTACTGAGTAACAGGACATGAATTCTGCTGGACTGGCACTCAATTATAAGCATGTAAAGAACTCAATATGCTTCTTACTATTCAAAGTATTCAGCACTCTGTCCTTATCTATTCTGTTCCATTAAAGCAAAAGCGTCCTATTTCTGTCAGCACAGACAGGAAGGGGATTTGTGGAACAGATTGTGTCTCCCTTGTTGCCCGAGAAAGAACCAACAGAATATTGTGATCATTATGTGCGTTTGTGTAAGCTCCATAATCTGAAAAATATGGTCACATACCCAATGAGAGCAGTATAAAATCTGTCATACTGGAGCCATTACTTCCATTAAATGTTGGTTTCAACAATGGAGTACTAAAAATGCACCAGAGTGAATCACAAAGATTATCTAAAAAGAAATTGATTAAATACTGAACCACATTGGGTATGGGAAAAGTAGACCACAGGGGCACTGTGTCCATCAGTCAGCCCTCTGCAGGGGGACAGTACACTCATAGATCCTTAAAAAAAGGCAGGTAGTAGCTCTGACTGCTAACAAAGCTTGACCCTTCCCTTTGATAGAGTTAATGATTTCTGTATTATTAGGGATTAAAATTGTTATTATACAGATTAATAAGTAAAATGTAATTGGGCTACATTCTAGACACAGATGTTAAAAAGTGGGGGAGGCCAAGAAAGACCAAATAACTTTCCACGAGACAAGGGAATACAACTAAAACAAATGTGGAAAGACCTCCCTCCACCCCAACAGAAATGGTAGGCAATGCAGGGAAAAAATAATTGGTAAGCACATCTATATGATGCTGTGTGAGAGCCCAAGTCTCATGGCAACAGAAAATATCAAAACTTTCCCCGAAAGATAGAGAATAGGACAGGATTTTGTAGTTTATTACCCAGGCCTGATGCATTCCAAAAATCATCATAAAGTGTTGTTTACCATGCACACAACTATTGTAATTAGACATAGGAGATGGAATATGAACACTTGTATCTATAGTAAAAGAGACATTTAAATTAGATTCAGTTGTGATAAACCTTCAGTAGCCTCACATCGTAGTTATCAGTTGACTGACACGAGCCTAGTTAGAACCGAGAATCGGTTCCTGTAAGAAACTGAGTTTCTGTTTGAAGGGAGTGAAAGCCTAGTCAAGCAGCAACCACGGTCCTTATCATGGCGAAGTCACAAGCAAACACCAAACTAAACTGTGCTCGAATGCCTAGTAGCTTGGCACAAGAAGTCAGGCTTAGAGCCAATATGTGAAGTATTTATGCAGCAAATCACACAGTAATAAAGTAACAAAACACACAAGAAAAATCCCATACCAATTTAGAAACTTTGGTATTGGTATTATTTATTTAATAAATAATTTAAGGCCAAAATGTAAAAATCCAATCAGTAGAATCACAGATATGCAATTGTACGACTTAAGTGAAAATAGGTCCCTGCATAAATCACCAACTGTGGTTATCTGGTTGCGCTAGACTGGGACAAGGACAAAGGATTAGTTCAACTATGATGGGGCGCAGGCTGGCTTCAGGGACCCAGTTCAGCCTGTGGATCAAAGTACAAAATCCTGGTGGTGAAGCAATGAGGAGCCCAGCGTCAAGGATGCGTCGCAAAGCAGAGGCAATGCGAGGTCTTGGTGTGGAGATGCATCACGCAGCACAGGTTCTGGGAAACTGAGAGGCTGTAATGTGAGGTCATGCATGACCGTCAAAGAAGCCATTGATGAGGGGCTTGCAATGAGAATGCCTGTGTTGAGGATGCACTGCACAGTGGTGGTTATGATGACCCAGGGACGGGCTGCAGCAGCAAATGGTTAGGACAAGAAAATACCAATCTTCTAAAAGTGACACTTTCAGAATTGTCACATTAAATCTGACTTTGCCATTAAAGCGGGCTGTAATTGCAATTCTCTAGACAACAAGCTTGAGCTGTCTACCTGGTTCCAATCGAATGTTACCACTTATTAAAAGAAATATGGGAACCCAATGTTAACCTATGAGAGAGATAGTCTTTGTGTAAGTGAAAAACAAATGTATGGGTTTTTGACTACCGAGACATGTATACCTTTAAAGTATATGCCCAGCTTTTTTACATACACTGTATTCTGTCCTATAAGCAAGACAGAACCTATCTTGGGGTGACATATATGTGTTAAAAAGGAAGATTTAGGCCTGGCAAATGTTTATTTTGCCAGGTCAAAATGACAGTATAAAACTACACACGGGGGGAGGAGCCAAGATGGAGGATTCCTGTGCTTCTTCGTTGATCTGCTGCAAAACCCCCAGGGGCGATCTATAGCAAGGCCCCCACCCCTTAACCTCAGGGGAGCACTCCGATCGAGCCGGGAGTGAAGGTGATGGCAAGCAGATGACAGCGGGAGGACAGGGTCTGGTGATCGGAGGCCCAGCCGCTCCTTAAGGTGGCGGCGTCCGGCAAGCCCTAGAGGAAGGCCGGCGGTGATGAAATATGAGAGGCCTGTAACCTGGAGAGCGGGCACGGAGGGCCCCCTCAAAGTGCGAGGCTAGAGGAGGAGAGGGAGAGACGGTCGGTCCAGGCAGTGGAGGCACCCAGGGCAGACCGGTCGGGAGAGACTAGACCTGGCGAGCCCTCCCGGAACCCGATCTGACCCCTGAGGGGACTGGAGGAGCAGCATTGGCAGAGTGCACACGGGGACCCCCTTGCCAGGGACGAAGCACTGCTGAGGAGCCGCACTGGTCAACTGGTGAGCAACAGAGAGGAGCAGACGAGGTGGCGATCCTAGTGGGGGGGCCCAGCCAGGTTGCATTTGTGATTGCGGTAGTGGCACGGCCCAGGAGACTGTGTGGAACGCTTGGCCCCCACCCGGCCCATCATGTTGGTGCCCAGACAGAGAGAGACAGATTATGATCGGTGACACAAGGTGGCTACACTAGAGCCGGCTGGACCTTGGGAGACTGGAACGGAGGCCCTTGCTGCCTGGACCAGGGAGTCAGACCAAGCTAGGCCCATAGCTGTGATCCAGTGGACCCCCTTTCCTCTGCTGAAGGCCCAAGCGAGGTGGTTGGAGGTGCTGCCGACAGCAGAGGCCCCTTGACCACAGCCGAGGGGAGGAATTAGGTTGTTCCCAGGGTAAGAGTAACTTACACCTGTGGGGAAACTCCATAACTACCTACAGCTGCATTTGGGGAGACGGCAGGTCCTCAGACCGGGCCAAGAAGGTAAAAGCCCCAGGAGAGGACTCCCAAGTGGAGAGGCCTGCTGAGTGTGTGAGCCGGGCACACAGACAGAGTGCTTTGCCTGAGCCGCGGCTCGGTGACCTACTGGAAGAAGTGTGCCTTCTGGAAGGAGGGGGCAAGGAACAGAGCCCGACAGAGCCTGTTGGGGGCGATGGCCATGGCATGATCCAGGAATGACAAATCTGTGAAAGACATGTTGACCAGGCCCATACTGAGCAAAGCTGAAGTGTACGCATCTGCCACGGTGAGACATGGGTGTGGAGGGCAGGAGGGAGAGGGCCTTATTACACGGGCCTTTCTTGAGGGTCTGTTCACTTCACTGAGAGAGGATTAAGCGGTGAAAAGGGACCTGTCGCAGGACTTGAAGGAGGTGTGACACGAGCTGGAGGAAGTTGGCGAGAGGGTGGCCACTCTGGAACAGCAAGAGACTGGCTGAGATGAGGAGATAGTGCTACCCAGCAGGAAGTAATCCGATTGGAGGAGCAGCAGATTGAGCTCCAAGCTCATGCGGAGGACTTGGAAAATCGCTCAAGGTGGAATAATATTCGCATCCGAGAAGCACCAATGGGGGCAGAGGAGGATGGTACTTCCAGGTACGTTGCATCACTCTTCTTTCCACTTATGGGGGAGGACTCAGATAAGGAAATTGAGATGGAGGGGGTACATAGGGGGCCTGCTGAGGCCCTCTCATGTGCCCCTTGCGGACATCTTGGCCTGTACTCACAAATTCCCTCTCAAAGAGCGCATACTACAGCTGGCAAGAGAACAGCACCCTCTGAAGTTCCATGGACACACCCTGCTCCTATTTCAGGACTTGGCAGCAATTACCCTACAAAAGAAGAAAGACTTCTGCCTCTTTACCTCCTGCCTCAGGGACAAGGGAATCTCCTATTCCTGGGTTCACCCCTTCTGCCTAATATTCCATTGGGAGGGCAAACCACATCAGATGCACTCATTGAAGGAAGTATACAAGTTGCTGCAGCTGGAGGAGCCCTCGGAGTAACACCCACACTTGCAGAGACCAGATCATTGGCTTCGGAGATGAGCATGCTGGCAGACAATCCTGATGGGCAACACCAAGCCGGAACTAGAGACTATAGTATCTTAAGGAAGGGCGATATTGGAATCCCTAGCGGGGGACCCAAAGAAATCTGATGGGGAGTGAGAGTTCAGGGGCCTGAAGGCATTAAGACTGCGGCAACCAGAGGGTGAATGGTGAGGGGGGCACCTGAAGGTGGACAGGAACCCAGGGTCCAAAGTTCCCAGAACTCAGACTTCTTTTCTGGACCACGTCGAAACTCTGTCTCCCCTCAGTGGGGTTGTCAGAACATGTTTTTTAGGTTTACTTTGTTTACTGTTGGGGTAGGGTGCACAATGTTCTCACACAGATGTACACAGGCATGAAGGGTGCAGCATCACTCCCACAATTGTGAGTGGGGAAGGCGGGTTCAACAAAAGCATTTACCGACCAGCAACAGTGCACTTGATCCACCTTAATAATCTTTAAAGTAGTCATCCTCAATGTTAAGGGGTTGAATAACCCAACCAAGCGTATAGCAGTCCTCTCCTATGGGGACACACACAGGCCAACCTATGTCTTTTACAAGAGACTCCCATAGTACCAGTGGACCACCACAGACTGCATTCAAGATATTTTCCAATACAGTACTTTTCCTCACGAGGGACCAAGGTGGCAGGGGTAGCACTCCTTGCTTCATGTTCCTTCCATGGGAGAGTGGGTGACAAGATCACCGAAATAAATGGTCGCTTGCTGGCATTTTGGACACACACAGGGGAATTTCAGGCTGTCTTATCATCTATATACGCTCATAAGGAGGGGCAGGAACAGTTTCTATATCGAGCACTAGCTGAGGTTATGACCACACAAGACAGACAGGTGCTCATAGGGGGCAACTTCAACATTGTCCTTAACAACGACTGGGACAAGTCTGCTTCTAGTTATGGTGGGGCGGGAGCTCTGCCCTCAGTGGGGGTGGAGAGACTGGAGGAGTTGGGCCTTAGAGACCTGTGGAGGGGAAGGCATCCTACAGCCAGAGACTACACATTCTACTCCCATGCCCACAAAACTTATGTCTGCATCGGTCTCTTTATGAATTCTAAGGAAATAGAGCAGACACTGAGAGAGATAGAGATTGAGCTTTGCATGCCATCGGACCAAGCAGAAGTATCCCTAGTTTTAAACATCCCACCAGGCTAAAAGCTATTGCCCTTGGTGGCTGAGAATCACTCTCCTGCTGGGGGACAGAAGTGGTGGCACAGATAACAAAAGCCATTACCACCTTCCTAGAGATTAACGACATGGCAGATACACCTATCTCACTACTGTGGGAGATGTTGAAGGCAGTTATCAGAGGTGAATTTCTCATGATATCAGGAGCGGATAATAAAATCTGATGGGAGAAAGGGGTCCAGTTACAACAACAGGTGACGGAATTGGAGAGTATCCATAACAGGACCAAGGCCTGAGAGTATGGAGACAACCTAGTGCTAGCCAGAGTGCAGCTGGCCAGTCCTGACATTGATAGAGCAGAGTAAGCAGCCCTCCGTCTGTGACACTCCTTTTATGTGGGTGGCGATAAGTGTGGATTTCTCCTGGCTAACAGCTCAAAGGCAGACACTTGCCGTGGTAGCAATTCAGAGCCCAGATTGGTCAGAAGAGGCGAGGGACACTCAGATTGCCTCGATCTTTCGCAACTTTTACCAGGACCTCTACTCCCCCCAACGATCATGCCTGGACGCCTCCCACCAGTATCTCAACCAGGCCCACACGACTAAACTGTCATCTGCGGAGGCGGCCCAGCTTGAGGCCCTAATCAAGATAGAGGAGGTAATCTCCGCAATTGCCTGGCAGGAGGCCTCAAAGTCTCTGGGAACGGACGTCTTCCTATGCCTGTTTTATAAAACATTCTGCAATAGCAATGAGCCTGGATAGCAAGCGCGTACGGCCACCCGAGTGCCTCAGTTAGAGCCAATGGGGTGACCTCCACCTCATTCACTGTTTGCCGCAGAACTCGTCAGGGGTGCCCACTTTCTGCCCTGCTGTCCACTCTTCATATAGAGCCTTTTGCCCAGTGGGTGAGAGACAGCCCAGAGATAACCGGGGCAGTTTTCCACGGGGAGGAATTGTAGTGAAATATGTGTTTTTGACCACTGACTTTGTGTTGCACCACTTTGCACCTGGATTAGCTGTCTAGTGTTCACCAGTTGCAGATTACATTTTGTATTCAGTTTAGCTGCCTATTGACTTTATCGTAGCGTTAGTCACTGCCATGTTAAATGTGTCTGTGGTTTACCACCTTGTAAACTGAGCTTGTTTTAGTATTCTTTCTCACCAAAGAGGTAGGACATATTATCACCGAACAGCTAAATACATATTATGGAGGAGGTTGGCAGTCTGCATGATAGGAATGTACCAATCTTCTGTTTTTTAGTGCAAGTAGGGAACGGTTTGGCCTTGAGAGAGACAATTTGGGAGACTGGCCAGTTCCAACCTGTTTATTTCAACTCTGTCCTACATTAGCCAGCATGTTTGAATATTTCTTTTTTATGAGAGGAGTTTTTTCAGAAAGCTCTTCTATGGTTCTTTAAGATGTAAAAAGGTGGTCCTGCTCAGTAGGGGTGACATTTGACACATTTGTCCAGTGTGGGTGGATATCTCTTTCTTGCAGTTGAACGGGGTCATCGTCTTGCTGGCATGGGAAAGATGAAGAGCTTGGCAGGCCCTATGGTGATGAATTTTTACTTTATTCTTTGCTTTGCATAATCATAACTACTTATATTTGCTGTGTACATTGCAGTTGAGAATCATTTTGGTATATTTTCCTTTCATTGCTGTGACTATTTATAAACGTGTGCTTTCAACCCACGAATCTCCTTTTTTAGGAACCTTGTGGTGAAATAATAATAAATGTCTTCTTTGAACTGAGAAGTGCATTCCAGAGATTTTTGTTAGCTTGGTCATTAGTGAAAGCAAAACATTTTGGCGTGGGTCGGACAGTCTAAAAAAGAGTGGTTGGAGGTTGGAAGTTCACGATTTAAAAGTGTAAATATGTTTTTATTCAGAGAGTTAAAGGAAGCACTGCAAACCATGTTTGAAAATGCATGTGAAATTGAAATGCCTTATGATGTTTTGACAAATGTTTTTTCTTGTTTATCAGGACTTTCTAAGTTTTGGGATGGATGCTTGGATTAAACAAAAGTATTAAAAGTGTTTTCATGTTTAGAAAAGGTGTAAACAGTTAGAATATGAAAATAATAAATTAAAGGAGCAAGTTAGTCAGAACAAATTATTACAGAATAAAACTGAAATCTACCAAGCTGTTACAGGAGAATCTGACTTTTCACATTTCAGTAATGAGGAGGTTGAAAAAGGTGAGGGCCAGTGTGAGCTACATGAGCAGAGTGTAGTCCGTGCGCAGAGTAGCCCACAGTTTTTGGCAGGAGTTGAAATGCATTCTTTAAAAGATTACACTGAGCAAGAAGTTGACGATGTTACAGGTATATTCATACAACGTTTGCAGGGTACGATGTGTACAATTAATTCAGACAAGACACAGGTACTGTTGCAAAATGTGCAGCTTCTAGGAATTCAGTGGAATCCAGAACATAAAGAGATGTTGTTACAGGTAAAAAAAACGATTTTGGAGTTTGCTACTATTCACACTAAGCAAGAGACACAGAGTTTCATGAGATTTTTTGATTTTTGGAAGCAGTATGACTCTCATCTGAGTAAAATCTCATCCCTTTGGTACAAAGTAACCAGGAAAAAAACATGAGTTTGAATGAAGTGAAGAGCAGCTGTGTGCTTTTGATTTGGTAAATGAAATAATTCAACAGACTTTAGACTTGTGGTCAGTGCAAGAGGGAAACATTGAGTTACATGTAACTGTTCAAGGACAATATGCAAACTGGAGTATGTGGCAGAAACAGGGGAGGACAAGGGTGCCCCTAGGATTTTGGACTAGAAAACTACCTGACTCTGGGAGGAGCGCTATACCGCTTTTGAAAAACAGCTTTTGGCTTGTTGTTGGGCTCTAGTGGATACTGAGCAAATAACACTAGGTCATAATGTAATCCTGAGACCTGAAATACCAATCATGCAGTGGGGGATGAGTTCACCTAAATCTCACTGTATAGGACATGCACAAGAGGCTAGTATCATACACTGGATCTGGTACATACAAGACAGGGCTTGAGTAGGACTGGCAGGCACTGCAGCCATACATGAACAGGTATAACAAGCCCCTGTACAGGATGAGGAGAGAGTGCAGGAGGTACCACAGGTAAAAGAGTCACCAGTGAAATGGAGTGTGCAATTTGAATTCTTGTCCCCTCAGGATAGGAAACATGTTTGTTTTACTAATGATTCATTTAAATACGTGGATACTAAACTACTAAAAAACATTTGAAAGCAGTGTCATACAATCCAGTTACTGAAAAGTTGTTGTCCACCACAGGAGAAGGAAAAAGTAGCCAATATGCAGAGTTGTACACTGTGTGTCATTCTCTAAAGCAAGAGCTGCCTGGGACTTGTCATTTTACACTGATTCTTGGTCCATTGCTAATGAATTACCTATTTGGCTTTCCACATGGCATGCAAATAACTGGTTCGTTCATTCAACGGAGGTGTGGAGCAAAGAGTTGTGGCAGGAAATTTGGCAACATGTTAGAACAGAGTAAAATCATAGATGCTCATTGTCCCATTGACTCATTGAAACGCTTGTTCAATTCCCTTCCAGGCGACAAAGACAAAAGCTCAGAGGCAGAAATGTCAACCCAGAATTCTGACTTGGTGGGGATGTCTAAGTGGGCGCACCAGAAATGTGGCTACCTGGGAGAATAAGCCACCTATAGGTGGGCAGAGATCAGAGGGATGCACATTCCCCTAGATTTGATCAAAACTGTGATTTTGCAATGTCCTATTTGTCAGCACACACAATAGAGATCTGTCCCACAAACAGTCAAAGATCAATTGGGGAGAGGAAAGTTACCAGGACAGATAGAAATCAAAGCTATTCTGTTAAATAGTGGAGAAGCTGATTTATTTATACAGATTGGAGACAGAATTGTCCAACTTGTCATAAGTGCAGCGTATGGAGGATTGTTGAGAAAGGGGACTTCCTGTCAACACCAGAGCAATACGCACTCTATTGGTGACAAAAATGCAAAAACCCAGCACTCTCAAAACAAAGTAATTTATGCATTGTGCTGATATGTTGTGGTTTAACCTTTTGCATTGCAGAGTTCAATCCTGAAAACTTATTTTTAATATGCTTACAAATACTGTTCCTTTGCAATGTATTGCTGCATGTTTTCAGAGTGTGTTAGGGTGTGGCCCCTTTCCAGGGCCTTCCAGAGACTTTCCCTGCAACATGCCTGGGCGTGGTTCTGGGCTGGGCCAAGACTCTATAAAAGAGAGCCAGCCCAGCTCCCAGTGCTCACTATTCAGAGGTCCCGGTGCAGAGCAGCAGCTTCTTCCTGAGCTCCTGTCCCGGCGGCCTATTTGGATCTTCCATTCTTCTTCCCTATCCTTCATTGGAGATCATTGTTTCAGGCGGTAAGACAGTGGTTGGACTGTTCCCGACACCGTTATTTAGAATTTTCATATTCTTGGTTTAAATTCTTAAATGAGTAACAGATTACTTGCGCGCTACCATTTCTTGACATTTATATGGTAGTTTACAAAGAGGCAAGACGCTCGATTTATTTCATAAAGGGTTTGACTTTGTTATTCATTGCGGGCTACCATTTCTTGATATTTACATGGTGGCTTAAGAATCGGCAAGACGCGCAATTCGTTTTATGGTGTTTAAACAGTGTTGTCCATTGCGCGCAACTATTTCTTGACATTTACATGATGTTTTACGAATTGGCAAGATGCACAACTCGTTTCATGAGCATTTAACTTTGTTGTTCATTGCGCGCTACCATTTCTTGACATTTCACATGGTGGCTTAAGAATCGGCAAAAGAAGCGCGATTCGTTTCATTGTACTTTGATCTTGTTATTTTTTGTGAGCTGTTATTCCTTGACATTTACACCGTGTTTTACGAATCGGCAAGACGCGCGATTCGATTAATGATGATTTGACTTTGATATTCATTGCGTGCTACCATTTCTTGGTATTTTACATGGTAACACTCGAATTGGCAAGACGCACAATTCTCTCCTCGAGTTTAATTCATGTTGTTTATTGTATGCTACTCTTCTAAGATATTTATTATGTAATATTCGGTTTGACAAGTTATGTGATTTGTTTCCTGAATCCATATTGTGTTATTCATGGTGCACAATCCTTTTATGGTGTTTACTATATATATATATATCTGCAATATGCGCAATTTGTGTTGAAACATTTTAAGAGTACACAGAAGGCCAGAGATTCTAGATGCAATATTGTATGGTCCTAGTATACATTCTCAAAACAGGATTTATATGACTGGTTTAAAATTTAGTCAGAATGTTTTTTTCTGATTCTCATGTAAAGGAAAGTACTTGAATAAGAAAGTTTTCATTTAATTCATCTTGATTCCCCTACAGGTATCCGGCCATCTTGAACCTTAGTCATTTTAAACTTAACTCTTAGATTGTTCATGTTTTCAGAGTGACTAGGCTTAGAATCATAGTCTAGTATTGATTTCAGGAGATATAGGGGGTGATTCTAAGTCTGGCGGGCAGCGGAGGCCGCCCGCCAGACTTCCCCCCTCCAGAATACCGCACCGAGGTCGGAAGACCGCTGCGGCTATTCTGTGTTTTACACTGGGCTGGCGGGCGACCGCCAAAAGGCCGCCCGCCAGCCCAGTGTAAAACTACCTTCCCACGAGGACGCCGGCTCAGAATTGAGCCGGCGGAGTGGGAAGGTGCGACGGGTGCAGTTGCACCCGTCGCGAATTTCAGTGTCTGCAAAGCAGACACTGAAATTCTTTTTGGGGCCCCCAGGGGCCCCGCGACACCCCATACCGCCATCCTGTTCCTGGCGGGAGAACCGCCAGGAACAGGATGGCGGTATGGGGTGTCAGAATCCTCCATGGCGGCGCAGCTTGCTGCGCCGCCATGGAGGATTCATTTGGGCAGCGGAAAACCGGCGGGAGACCGCCGGTTTTCCACTTCTGACCGCGGCCGAACCGCCGCGGTCAGAATGCCCAGCGGGGCACCGCCAGCCTGTTGGCGGTGCCCCCGTCATTTTAGCCCTGGCGGTCTTGGACCGCCAGGGTTAGAATGACCCCCATAATTTTCATATTGTGTGTTCTAACCTTTTTCTTACTACAGGTCTCCTTCCCAGCTGTTCCCTTCCTAATCCCCTCTTCCCCTCTTGGACTCTCTCAGTCTCTGTGATTTATCTATCAGAGTCTTGGAGCTGTTCAGTGGTGGACGTGTTGGGAACGTGCACAGACCCCGAGGATCTGGTGACTCTGACACTTCCCCAGTCCTTCTGACAGTGCAAGGAAAGGGAAGCTGTGATTCAGCAGATAAAAACCTCATTGCGAACGTGTGGGTTGAATCGCCAAATGGCCCTCCAGAACCTGCAGAAATCATAGCAAAGGGCTCAAATAATGTCCTCCTGATTATAAAACAAGGAAAGGAAAAAGGAGAGCACATTTCAGATGACAAATGTTATTTGCAAGAAAAATCATACTTGTTTCTTTTACACATCTTACTACGACTTGCCACTGACCATGAGTGTGCTGTGTGGTCTCCCCTTGGGCGTTTTCGGGTGGGGTTGGGGGAGGGATTGCACCCCCAACTTGAACCTGATTGATAACCTTTGTGCAACGCTCCTGCTGATTTTAAAGTACAAAACTTATGGATCCATTTAGCGCTAATTGTGCTTCACAGATCAAAGTTCTGCATGGGATCAATGCAGAATACCATGGATGTTCTGTCAACCTGTTTGATTACATTTTTTCACTCGAACTAACCCATGGCTTGCTATCATCTGATGACTGCTGGCAGTTTCATTAATCATGTTTAAATTGCCAGTTGGCTGACTATTCTCGTATGGGAACACTTATATGCCAGCAAACCTTTCCGGTGGACCGCCTACCTTTACACGATTGGAACTCATGATAGTTTCATCTAATTCTATACCAACTTGCTATCCTAGAGACACTATTCAATCAGTTATTATCCCAATCAGAATATATAGACTTTAGTTTTTTCATTGTAGGTGTGTCTGGTTTAAATGTTTATAAGATCAATACGTTAATCCACTTCCATTGCCTTATAGTGATTGCTTTCATCATTTCATTATGTTGCTGTGTACAATGCAAATCTGATTTGCTCATAATGTTTTCTTCTTTTTTTTTAAATAAGAGAAAAGTACAAAGTCATTGTTCAAAGTACAAAAAGGTAGTGAAATATGTGTTTTTGACCACTGACTTTGTGTTGCACCACTTTGCACCTGGATTAGCTGTCTCGTGTTCACCAGTTGCAGATTACATTTTGTATTCAGTTTAGATGCCTATTGACTTTATCGTAGCATTAGACACTGCCATGTTAAATGCGTCTGTGTTTTTCCACCTTGTAAACTGTGCTTGTTTTAGTATTCTTTCTCACTGAAGAGCTAGGACATATTATCACCGAACAGCTAAATACATATTATGGGGGAGGTAGGCAGTCAGCACAATAAGAATGTACCAAACTTCTGTTTCTTAGTGCAAGTAGGGAACGGTTTGGCCTTGAGAGAGACAATTTGGGAGACTGGCCAGTTCCAACCTGTTTCTTTCAACTCTGACATACATTAGCCAGCATGTTTGAATATTTCTTTTTAATGGGAGGGTTTTTTCCAGAAAGCCCTTCTATGGTTCTTTAAGATAGAAAAAGGTGGTCCTGCTCAGTAGCAGTGAAATTTCTGAGACCTCGGTCAGGATTAGACGTCGAATGCCTGACACATTTGTCCCGTGAGGGTGGATATCTCTCTCTCGCATTTGAACGGGGTCATCTTCTTGCCGGCATTAGAAAGATGAAGAGCTTGGCAAGCCGTACGGTGATGAATTTTTACTTTATTCTTCGCTTTGCATAATCATAGCTACATATATTTGCTGTGTACATTGCAGTTGAGAATCATTTTGTTATATTTTCCTTTCATTGCTGTGACTATTTTTAAACGTGAGCATTCAACCTACTAATCTCCTTTTTTAGGAACCTCATGTTGAAATAATAATAAATGTCTTCTTTGAACTGAGAAGTGCATTCCAGAGATTTTTGTCATCTCGTGTCAGGGGGGTCCAAATTCTCGGGATCTGCACGATGCTGAACAGGGTCCCACTTCCAGGCAACACCAAAGTCAGATGCTGTAATAGCGCTGAACTTTCGAGTGGCCCAGCCGGGGGAAGGGTTAATCGGGAAGGTACAGCAAGGAGGGAGATCTGAAAAGGAATGGGTTAATTTAAAATATACAAATTGACATTAACTAGAAAATTCTACTAACTGACAAAGATCTCGCTAATTCCTAAGAGAGTATTTGTTTTTAGAAATAAAATCAGCAGCACACCTTGTACCAAGAATTAAACATGTAAACATTTAGCGGGATAATTTCCTCTAAAATAAGTTCTTTTAAAGACTTGAAACTCAGCACCAAGAATTCCTCAATTATTCTCAACTACACAAATATTAATCTTTTTCCTTTAGCAGACCAGTCTTTGTCTTTCTCTTAAACAAAAACACGATGTCACCTTTAAAACATGGCACAATGAAAACCAACACTTTTTAGAATACTTTGAACTTTTTTTTTTAAAAAGGAAAAACAATTATAGCCTTTAGCTTTTCTTTCAAAGAAATCCCCCACAGAGAATGTTGGCTGCCTTAGATTTCCCAGAGAGATCGATCTTCTAATGACACACTGTTACAAAAACTCAGTCGCGTAACATTTCTGTTTTTAAAACAAGGAATAAACACGGAATTTCAAAAGTGCAACTGTGTTAAAGGAAACTATTCTCCACCGCGAGCCGACCGCTCGCTAAATAAACAAACAGAACTCTGAAGATTATATCAGCTGTTATTCTGGAAGCTAAAAAGGAAATTCCTTACCGCTGCGAGCCGTCTGCTCGCTAAACAAACAAAACGGATCTCTGGTAATTAGGTTCAGAAATCTGAACTGAAATTCCTCACCGCTGCGAGCCGGCCGCTCGCATTTCACAGAACTCTGTCAGCTGCTCACCAGAATGATGTTCATTAGACGCTCGGAATAGAAAGCGTCGGATGAACGGGTGTGGCAGGTATTTATAGCCTGGCCACGCCCAAACATAATTGAATTAAAGGGAAGTCTGGGATTTAGAGTTTTCTCTATATTCTGGATTCTTCCATGATGGTGATGTTCAATGCTTTTTCCCTGTTTGAGCATAATGATACCACCAATGACCTGATCTATGAAATAAATGTCTTGTGCCACATATAATACGTGGTTTCTCTATTACATTAGCACAACTGCGCCCACGTGCTATCGTGGTTCTGACAGTACACCCCCTCCCCGAACGTGGGCGCGGACCTGGTTTATTGGGGTAACGGAGATGAAATTGCCGTATTAGTCGTGGAGCATGAATATTTGAAGCAGGTTCCCAAGAGTCCTCCTCAGAACCATATCCTCTCCAGGATATCAAATACCACAAGGAATTACCCCGAAATCTAGAATCTCTAATGGTTTGTACCTCATATTCCCACTGATCTTGAACAAGAAGTGGAGGTGGATGTGTTCTATGCTTGGTAGTGGCAGGTTTAAGCAAAGAGGTGTGAAACACAGGATGAATTCGCAAGGATGGGGGTAATTTTAGTTTGTATGTTCCTGGGTTAACACGTTGAAGAATTTCGTATGGCCCAATGAATTTTGGATGAAATGCATTCTTGTCTTTAAAAGTTAAATTCTTTGTAGATAACCAGACCATATCTTTTATCTTGTATTCAGGACCAGATTGATGTCTCTTGTCATATTGTTGTTTGTATTTTACTTTGGCTTGTTGAAGATTTTGTTGAAGTTGTAAATGAATCTTTTTTAACTGGGATAACATTCCTTGTACTGCCGGCATTATGTCAATAGAACTAGGAAAATCAAATGGTAGAATACGAGGATGTTGACCATAAAGACCATAGAATGGAGTTTTTTTTGTTGAAGAATGATAAGAATTATTATATGCTAATTCTGCGAGCCACAGAAGCGAAGGCCACGAAGAGGGATCTTCTTCTGCGTAACATCGCAGATATTGTTTTAATGTTTGATTTAACCTTTCAGTTTGGCCGTCAGTTTGTGGATGATAACTTGTAGATAGATTGGAATCAATATGTAAAGCCTGACACCATTTCTGACGGAAATGAGCTGAAAACTGCGAGCCTCTGTCAGATAGAATAACCTTTGGGAGACCATGGAGCTGCACAATATTTTGTAGAATAAGATTAACCAGGATACTTGATGTGGGAAGTCCTTTGCACGCAATAAAATGTGCATATTTAGTTAAACTGTCTATAACTACTAATATTGTGTTTACCTGGTTGACTTCGGGGAGACCTGTAATAAAGTCCATTGAAATATGTTCCCATGGCGCATTAGGAATTGGCAAAGGTATTAATAATCCCTTAGGTTTCACATGAGAACTTTTACAACGGGCACAAATATCACATGATTCTATCATTTGTTTGACATCTTTAATCAAAGTGGGCCACCAAAAATATCTTTTCAGAAGTTCAAGCATTTTTTGGGGTCCTGGATGGCCTGCTACTGGATGAGTATGCAACCATTGAAAAGCTGTGTCTTGTAACTCCTTTGTGGGTAAATAAATGGTTGACTTATAGAATGGTAAACCTTGTCGTATTGAATAATCAGTGCCTTTTCCCAACCAGATTGACCATTCCGTACTGTTGAAATGTGCACGAACAGAATCCAGAAATTCATCAGCAGCTATTAAGCATATAACCTTAGAGGGATTAATGATTGACATTGGTTGAGGTTTCTCATGTACTAGAGTTGAATCTTGTCTAGTTAAAGCATCCGCTTTTCTATTATCACTACCTGGTCTGAAGGTAACAATAAAGTCGAATTCAGCAAAAAATAACATCCACCGTAATTGTCTAGGGGTCAGTACTCGAGCTGAACTCATGAATTGTAAATTCCGATGATCGGTATAGACTGTGATTCGATGGATTGTTCCAGAAAGATAGTGTCTCCATTCTTTGAATGCTGCACGTATTGCCAATAGTTCTTTTTCTGCAATAGTATAGTTTTGTTCCGCAGGGTTAAGTTTTTTAGACATGTAGGCTACAGGATGTAATTGTCCTGTATTAGGATGCCTTTGTGAAAGAATGGCTCCAATGGCTATGTCAGAAGCATCTGCTTCCACTATAAACGGATCTGAACTTCGTGGATGAGCTAGAATAGGGGCCGTGGTAAAAGCTTGTTTTAACATCTGGAATGCTTCTTCCGTTTGTGATGACCAATGAAAGGAGGTATTTTTGCGAAGTAATCTTGTAATGGGAGCCACTTTCTGGGAAAAATGGTCAATAAAACGCTGATAAAAATTGGCAAACCCCAGAAAACATTGAACATCTCAGACAGACTTAGGTGTGGGCCAATCTCTAACAGTTTGAATCTTTCGATCGGTCATTTGCATACCTTTAGGTGTTAAGGTAACACCCAAAAATTCTACTTCTTCCGTATGAAACTCACATTTGCTAAGTTTACAGTAGAGATGATGTTTTCGCAAAGTTTGTAGTACATTCCGCACATGTTCTTTATGGTCTACTTTTGCACTGGAGTAGATTAGAATGTCGTCTATGTAAACAATGACAAATAAATCTAGATATTCTCTTAAAACATCATTAAGAAAATATTGAAATGCAGCAGGAGCATTGCAAAGGCCAAAGGGCATAACTTGATATTCAAATAAGCCATAGCGAGTTTTGAATGCTGTCTTCCATTCATCTCCTTCTCGTATGCGGACCAAATGATAAGCCCCTCGAAGGTCAAGTTTCGTATATATGACAGCTTCTTTGACTTGATCCAATAACACGGGAATTAGAGGCAAAGGATATTTATTTTTGATAGTAATCTTGTTCAAAGCTCTATAATCGATGCACGGTCTTAAATCTCCATTGGCTTTGGGAACGAAGAATAGAGGAGAAGCTGCTGGAGAACGTGAGGGTCGGATTAAATTATTTGCTAAACATTGATCAAGGTATTCCCGTAACTGTTGATTTTCTTTTTCGGAAAGAGCATAAATTCTACAATTTGGGATTGCAGATCCTGGCACCAAATCAATTTGGCAATCATACGGTCGATGGGGTGGTAACGAACTGGCTGCTTGTTCACTGAAAACATCTGCGAATGTGGCATATCGAGATGGTAAATCTATACTTTTTTCTGCTGCAGTAGCAATTTGTTGAATACAAGGTTGAGTAGAAATACAAACTCTTGAACAGAGAGATGATGAGAATGTCATAGTGTTTTTCTTCCAATCTATAAGAGGGTTATGTAACCTTAGCCAAGGCATACCTAAAATAAAACCATATTGTGGAGCTTTGATGACATCGAACTGTATTTGTTCAAAATTGTGCTTACCATTAGAATTGCAACATCTCATTTGAATTGGAGAGGTATGAGTAGTGATTGGACCCCCAGCGAGTTCACTGCCATCCACAGCTTGTACACTTTCAGGTATTATTTTCCTTTGACATGCAAGAAGTAAACGATTTGCAGTTTGGGAGTCCACAAAATTTCCAGTAGCTCCTGAGTCTATCAATGCAAAAGTTTCTTGCCATTTATCCTTTATCAAAAGCTGTATTGAAATACAGAAATGTTTATTCTGTTGACTTGAACGAGAATGTACAGAAGGGACTGTGAGAATACCCAAGGGATTCCCTTCTCCATCTCTTGGGTTTCTTAGTTTTCCTTAATATTTTCTATAGAGGCAACTTGACTCTTGATGTTAGCAAAGGAATCGATTTTGTTTTTAGGTTTTGCCAAACAATCTCTTACGAAATGTCCCTTCTTTCCACAATATAAACACAAACCTCGACGTCGTCTTTGTTCTTTTTCTTCTTTCGTTAAAGGTTGTCTTAATGTTCCAATTTCCATTGGTTCATTAGTAACATCTGAGGAAATAGAGGAAGTAACAGGACGATATTTGTCTTGACGCCAAGTACTGCGATCTGGTCTTTTTCTATCTCCCTTTCTTTCAGAAAGTCTATGATCAAGTCTTAAAGTTAGATTGATTAAATCTGTACATGTTTTAGGTTGAGGATCGATTTGAGCAAGCACATCCTTTAATTCTTCCTTAAGACCTTGATAATAAAGTGCAGCTCTCTTTTCTTCGGGCCAAGCTGTTTCAACTACCAAACTATTAAATTGTGAGAGATAGGAAATAAGATCCTTGTTTCCTTGTTTTAGTTCCAATAGCTCCTTATCAGCAGACATAGTAAATGCCCGTCGATCGAACACCTTTTCAAATTCGTCCACAAATCGACGCCAATTGTACAATAGAGGACTATCCTGTCGTACCAGGGGAACTGCCCAATTAGCTGCATCTCCTGACAAGTAAGAAATCAAAAAGGCAATCCTAGACTGTGGATCTGGGAACGCAGCTGGACGACAAGTGAAATGTAACTCCACTTGAGTAAGGAATATTTGAACCTTGTTAACATCCCCAGAAAATCTTTCAGGAGCAGCCAACGGTATTTGCGTCGGGACATTTACAGATACATTGGTGGGAGCTGGAGGTAACCGTGGTAAAGGGGTACCCCCAGGACCATCTATCTTAGCCTGTAATTGAGTGACTTTATTAACTAAAGCTGCAGTGTCATTCCGAGATTCCAGCAACTCTTTCTGTAATTGTGTTAATGCCTGCATTATTGAATCTAAATTAGCCATCTCTTCAGCAATCGTGCAGATCAAGAGAAAAGAAAACTCGTGGGCTTTCTATTCTGTCAGGGGGGTCCAAATTCTCAGGATCTGCACGATGCTGAACAGGGTCCCACTTCCAGGCAACACCAAAGTCAGATGCTGTAATAGCGCTGAACTTTCGAGTGGCCCAGCCGGGGGAAGGGTTAATCGGGAAGGTACAGCAAGGAGAGAGATCTGAAAAGGAATGGGTTAATTTAAAATATACAAATTGACATTAACTAGAAAATTCTACTAACTGACAAAGATCTCGCTAATTCCTAAGAGAGTATTTGTTTTTAGAAATAAAATCAGCAGCACACCTTGTACCAAGAATTAAACATGTAAACATTTAGCGGGATAATTTCCTCCAAAATAAGTTCTTGTAAAGACTTGAAACTCAGCACCAAGAATTCCTCAATTATTCTCAACTACACAAATATTAATCTTTTTCCTTTAGCAGACCAGTCTTTGTCTTTCTCTTAAACAAAAACACGATGTCACCTTTAAAACATGGCACAATGAAAACCAACACTTTTTAGAATACTTTGAACTTTTTTTTTTAAAAAGGAAAAACAATTATAGCCTTTAGCTTTTCTTTCAAAGAAATCCCCCACAGAGAATGTTGGCTGCCTTAGATTTCCCAGAGAGATCGATCTTCTAATGACACACTGTTGCAAAAACTCAGTTGCGTAACATTTCTGTTTTTAAAACAAGGAATAAACACGGAATTTCAAAAGTGCAACTGTGTTAAAGGAAACTATTCTCCACCGCGAGCCGACCGCTCGCTAAATAAACAAACAGAACTCTGAAGATTATATCAGCTGTTATTCTGGAAGCTAAAAAGGAAATTCCTTACCGCTGCGAGCCGTCTGCTCGCTAAACAAACAAAACGGATCTCTGGTAATTAGGTTCAGAAATCTGAACTGAAATTCCTCACCGCTGCGAGCCGGCCGCTCGCATTTCACAGAACTCTGTCAGCTGCTCACCAGAATGATGTTCATTAGACGCTCGGAATAGAAAGCGTCGGATGAACAGGTGTGGCAGGTATTTATATCCTGGCCACGCCCAAACATAATTGAATTAAAGGGAAGTCTGGGATTTAGAGTTTTCTCTATATTCTGGATTCTTCCATGATGGTGATGTTCAATGCTTTTTCCCTGTTTGAGCATAATGATACCACCAATGACCTGATCTATGAAATAAATGTCTTGTGCCACATATAATACGTGGTTTCTCTATTACATTAGCACAACTGCGCCCGCGTGCTATCGTGGTTCTGACATCTCGGTCATTAGTGAAAGCAAAACAGGAATACACTATTGCACTGTACATGGACGACGTGGTGGTTGCATTGGATGACCAGCTAAGGGCTCTCACAGCTTTTTTCACGGGAGGCTCAGGGTTTTATGAAGGTGTTAGGCTTATGAATAAATCTCTCGAAATCCCAGGCACTCACTCTCAAGCTCCCGGGGGAGACAGCGGACCTGATGGCCTAGCAGTACCTGTTCCAGTGGCAGAAACATTACATCCCCTACTTAGGCATCCAGATAGCTAGGACAGTTCCAGAGACTTCACAAATGAACTATGGGCTCCTACTACCAGACATTAAAAAAGACCTGACACAATGGAGATGACATCCGATATCCTGGCTTGGGAGAATAGCCGCAATCAAAATGTCAATCCTCCCCAAAGTCCTGTTCCTCTTTCAGATGCTACCAGCTGAGCCCGGCCCGGCTCCCTGCTGGCGCTTCATATGTGCAGGGGGAAAACCTAGAATGGCCCGCACCCTGGGCTACCAACCTCCGCTCAAGGGGGGCCTGGGAATTCCAGATATCCAGCAATATTATAGAACAGTTCACCTTTGTTGGCTGGTGGAGTGGTCTCAACCAGAGTCGGACAGCCGCTGGTTGTTCATGGACCGGGCAATTGCTGGTACTTCCCTTTGGAAGATCCCCTTCCTACCATGCTGTCATAGACCATGGGGCTTGTACTCTTACCCCATCATTAGAGCAACCCTGAAGGTTTGGGACCAAGTAGCTTATACTAGAGGTTTGACCTCTTTCCCCTCTCCCCTATCGCCCATTGTGGGGAACCCTTATTTCACACCAGGCTTGGGCCAAGGAGCTTTTTGCCCTTGGACATCCCCAACATGCAGATCCATCGGACATCTGTTTGATGAAGAGGAACTTCTGTCCTTTAAAAGCTTAAAGGCCACCCACTCTCTACCAAAGACCAAGAGAATGATCTACCTCCAGATTCGCCACTGGGTGAAACAGCCCTCGATTCGGGAACCGGCATGCAGACCACTTATGAAGTATGAAAAATGGCTGCTGATGAAGACAACAGACCAGCACATAATCTCGGATCTCTATGACCTGCTTCAGCAAGCAGTCCTGATATCCAGGGTTCTGAGTCAGGCCCGTTGGGAGGCAGCATTGGGTAGACCTCTGACATCCAGGGATTGGGAGATGATTTATTACAGGGCACCACAAACAGCATGTAGTGTAACTAGCATAGAGACTGCACTGAAGATTGCTACCTACTGGTACCTCCCCCTGTTTGGCTCTGCAAAAGCAACCAATCACATTCATCCCAGTGCCGGAGGCGATGTGGCACCTCAGGCACGCTGATCCACCTATTATAGGATTGTCCGAAACTGGTTTCCTACTGGGAGGGAATCTTAAACGACATTGACCGTCATTTGAACACTCAACTCTCGCGATTCCCAGGCTACATCATAATGGGATTACCAAACCCTCTGATATTTCTGCTGAAGTCTCTACGCAGCCGTCAGATCGGCCTAGCATTAAGAGCGGCCTTACAAAACATATTGACCCATTGGGGAACCTCGCAAATCCCTACACCAGTGTTTCCCAAACTTTTTTGACCTGTGGCTCCCTTGACCTATTGGCTGTGAGCTGTGGCTCCCCATTATGTTACTTTTTTTTTCATGGGTGGGGGGATGTATGCACGGCCTCGGGGGTACTCCTATTTTTTTCACTGGAAATAATACTAAGCACTTGACTCCTTGTGCAGAGCGATAAATGATATTTGGGTTCTTTACTAGAAAGGCCTTAATCAGGCTTCACTAAGATCTGAGCACGGCCTACTAATGCTGAGGGATTACTATACAGGTCTGTAAAATCTGTGCTCTCTTTATGCTCCCCACTAGTATACGTTACATAGGCAGCTCACCAAGATTTAGGCTCCCTCCTACTGAGGCATCATATAGGTGTCGATTTGCTAAGTCACTTCTACAAAAAAAAACGTAACACCTTGAAATTCATGGTACCGAAGAGATAAGTGAAAGAGGTAGGGATCATTTGATGAGAAGAGCACCCACATTCTCACGAGTAGATTGAGCTGTCTCCTCTCCTTCCTCCTCTCCTACAGCAACTTGACAAATATCTGATAGATATTTGTTCGGTTTTCTTCATCGTGAGGTAATTTCATATATTACACAATAATGATTGCCATACCATACATGCCAACATTGTAGAACTGAAAGTGGTAAATTTTAAGAACAAAATCGGGCAAATGTATTTTCCTCAATGACATATTTAAGGTGAGAGCAATTTCAGACAGGAGACAGCTAAAAATAGTTAATTTTGCTTTTAAATTTGGGAGCATCTCGTCAAAATTGGGTTGGTATGTATGCACCAAATATTATATTTGTTATCTTTGGTTCAGTGGTTTGTAAATGTCTCAATAGTTTAAAAGTGGAAAATTATCACCTGAAAAACAGAGCAGATTCTAAAAAAACATATTTAAAAGGCACCTCGTTATTTGCCCACAGAATGATTAAATTATTCAAATCAAAAGGACCTCAGCCCTGTAAGATGATGCATTAGTGCAGTACGTGCAGCTGGTGCACAGGGATACTAGGGGGACTGTACCCCAAGCATGGTTATTTTTAGTAACCAACAGGGAGGAAAAGGGATTCCCATCGTCTTGTTCGCATTAGGGCTAATTACACCTTTGCTAGGCCACTGCCTTTATTTAAATTTACATTGATTGAGCCAGTGTTCTGAATTAGCAGCTCAGAAAAGTGAAGCACACCAGGACCATAGGTGACAGTTCATGGCCACTAGAGGGCGCTGCAGGATTTACTAAATAGGAGACAGTGCGTATATCCACCACAAACTAGTTTTCATTATTTAGGTCCGAATCATCAAATGGAAAATCAACGGAATGCAGATTAAACGATTTTGTTTTAGTGCTCGAAATCGAGCGAGCCTTCCTTAGTGGCTATGCCCCTTGCAGGCTGCTGATACTGATCTTCCACTGATACGTATTTTTTTTATTATTGTCATTTAACTCAATGTGGAGGGCAATATATGCATTGGTTCCCAAACTGTGTGCGGCGCCCCTGGCTAGTTTTGACGGCGCACAGGTGAGCCGCGGCGCACAGATTGGGAACCACTGCCCTACACAGTTGGGTTGGTTGCATCTACTATGTCAGATCTTGGGGATGGAAAAGATTACACTCACTCTCACTGCACAGGGGCAACATTTCAGAGAGCTGTGGCACCCCTTTCTGTCCCTTCTCTCTGGAGAGTTGAAAGAGCTGGCTTGTCCTAAATACTTGCGACTCCTATGGCTACTAAAAGGGGATGACCCCTAGGGACCTGTTCTGGTGGGAGATCGCAACAGAAGCCCAGTGCCTCAAACTTATGACTGGATAGCATAAATATGCACCTGGGTGGGTTGGGACAGGGGGGACGGGCTGGGGGTTGGTTGGATATATGTTTTCTTCAATTTGTGGGTGCTGCGCCACCCTCTGTTCAACCATATTGGAAAACCAATAAAGAAATTTTAACAATAAAACTGCACACACAGCTGTAAGCCCACTTGTAGCATTTAATGTACAGGCCCTGTACATGGGGCACCACTTTACTAGGGACTTACAAGCAAATTAAATGTGCCATTTGTGTACAATCAAATTCTAACATGTTTAGGGGAGAGAGTGCAAGCACTTTAGCACTGGTTACCAGTGGTAAAGTGCACAGAGTCTTAAGGCCAGCAAAAACAAGATCAGCAAAAATAGGAGGGGTGCAGGCAAAATGTTTGAGGGAAGACCCTCTTAAGGCTGACAGGTCAAGCAGCTCCTACTTGGATTAGACAGCAAAATAATGCAGCTTCCCCCTGACCTGCATCCTGAGCTGAAAGAGAGTCAGAACTCATGAACCAGGAGCAGGGCAGATTAAAAAAAAACAAGGGAGAGTGCCTCTATTCTGCTGAAGGACAAAAAGGGTGGTTCAACCTGAGCAGCAAATAATGCACTACATATTCTTTCTTAAAGTCTATAATAACACAATCATTAGCATCAGATTTTGGTGTGTTACCTATCCACTGAACTCTCTGTACCATATTAATTCCATTGTGTAGTGAGTACATGGCCCCCAAGCACCCCTTAAACCAGTGAGACACTTTGTTAAGTAACTGTTCATGATCCTCATGCATTCCAGGCTCAAACTATGGAACTCCTTACAAATATTTGTGTAAGGAGTTTCCTCTAGTGGTAACTGCAATACTAGTTGTGATGAAAGAAATACATTTCCTCTTGGTACCTATGATGGCACAATTATGGGACGCCGGGAGGCACCCATGCAACGAGAGCTCCTGCTAGATAGCTGATTGTCTACCTGTGTGGCTTTACCGGCACCACCCATATCACACATATGCTGTACCCAGTCTCTGGTAGTTGTTGATATGTAAGAATTCATCATAAGAGGAATAGTGCCAAAACACTGCTTAGCCTTCAAATCTGATGTGTGACCCTCAATTGTTCCAAGTCTACTATTAGTGGCATCCATAAAGGCAGAAATGCAGCTCTCCTTGAATTTAGAGCAAAGAGCAGCAAAATCACTACCTCCTCCTCCCTCAAAGGTGGCACCAACAGCATCGGAAAAATAGTCGTTAATTTTTCGAGGACATTTAGCCATTTGCTTCGCTTCACTGTGTGAAGCGGGTCTGGCATTCTTATTCTTTTTAGCTGGGGGTGATAGACAGAGAGAATCAGAGCACACCTTTGGGACTTCCACTAATACAAATTCAGTTGGAAACTAGAATTGCAAAAATCAACCCCTTGGCAATAACCGGAGCTATCCTCATGGATGAACCCTGACTACCACGGAGTGAGAGGTGTAATTAAAATTCAAACTATCTTGGAAGTTAGTGGATTTCCTTTTCGCAGCGTACTTGCTATGCAATAGACGCTCCTCAACAGAATCAATCTGCTCATCCAGATCACTCCTAGCATTGGTAGAACCTTAGCAAATGAGTTAAATACGAATTGATACTTACACAAAGTAGCTAAAGACTTTTTCATAGCTGTGCCAGTACTGGTGAACATGAAAATGAAGGTAAACCATTCAGGCATAGAAATAGAGCAAAAACCAAAGCACAAGCTGAGAGGCAGCCTCCTCCAGGCTCTGACGGATGCAGATGGGCCTGGTCTTGAGCCGGTCTTGTAGTAGGCACAGCCTGGGCATAGCCTGCGCATGTCCTGTGCACATCCCATGCTGAACGGTAGTGAAGTGTGCTATATGTGCTGTGGCCCCATCCTTCTCCTGGCTCCCTCTGAACAGCAGTATTCTGGCTTTGAAGTCCCAACAACACCAGAGCGATATCAGGCATCCCAAGCTGCAGGGTAGGTGAAGTGCACTACATGCTCAGTGGCCAATCCTCCTCCTTAAGCCGCCCTCTGAACAGCAGGATCCCGGGCTTTGAAGTCCCAACAACACCAGTGCAATGTCAGGCATCCAGTGCTGTGGGGTGGTGGAGTGAGCTGTAGGCACAGGGGCCCCTCCTCCTCCTGCCTCCATCTGAACAGTAGGGTCCTCAGCTTTGAAGTCCCAACAACACCAGCACATTGTCAGGTGTCCAGTGCTGTCAGGTAGCGGAGAGCGCTGTATGTGCAGTGGCCCCTCCTTCTCCTACCTCCCTCTGAACAGCAGGAACCTATGTCCACATGTACGTACCATTTTTCTTGTCACAAATGGCCTGATTCGCAGAATCAGGCCATTTTCGACAGGAAAAAACAGTTTGTTATGTACAGACCCTATTTTGCAATTCCGTAATCTATCTACCGAATCTCGAAATAGTTTTGGGAGTCGGAATTAGGAAGGGGTGTTCCCTTCCCAATTGCGAGTCGCAGTTCGATGTAGGATTGTTTTGTGACTGGAAATGCGGTCACAAAACAATCGCAGTTAGCACCAATTTCAAATTGTTGCTAACCCATTCACAAACAGGAACGGTTCCCATGAGACCACTTCCCCTTTGTGAATGGTAACGAAAATATTTTTTCAGAGTAGGCAGTGGTCATTTCATTTCATTTTCGTTTTTGAAATGCATCCCGTTTTCCTTTAAGGAAAACGGGCTGCATTAAAAAAAAAACTGCTTTATTTAAAAGAAGTCACAGACATGGTGGTTTGCTGTCCCCAGCAGGCCACCATCCCTGTGAGGGCGGCCATTCCCAATGGGGTCGCAAATTGCGACCTACCTCATGAATATTTATGAGGTAGGTCATTTGCGACCTCTCTGGAAATTGCAAACAGTGTCATTGACACGTTTGTACATCAGGTTTTGCACTTGCAAATAGCGAGTCGTTAAGGCAAGGGTCGCCCCCAGAGGCCCACATGTATTTTTGGGCAGTTCTGCCCCCCTTGGGGGCAGAGAGGACTATTTTTTTTAGGCCTTTCTTCCCCCAAGGGGGGCAGAATCCCAATAGCGCCAGAAAGATATGTTTGTATGTGTGCTTTGTGTTGGGGGGTGGCCCCTTGGGCAAGGGTCGCTCCCCCCGGGGGCGCAATGTATTTATCGTCGTTTCTGCCCCCCTTGGGAGCAGATTGGCCCTATTTTTACGCCGATCTGCCCCCAAGGGCGGCAGAAAGCCACTAGACACCAGGGATTTTATTGTTGGTTTTTATTTTTTGTGTTGGGGGGCGGCCCCTTGGGCAAGGGTCGCCCCCAGGGGCCCACATGTATTTTTGGGCAGTTCTGCCCCCCTTGGGGACAGATAGGCCTATTTTTTTTAGGCCTTTCTGCCCCCAAGGGGGGCAGAATCCCAATAGCGCCAGAAATATTATGTTTTGTATGTGTGCTTTGTGTTGGGGGTTGGCTCCTTGGGCAAGGGTCGCTCCCCCTGGGGGGGCAATGTATTTATCGTCGTTTCTGCCCCCCTTGGGGGCAGATTGGCCTTATTTTTAGGCCAATCTTTCTCCAAGGGGGGCAGAAAGCCACTAGACACCAGGGATTTTATTGTTGGTTTTTATTTTTTGTATTGGGGGGCGGCCCCATGGGCAAGGGTCGCCCCCAGGGGCCCACATGTATTTTTGGGCAGTTCTGCCCCCCTTGGGGACAGATAGGCCTATTTTTTTTAGGCCTGGGGCAGAATCCCAATAGCGCCAGAAATATTATGTTTTGTATGTGTGCTTTGTGTTGGGGGTTGGCCCCTTGGGCAAGGGTCGCTCCCCCTGGGGGGGCAATGTATTTATCGTCGTTTCTGCCCCCCTTGGGGGCAGATTGGCCTTATTTTTAGGCCAATCTGTCCCCAAGGGGGGCAGAAAGCCACTAGACACCAGGGATTTTATTGTTGTTTTTTTTTTTATTTGTGTTGGGGGGCGGCCCCTTGGGCAAGGGTCGGCCCCAGGGGCCCATATGTATTATTGGGCAGTTCTGCCCCCCCAGTAGTTGTCCTGCGGTTTGCGTAGTTGCATGTTTTAGGTAAGTAAATAAATTTACTCCAAGTGAGTATTGTTGCAATGCATGAATGACATGTTTGTAGGTGGTGTACTGAATGCAGGATTGTGTGTGAAATTGTCCTTAGAGTTATGCACAATGATTATTGTGTTGTCTTATGTCTAATTTGCTTTTTTTTTTCTCTTTTTAGTGGGATATCGTTGGTGATTGCTGTGGCTGTGCAGAGTAGTTGCTGGTGAGTCAAGCTTTTTCAGGCAAGTGAGCAGTATAGTTTTTGAGTTTATAATTCTTAGTGATAAACCTATACTTTGTTACTTATCTTACACTGTGCTGGTTGTTGGTGGTGTATTTGTCCAGTTAATTTTTGTAGGAAGGATCATGGCTAGCCGTAGGATGACCGCTCAGCAGGTTGTTAGTGTGCTTTTTGAGTCATCTTCTGACCATGAATATGAGACTGACTCTGCATCTGAGGCAGAGGAGGAAGTGCAGGATTCTGGAAGTGAATTTTCTGTCAGAGATGAATCATCTGATGATGAAGCCACTCTCAGTGCTGATGAAGGGCCTGTTTTAGAGGAGGACAGTGATGTGCCAATGGTGCAGGAGCCAGCGGCTGAAAGGCTTCCCATTGGAAGACCTGACGCATGGGTTGCACCAAACATGGAGCAGCCACAGTTGCCTGCGTTTACTGGTTTTCCAGGGTGTCGAGTTAATACGGAAAACTTTTTGCCCGTCAACTTTTTTGAGTTGTTTATGGACGATATATTTTTGGAAGAGATTGTTGAGCAGACTAATTTGTATGCAGAGCAGTTTTTGAGGGACAACGCTGCCAGACTTAGGCCACACTCTAGAGCTAGCCGGTGGATTCCCACAAATCTGGAAGAGTTGAAAAAGTTCTTGGGTTTAACTTTTTTGATGGGGCTGATAAGGAAGCCATCGCTGTCTTCATATTGGTCTACTAGTCCCTTGATGGCAACTGCTATATTTCCTGCCATCATGAGTCGTAACCGGTATGAGCTTCTTCTTCGGATGTTGCATTTTGTAGATAATGCTTTAGCCTTGCCACGAGATCATCCTGATTCTGACCGTCTTTTTAAGATTAGACCTGTCCTTGATCATTTGGTAGATCGGTTTTCAGAGATCTATGTTCCAGGGAAAGAAATATCTGTAGATGAGTCTTTGGTCCTGTTCAAGGGTCGTTTGGTTTTTAGGCAGTACATTCCTAGCAAGAGGGCACGGTATGGAATTAAATTGTATATGCTGTCAGAAAGTAGTACAGGATATGTTTATAATTTTACCCCCCTGGTTGTCCTCCCACTTTTGGAGTTAGTGAGAAAATTGTGTGGGAACTTGGTAGACGACTGTTTAACAAAGGTCACCATTTATATGTAGATAACTTCTACACTGGAGTTCGGTTGTTCAAGGAGTTGTTCAGAGTGGACACTGTTGCTTGTGGCACAATCCGCTCCAATCGGAAAGGCTATCCAAAAGAGCTTGTCTGTAAAAAACTTGAGAAGGGACAGTGCAGTGCCTTGCGGAATGATGAGCTGCTAGCTCTGAAATTTGTAGACAAGAGGGATGTATACATGCTAAGCACCATCCATGATGAGAGTACTTCACCTGTGGCTGTTTGGGGTCAGGTTGCCGAAGTGCGCAAACCTGTGTGCATCTTAGACTATAATAAGCACATGGGTGGTGTTGATAGAGTAGATCAGAGGTTAGAACCTTACACTGCTGCTCGTAAATCTTATGTGTGGTATAAGAAATTAGCGCTTCACTTGTTCCACTTGGCAACTTTTAATGCTTTTGTTGTGTTTAAGGATAGTTCTCCAGAGTCAAGGATGACATTTGTGAAATTTCAGGAGTCTATCATAGCTAGCCTTGTTGTGCTGGAACAGTCAAGAGTTCCTAGAGAAGCAGTGGTGGAGGATGTGGCTAGATTGAAAGATCGTCACTTTGCTGAGCACATTCCTCCCACGGCCCAAAAAAACTTTCCTGCTAAGAGATGTAGAGTCTGTGCTCGAAGAGGTATCAGGAAGGAGACTAGGATGTACTGCCCTGATTGTCCTTCAAAGCCTGGGCTGTGTGTGGGTGGCTGTTTCAGGAGCTACCACACACAGAAGAATTATTGGGAAATTCCGTGAGCGTAAACTGGTGTTTTATTTTTTTATATGTTCGGTTTCACTGTTGGCATTAGTCATGTATTCAGTTAGAGCTTTTGTGTTTGTAGTTTTGTACTAATTTATGATTAGTGGTTTCTTTGTTGTTTAAAAACAAAAAAAAGGGGATGGCATGTGTAGGGTGGCGCTTGGCTGGCGGCGTGGGTGGGGTGGCGCTTGGCTGGCGGTGTGTGTGGGGTGGCGCTTGGCTGGCGGTGTGGCGGTGTGGGTGGGGTGGTGCTTGGCTGGCGGTGTGTGTGGGGTGGCGCTTGGCTGGCGGTGTGGCGGTGTGGGTGTGGTGGCGCTTGGCTGGCGGTGTGGGTGGGGTGGCGCTTGGCTGGCGGTGTGTGTAGGGTGGCGCTTGGCTGGTGGTGTGTGTGGGGTGGCGCTTGGCTGGCGGTGTGAGTGGGGTGGCGCTGGGCTGGCGGTGTGGGTGTGGTGGCGCTGGGCTGGCGGTGTGTGTGGGGTGGCGCTGGGCTGGCGGTGTGTGTGGGGTGGCGCTTGGCTGGTGGTGTGGGTGGGGTGGCGCTTGGCTGGCAGTGCCGGCCAAATGCCAGTCCACACACTCATCAGCTGGTGTGATTGCTGTATCAGGCATGTGGGCGTATGAAAGTGATGGGCCCTTGACTTGCGCTGTCTGTGGATGCGAGTCTTGTAATGTGCTGGGCCCGTGGCTGGCGGCGTGAATGGTCTAGTGCATGTCATGTATGAAAGGTGTGTGAATGGACTGTAAAGCGGTTGGTGCCTTGTCGTGGCTTTACAGCTCACGAGCTGTGAGTCATTGGTTCAGTTTTTTAGCCTTTCAGTTATTACAAGTGCATTTCACTTTTGTGAAATCTCTTGTTAATAAAATTTGATCTACTGAACCATCACTCACCCTCGTGCCAAATCCAACCAGTATGTGTGGTACAAATGACAAAACCTGCTCCGCTGTAATCAGGCGTCGCAGCACACTTGAGACACGCTAGGTGCCTCGGGTGGGACCCCGATGATGAAGCATGCCACCAACTTGGTTGGTGGGTGAGGGGTCTTCTTCACATAACCTAAGTGTGTTTCTTTTCACAATTTTAGTGTTTGGCACATCACGGACGTATGTGCACACATCAAAGTGATATATTCCAAAAATACCTGTGTTTGGGGGGGAGGGCCTACCTATGTTTTTGGTCCTGGGTGCGGCCGTCATGTAGGGAAACCTACAAAACCCCGAAACTTTTTAAAACTAGGCACCCCAAGGAGTCTAAGGAGGTGTGGCTTGCGTGGCTCCCCCAACATTTTCTTACCCAGACTCCTCTGTAAACCTCAAAATTTGCATAAAAAAGCATATTTTCCTGATTTTTCTTAGTAGGATCACCGCTCCAGCACAAAATTCCTACTCCCCAGTTTTCCCCTCAGTCTCCCAAGTAAAATGACACCTCACTTATGTGGGTCCCCAAAGTAGAGTCCGTCTAAAGATGTATAAAAGAATATGCCCTTATAAACTTGCTGTGCTATCCCTTCTATCCCTTCAGGTTTTGGGCCTTATTCTGTTGCAGGCACCTGGCCCACCCACACAAGTGAGGTATCATTTTTATCGGGAGACTTGGGGGAACGCTGGGTGGAAGGAAATTTGTGGCTCCTATCAGATTCCAGAACTTTCTGCCACAGAAATGTGAGGAACATGTGTTTTTTTAGCCAAATTTTGAGGTTTGCAAAGGATTCTGGGTAACAGAACCTGGTCCGAGCCCCGCAAGTCACCCTCCTTGGATTCCCCTAGGTCTCTAGTTTTCAGAAATGCACAGGTTTGGTAGGTTTCCCTAGGTGCCGGCTGAGCTACAGGCCAAAATCCACAGGTAGGCACTGTTTTCTTTAAAAAAATGGGATGTGTCCACGTTGCGTTTTGGGGCGTTTCCTGTCGCGGGCGCTAGGCCTACCCACGCAAGTGAGGTATCATTTTTATCGGGAGACTTGGGGGAACGCTGGGTGGAAGGAAATTTGTGGCTCCTCTCGGATTCCAGAACTTTCTGCCACAGAAATGTGAGGAACATGTGTTTTTTTAGCTAAATTGTGAGGTTTGCAAAGGATTCTGGTTAACAGAACCTGGTCCGAGCCCCGCAAGTCACCCCATCTTGAATTCCCCTAGGTCTCTAGTTTTCAGAAATGCACAGGTTTGGTAGGTTTCCCTAGGTGCCGGCTGAGCTAGAGGCGAAAATCTACAGGTAGGCACTTCGCAAAAAACACCTCTGTTTTCTTCCAAAATTTAGGATGTGTCCACGTTGCGCTTTGGGGTGTTTCCTGTCGCGGGCGCTAGGCCTACCCACGCAAGTGAGGTATCATTTTTATCGGGAGACTTGGGGGAACGCTGGGTGGAAGGAAATTTGTGCCTCCTCTCAGATTCCAGAACTTTCTGCCACAGAAATGTGAGGAACATGTGTTTTTTTAGCCAAATTTTGAGGTTTGCAAAGGATTCTGGGTAACAGAACCTGGTCCGAGCCCCGCAAGTCACCCCTCCTTGGATTCCCCTAGGTCTCTAGTTTTCAGAAATGCACAGGTTTGGTAGGTTTCCCTAGGTGCCGGCTGAGCTACAGGCCAAAATCCACAGGTAGGCACTGTTTTCTTTAAAAAAATGGGATGTGTCCACGTTGCGTTTTGGGGCGTTTCCTGTCGCGGGCGCTAGGCCTACCCACGCAAGTGAGGTATCATTTTTATCGGGAGACTTGGGGGAACGCTGGGTGGAAGGAAATTTGTGGCTCCTCTCGGATTCCAGAACTTTCTGCCACAGAAATGTGAGGAACATGTGTTTTTTAGCTAAATTTTGAGGTTTGCAAAGGATTCTGGTTAACAGAACCTGGTCCGAGCCCCGCAAGTCACCCCATCTTGAATTCCCCTAGGTCTCTAGTTTTCAGAAATGCACAGGTTTGGTAGGTTTCCCTAGGTGCCGGCTGAGCTAGAGGCCAAAATCTACAGGTAGGCACTTCGCAAAAAACACCTCTGTTTTCTTCCAAAATTTAGGATGTGTCCACGTTGCGCTTTGGGGTGTTTCCTGTCGCCGGCGCTAGACCTACCCACGCAAGTGAGGTATCATTTTTATCGGGAGACTTGGGGGAACGCTGGGTGGAAGGAAATTTGTGGCTCCTCTCAGATTCCAGAACTTTCTGCCACAGAAATGTGAGGAACATGTGTTTTTTAGCCAGATGTTGAGGTTTGCAAAGGATTCTGGGTAACAGAACCTGGTCCGAGCCCCGCAAGTCACCCCTCCTTGGATTCCCCTAGGTCTCTAGTTTTCAGAAATGCACAGGTTTGGTAGGTTTCCCTAGGTGCCGGCTGAGCTAGAGGCGAAAATCTACAGGTAGGCACTTCGCAAAAAACACCTCTGTTTTCTTCCAAAATTTAGGATGTGTCCACGTTGCGCTTTGGGGTGTTTCCTGTCGCGGGCGCTAGGCCTACCCACGCAAGTGAGGTATTATTTTTATCGGGAGACTTGGGGGAACGCTGGGTGGATGGAAATTTGTGCCTCCTCTCAGATTCCAGAACTTTCTGCCACAGAAATGTGAGGAACATGTGTTTTTTTAGCCAAATTTTGAGGTTTGCAAAGGATTCTGGGTAACAGAACCTGGTCCGAGCCCCGCAAGTCACCCCTCCTTGGATTCCCCTAGGTCTCTAGTTTTCAGAAATGCACAGGTTTGGTAGGTTTCCCTAGGTGCTGGCTGAGCTAGAGGCCAAAATCTACAGGTAGGCACTTCGCAAAAAACACCTCTGTTTTCTTCCAAAATTTAGGATGTGTCCACGTTGCGCTTTGGGGTGTTTCCTGTCACGGGCGCTAGGCCTACCCACGCAAGTGAGGTATCATTTTTATCGGGAGACTTGGGGAAAAGCTGGGTGGAAGGAAATTTGTGGCTCCTCTCAGATTCCAGAACTTTCTGCCACAGAAATGTGAGGAACATGTGTTTTTTTAGCCAAATTTTGAGGTTTGCAAAGGATTCTGGGTAACAGAACCTGGTCCGAGCCCCGCAAGTCACCCCTCCTTGGATTCCCCTAGGTCTCTAGTTTTCAGAAATGCACAGGTTTGGTAGGTTTCCCTAGGTGCCGGCTGAGCTAGAGGCCAAAATCTACAGGTAGGCACTTCGCAAAAAACACCTCTGTTTTCTTCCAAAATTTAGGATGTGTCCACGTTGCGCTTTGGGGTGTTTCCTGTCGCCGGCGCTAGACCTACCCACGCAAGTGAGGTATCATTTTTATCGGGAGACTTGGGGGAACGCTGGGTGGAAGGACATTTGTGGCTCCTCTCAGATTCCAGAACTTTCTGCCACAGAAATGTGAGGAACATGTGTTTTTTTAGCCAAATTTTGAGGTTTGCAAAGGATTCTGGGTAACAGAACCTGGTCCGAGCCCCGCAAGTCACCCCATCTTGAATTCCCCTAGGTCTCTAGTTTTTAGAAATGCACAGGTTTGGTAGGTTTCCCTGGTGCCGGCTGAGCTAGAGGCCAAAATCTACAGGTAGGCACTTCGCAAAAAACACCTCTGTTTTCTTCCAAAATTTTGGATGTGTCCACGTTGCGCTTTGGGGTGTTTCCTGTCGCGGGCGCTAGGCCTACCCACGCAAGTGAGGTATCATTTTTATCGGGAGACTTGGGGGAACGCTGTGTGGAAGGAAATTTGTGCCTCCTCTCAGATTCCAGAACTTTCTGCCACAGAAATGTGAGGAACATGTGTTTTTTTAGCCAAATTTTGAGGTTTGCAAAGGATTCTGGGTAACAGAACCTGGTCCGAGCCCCGCAAGTCACCCCTCCTTGGATTCCCCTAGGTCTTTAGTTTTCAGAAATGCACAGGTTTGGTAGGTTTCCCTAGGTGCCGGCTGAGCTAGAGGCCAAAATCTACAGGTAGGCACTTCGCAAAAAACACCTCTGTTTTCTTCCAAAATGTAGGATGTGTCCACGTTGCGCTTTGGGGTGTTTCCTGTCGCGGGCGCTAGGCCTACCCACGCAAGTGAGGTATCGATTTTATCGGGAGACTTGGGAGAACGCTGGGTGGAAGGAAATTTGTGGCTCCTCTCAGATTCCAGAATTTTCTGCCACAGAAATGTGAGGAACATGTGTTTTTTTAGCCAAATTTTGAGGTTTGCAAAGGATTCTGGGTAACAGAACCTGGTCCGAGCCCCGCAAGTCACCCCTCCTTGGATTCCCCTAGGTCTCTAGTTTTCAGAAAGGCACAGGTTTGGTAGGTTTCCCTAGGTGCCGGCTGAGCTACAGGCCAAAATCCACAGGTAGGCACTGTTTTCTTTAAAAAAATGGGATGTGTCCACGTTGCGTTTTGGGGCGTTTCCTGTCGCGGGCGCTAGGCCTACCCACGCAAGTGAGGTATCATTTTTATCGGGAGACTTGGGGGAACACTGGGTGGAAGGAAATTTGTGGCTCCTCTCGGATTTCAGAACTTTCTGCCACAGAAATGTGAGGAACATGTGTTTTTTTAGCTAAATTTTGAGGTTTGCAAAGGATTCTGGTTAACAGAACCTGGTCCGAGCCCCGCAAGTCACCCCATCTTGAATTCCCCTAGGTCTCTAGTTTTCAGAAATGCACAGGTTTGGTTGGTTTCCTTAGGTGCCGGCTGAGCTAGAGGCCAAAATCTACAGGTAGGCACTTCGCAAAAAACACCTCTGTTTTCTTCCAAAATTTAGGATGTGTCCACGTTGCGCTTTGGGGTGTTTCCTGTCGCCGGCGCTAGACCTACCCACGCAAGTGAGGTATCATTTTTATCGGGGGACTTGGGGGAACGCTGGGTAGAAGGAAATTTGTGGCTCCTCTCAGATTCCAGAACTTTCTGCCACAGAAATGTGAGGAACATGTGTTTTTTTAGCCAAATTTTGAGGTTTGCAAAGGATTCTGGGTAACAGAACCTGGTCCGAGCCCCGCAAGTCACCCCTCCTTGGATTCCCCAAGGTCTCTAGTTTTCAGAAATGCACAGGTTTGGTAGGTTTCCGTAGGTGCCGGCTGAGCTAGAGGCGAAAATCTACAGGTAGGCACTTCGCAAAAAACACCTCTGTTTTCTTCCAAAATTTAGGATGTGTCCACGTTGCGCTTTGGGGTGTTTCCTGTCGCGGGCGCTAGGCCTACCCACGCCAGTGAGGTATCATTTTTATTGGGAGACTTGGGGGAACGCTGGGTGGAAGGAAATTTGTGGCTCCTCTCAGATTCCAGAACTTTCTGCCACAGAAATGTGAGGAACATGTGTTTTTTTAGCCAAATTTTGAGGTTTGCAAAGGATTCTGGGTAACAGAACCTGGTCCGAGCCCCGCAAGTCACCCCTCCTTGGATTCCCCTAGGTCTCTAGTTTTCAGAAATGCACAGGTTTGTTGGTTTCCCTAGGTGCCGGCTGAGCTAGAGGCCAAAATCTACAGGTAGGCACTTCGCAAAAAACACCTCTGTTTTCTTCCAAAATTTAGGACGTGTCTATGTTGCGCTTTGGGGTGTTTCCTGTCGCGGGCGCTAGGCCTACCCATGCAAGTGAGGTATCATTTTTATCGGGAGACTTGGGGGAACGCTGGGTGGAAGGAAATTTGTGCCTCCTCTCAGATTCCAGAACTTTCTGCCACAGAAATGTGAGGAACATGTGTTTTTTTAGCCAAATTTTGAGGTTTGCAAAGGATTCTGGGTAACAGAACCTGGTCCTAGCCCCGCAAGTCACCCCTCCTTGGATTCCCCTAGGTCTTTAGTTTTCAGAAATGCACAGGTTTGGTAGGTTTCCCTAGGTGCCGGCTGAGCTAGAGGCCAAAATCTACAGGTAGGCACTTCGCAAAAAACACCTCTGTTTTCTTCCAAAATTTAGGATGTGTCCACGTTGCGCTTTGGGGTGTTTCCTGTCGCGGGCGCTAGGCCTACCCACGCAAGTGAGGTATCGATTTTATCGGGAGACTTGGGGGAACGCTGGGTGGAAGGAAATTTGTGGCTGCTCTCAGATTCCAGAACTTTCTGCCACAGAAATGTGAGGAACATGTGTTTTTATAGCCAAATTATGAGGTTTGCAAAGGATTCTGGATAACAGAACCTGGTCCGAGCCCCGCAAGTCACCCCTCCTTGGATTCCCCTAGGTCTCTAGTTTTCAGAAATGCACAGGTTTGGTAGGTTTCCCTAGGTGCCGGCTGAGCTACAGGCCAAAATCCACAGGTAGGCACTGTTTTCTTTAAAAAAATGGGATGTGTCCACGTTGCGTTTTGGGGCGTTTCCTGTCGCGGGCGCTAGGCCTACCCACGCAAGTGAGGTATCATTTTTATCGGGAGACTTGGGGGAACGCTGGGTGGAAGGAAATTTGTGGCTCCTCTCGGATTCCAGAACTTTCTGCCACAGAAATGTGAGGAATATGTGTTTTTTTAGCTAAATTTTGAGGTTTGCAAAGGATTCTGGTTAACAGAACCTGGTCCGAGACCCGCAAGTCACCCCATCTTGAATTCCCCTAGGTCTCTAGTTTTCAGAAATGCACAGGTTTGGTAGGTTTCCCTAGGTGCCGGCTGAGCTAGAGGCCAAAATCTACAGGTAGGCACTTCGCAAAAAACACCTCTGTTTTCTTCCAAAATTTAGGATGTGTCCACGTTGCGCTTTGGGGTGTTTCCTGTCGCCGGCGCTAGACCTACCCACGCAAGTGAGGTATCATTTTTATCGGGAGACTTGGGGGAACGCTGGGTGGAAGGACATTTGTGGCTCCTCTCAGATTCCAGAACTTTCTGCCACAGAAATGTGAGGAACATGTGTTTTTTTAGCCAAGTTTGAGGTTTGCAAAGGATTCTGGGTAACAGAACCTGGTCCGAGCCCCGCAAGTCACCCCATCTTGAATTCCCCTAGGTCTCTAGTTTTTAGAAATGCACAGGTTTGGTAGGTTTCCCTGGTGCCGGCTGAGCTAGAGGCCAAAATCTACAGGTAGGCACTTCGCAAAAAACACCTCTGTTTTCTTCCAAAATTTTGGATGTGTCCACGTTGCGCTTTGGGGTGTTTCCTGTCGCGGGCGCTAGGCCTACCCACGCAAGTGAGGTATCATTTTTATCGGGAGACTTGGGGGAACGCTGTGTGGAAGGAAATTTGTGCCTCCTCTCAGATTCCAGAACTTTCTGCCACAGAAATGTGAGGAACATGTGTTTTTTTAGCCAAATTTTGAGGTTTGCAAAGGATTCTGGGTAACAGAACCTGGTCCGAGCCCCGCAAGTCACCCCTCCTTGGATTCCCCTAGGTCTTTAGTTTTCAGAAATGCACAGGTTTGGTAGGTTTCCCTAGGTGCCGGCTGAGCTAGAGGCCAAAATCTACAGGTAGGCACTTCGCAAAAAACACCTCTGTTTTCTTCCAAAATGTAGGATGTGTCCACGTTGCGCTTTGGGGTGTTTCCTGTCGCGGGCGCTAGACCTACCCACGCAAGTGAGGTATCGATTTTATCGGGAGACTTGGGGGAACGCTGGGTGCAAGGAAATTTGTGGCTCCTCTCAGATTCCAGAACTTTCTGCCACAGAAATGTGAGGAACATGTGTTTTTGTAGCCAAATTTTGAGGTTTGCAAAGGATTCTGGGTAACAGAACCTGGTCCGAGCCCCGCAAGTCACCCCTCCTTGGATTCCCCTAGGTCTCTAGTTTTCAGAAAGGCACAGGTTTGGTAGGTTTCCCTAGGTGCCGGCTGAGCTACAGGCCAAAATCCACAGGTAGGCACTGTTTTCTTTAAAAAAATGGGATGTGTCCACGTTGCGTTTTGGGGCGTTTCCTGTCGCGGGCGCTAGGCCTACCCACGCAAGTGAGGTATCATTTTTATCGGGAGACTTGGGGGAACACTGGGTGGAAGGAAATTTGTGGCTCCTCTCGGATTTCAGAACTTTCTGCCACAGAAATGTGAGGAACATGTGTTTTTTTAGCTAAATTTTGAGGTTTGCAAAGGATTCTGGTTAACAGAACCTGGTCCGAGCCCCGCAAGTCACCCCATCTTGAATTCCCCTAGGTCTCTAGTTTTCAGAAATGCACAGGTTTGGTAGGTTTCCTTAGGTGCCGGCTGAGCTAGAGGCCAAAATCTACAGGTAGGCACTTCGCAAAAAACACCTCTGTTTTCTTCCAAAATTTAGGATGTGTCCACGTTGCGCTTTGGGGTGTTTCCTGTCGCCGGCGCTAGACCTACCCACGCAAGTGAGGTATCATTTTTATCGGGGGACTTGGGGGAACGCTGGGTGGAAGGAAATTTGTGGCTCCTCTCAGATTCCAGAACTTTCTGCCACAGAAATGTGAGGAACATGTGTTTTTTTAGCCAAATTTTGAGGTTTGCAAAGGATTCTGGGTAACAGAACCTGGTCCGAGCCCCGCAAGTCACCCCATCTTGAATTCCCCTAGGTCTCTAGTTTTCAGAAAGGCACAGGTTTGGTAGGTTTCCCTAGGTGCCGGCTGAGCTACAGGTCAAAATCCACAGGTAGGCACTGTTTTCTTTAAAAAAATGGGATGTGTCCACGTTGCGTTTTGGGGCGTTTCCTGTCGCGGGCGCTAGGCCTACCCACGCAAGTGAGGTATCATTTTTATCGGGAGACTTGGGGGAACACTGGGTGGAAGGAAATTTGTGGCTCCTCTCGGATTTCAGAACTTTCTGCCACAGAAATGTGAGGAACATGTGTTTTTTTAGCTAAATTTTGAGGTTTGCAAAGGATTCTGGTTAACAGAACCTGGTCCGAGCCCCGCAAGTCACCCCATCTTGAATTCCCCTAGGTCTCTAGTTTTCAGAAATGCACAGGTTTGGTAGGTTTCCTTAGGTGCCGGCTGAGCTAGAGGCCAAAATCTACAGGTAGGCACTTCGCAAAAAACACCTCTGTTTTCTTCCAAAATTTAGGATGTGTCCACGTTGCGCTTTGGGGTGTTTCCTGTCGCCGGCGCTAGACCTACCCACGCAAGTGAGGTATCATTTTTATCGGGGGACTTGGGGGAACGCTGGGTGGAAGGAAATTTGTGGCTCCTCTCGGATTCCAGAACTTTCTGCCACAGAAATGTGAGGAACATGTGTTTTTTAGCTAAATTTTGAGGTTTGCAAAGGATTCTGGTTAACAGAACCTGGTCCGAGCCCCGCAAGTCACCCCATCTTGAATTCCCCTAGGTCTCTAGTTTTCAGAAATGCACAGGTTTGGTAGGTTTCCCTAGGTGCCGGCTGAGCTAGAGGCCAAAATCTACAGGTAGGCACTTCGCAAAAAACACCTCTGTTTTCTTCCAAAATTTAGGATGTGTCCACGTTGCGCTTTGGGGTGTTTCCTGTCGCCGGCGCTAGACCTACCCACGCAAGTGAGGTATCATTTTTATCGGGAGACTTGGGGGAACGCTGGGTGGAAGGAAATTTGTGGCTCCTCTCAGATTCCAGAACTTTCTGCCACAGAAATGTGAGGAACATGTGTTTTTTAGCCAGATGTTGAGGTTTGCAAAGGATTCTGGGTAACAGAACCTGGTCCGAGCCCCGCAAGTCACCCCTCCTTGGATTCCCCTAGGTCTCTAGTTTTCAGAAATGCACAGGTTTGGTAGGTTTCCCTAGGTGCCGGCTGAGCTAGAGGCGAAAATCTACAGGTAGGCACTTCGCAAAAAACACCTCTGTTTTCTTCCAAAATTTAGGATGTGTCCACGTTGCGCTTTGGGGTGTTTCCTGTCGCGGGCGCTAGGCCTACCCACGCAAGTGAGGTATTATTTTTATCGGGAGACTTGGGGGAACGCTGGGTGGATGGAAATTTGTGCCTCCTCTCAGATTCCAGAACTTTCTGCCACAGAAATGTGAGGAACATGTGTTTTTTTAGCCAAATTTTGAGGTTTGCAAAGGATTCTGGGTAACAGAACCTGGTCCGAGCCCCGCAAGTCACCCCTCCTTGGATTCCCCTAGGTCTCTAGTTTTCAGAAATGCACAGGTTTGGTAGGTTTCCCTAGGTGCTGGCTGAGCTAGAGGCCAAAATCTACAGGTAGGCACTTCGCGAAAAACACCTCTGTTTTCTTCCAAAATTTAGGATGTGTCCACGTTGCGCTTTGGGGTGTTTCCTGTCGCGGGCGCTAGGCCTACCCACGCAAGTGAGGTATCATTTTTATCGGGAGACTTGGGGGAACGCTGTGTGGAAGGAAATTTGTACCTCCTCTCAGATTCCAGAACTTTCTGCCACAGAAATGTGAGGAACATGTGTTTTTTTAGCCAAATTTTGAGGTTTGCAAAGGATTCTGGGTAACAGAACCTGGTCCGAGCCCCGCAAGTCACCCTTCCTTGGATTCCCCTAGGTCTTTAGTTTTCAGAAATGCACAGGTTTGGTAGGTTTCCCTAGGTGCCGGCTGAGCTAGAGGCCAAAATCTACAGGTAGGCACTTCGCAAAAAACACCTCTGTTTTCTTCCAAAATGTAGGATGTGTCCACGTTGCGCTTTGGGGTGTTTCCTGTCGCGGGCGCTAGGCCTACCCACGCAAGTGAGGTATCGATTTTATCGGGAGACTTGGGGGAACGCTGGGTGGAAGGAAATTTGTGGCTCCTCTCAGATTCCAGAACTTTCTGCCACAGAAATGTGAGGAACATGTGTTTTTTTAGCCAAATTTTGAGGTTTGCAAAGGATTCTGGGTAACAGAACCTGGTCCGAGCCCCGCAAGTCACCCCTCCTTGGATTCCCCTAGGTCTCTAGTTTTCAGAAAGGCACAGGTTTGGTAGGTTTCCCTAGGTGCCGGCTGAGCTACAGGCCAAAATCCACAGGTAGGCACTGTTTTCTTTAAAAAAATGGGATGTGTCCACGTTGCGTTTTGGGGCGTTTCCTGTCGCGGGCGCTAGGCCTACCCACGCAAGTGAGGTATCATTTTTATCGGGAGACTTGGGGGAACACTGGGTGGAAGGAAATTTGTGGCTCCTCTCGGATTTCAGAACTTTCTGCCACAGAAATGTGAGGAACATGTGTTTTTTTAGCTAAATTTTGAGGTTTGCAAAGGATTCTGGTTAACAGAACCTGGTCCGAGCCCCGCAAGTCACCCCATCTTGAATTCCCCTAGGTCTCTATTTTTCAGAAATGCACAGGTTTGGTAGGTTTCCTTAGGTGCCGGCTGAGCTAGAGGCCAAAATCTACAGGTAGGCACTTCGCAAAAAACACCTCTGTTTTCTTCCAAAATTTAGGATGTGTCCACGTTGCGCTTTGGGGTGTTTCCTGTCGCCGGCGCTAGACCTACCCACGCAAGTGAGGTATCATTTTTATCGGGGGACTTGGGGGAACGCTGGGTGGAAGGAAATTTGTGGCTCCTCTCAGATTCCAGAACTTTCTGCCACAGAAATGTGAGGAACATGTGTTTTTTTAGCCAAATTTTGAGGTTTGCAAAGGATTCTGGGTAACAGAACCTGGTCCGAGCCCCGCAAGTCACCCCATCTTGAATTCCCCTAGGTCTCTAGTTTTCAGAAAGGCACAGGTTTGGTAGGTTTCCCTAGGTGCCGGCTGAGCTACAGGCCAAAATCCACAGGTAGGCACTGTTTTCTTTAAAAAAATGGGATGTGTCCACGTTGCGTTTTGGGGCGTTTCCTGTCGCGGGCGCTAGGCCTACCCACGCAAGTGAGGTATCATTTTTATCGGGAGACTTGGGGGAACACTGGGTGGAAGGAAATTTGTGGCTCCTCTCGGATTTCAGAACTTTCTGCCACAGAAATGTGAGGAACATGTGTTTTTTTAGCTAAATTTTGAGGTTTGCAAAGGATTCTGGTTAACAGAACCTGGTCCGAGCCCCGCAAGTCACCCCATCTTGAATTCCCCTAGGTCTCTAGTTTTCAGAAATGCACAGGTTTGGTAGGTTTCCTTAGGTGCCGGCTGAGCTAGAGGCCAAAATCTACAGGTAGGCACTTCGCAAAAAACACCTCTGTTTTCTTCCAAAATTTAGGATGTGTCCACGTTGCGCTTTGGGGTGTTTCCTGTCGCCGGCGCTAGACCTACCCACGCAAGTGAGGTATCATTTTTATCGGGGGACTTGGGGGAACGCTGGGTGGAAGGAAATTTGTGGCTCCTCTCGGATTCCAGAACTTTCTGCCACAGAAATGTGAGGACATGTGTTTTTTAGCTAAATTTTGAGGTTTGCAAAGGATTCTGGTTAACAGAACCTGGTCCGAGCCCCGCAAGTCACCCCATCTTGAATTCCCCTAGGTCTCTAGTTTTCAGAAATGCACAGGTTTGGTAGGTTTCCCTAGGTGCCGGCTGAGCTAGAGGCCAAAATCTACAGGTAGGCACTTCGCAAAAAACACCTCTGTTTTCTTCCAAAATTTAGGATGTGTCCACGTTGCGCTTTGGGGTGTTTCCTGTCGCCGGCGCTAGACCTACCCACGCAAGTGAGGTATCATTTTTATCGGGAGACTTGGGGGAACGCTGGGTGGAAGGAAATTTGTGGCTCCTCTCAGATTCCAGAACTTTCTGCCACAGAAATGTGAGGAACATGTGTTTTTTAGCCAGATGTTGAGGTTTGCAAAGGATTCTGGGTAACAGAACCTGGTCCGAGCCCCGCAAGTCACCCCTCCTTGGATTCCCCTAGGTCTCTAGTTTTCAGAAATGCACAGGTTTGGTAGGTTTCCCTAGGTGCCGGCTGAGCTAGAGGCGAAAATCTACAGGTAGGCACTTCGCAAAAAACACCTCTGTTTTCTTCCAAAATTTAGGATGTGTCCACGTTGCGCTTTGGGGTGTTTCCTGTCGCGGGCGCTAGGCCTACCCACGCAAGTGAGGTATTATTTTTATCGGGAGACTTGGGGGAACGCTGGGTGGATGGAAATTTGTGCCTCCTCTCAGATTCCAGAACTTTCTGCCACAGAAATGTGAGGAACATGTGTTTTTTTAGCCAAATTTTGAGGTTTGCAAAGGATTCTGGGTAACAGAACCTGGTCCGAGCCCCGCAAGTCACCCCTCCTTGGATTCCCCTAGGTCTCTAGTTTTCTGAAATGCACAGGTTTGGTAGGTTTCCCTAGGTGCTGGCTGAGCTAGAGGCCAAAATCTACAGGTAGGCACTTCGCAAAAAACACCTCTGTTTTCTTCCAAAATTTAGGATGTGTCCACGTTGCGCTTTGGGGTGTTTCCTGTCACGGGCGCTAGGCCTACCCACGCAAGTGAGGTATCATTTTTATCGGGAGACTTGGGGAAAAGCTGGGTGGAAGGAAATTTGTGGCTCCTCTCAGATTCCAGAACTTTCTGCCACAGAAATGTGAGGAACATGTGTTTTTTTAGCCAAATTTTGAGGTTTGCAAAGGATTCTGGGTAACAGAACCTGGTCCGAGCCCCGCAAGTCACCCCTCCTTGGATTCCCCTAGGTCTCTAGTTTTCAGAAATGCACAGGTTTGGTAGGTTTCCCTAGGTGCCGGCTGAGCTAGAGGCCATAATCTACAGGTAGGCACTTCGCAAAAAACACCTCTGTTTTCTTCCAAAATTTAGGATGTGTCCACGTTGCGCTTTGGGGTGTTTCCTGTCGCCGGCGCTAGACCTACCCACGCAAGTGAGGTATCATTTTTATCGGGAGACTTGGGGGAACACTGGGTGGAAGGAAATTTGTGGCTCCTCTCGGATTTCAGAACTTTCTGCCACAGAAATGTGAGGAACATGTGTTTTTTTAGCTAAATTTTGAGGTTTGCAAAGGATTCTGGTTAACAGAACCTGGTCCGAGCCCCGCAAGTCACCCCATCTTGAATTCCCCTAGGTCTCTAGTTTTCAGAAATGCACAGGTTTGGTAGGTTTCCTTAGGTGCCGGCTGAGCTAGAGGCCAAAATCTACAGGTAGGCACTTCGCAAAAAACACCTCTGTTTTCTTCCAAAATTTAGGATGTGTCCACGTTGCGCTTTGGAGTGTTTCCTGTCGCCGGCGCTAGACCTACCCACGCAAGTGAGGTATCATTTTTATCGGGGGACTTGGGGGAACGCTGGGTGGAAGGAAATTTGTGGCTCCTCTCAGATTCCAGAACTTTCTGCCACAGAAATGTGAGGAACATGTGTTTTTTTAGCCAAATTTTGAGGTTTGCAAAGGATTCTGGGTAACAGAACCTGGTCCGAGCCCCGCAAGTCACCCCTCCTTGGATTCCCCTAGGTCTCTAGTTTTCAGAAATGCACAGGTTTGGTAGGTTTCCGTAGGTGCCGGCTGAGCTAGAGGCCAAAATCTACAGGTAGGCACTTCGCAAAAAACACCTCTGTTTTCTTCCAAAATTTAGGATGTGTCCACGTTGCGCTTTGGGGTGTTTCCTGTCGCGGGCGCTAGGCCTACCCACGCCAGTGAGGTATCATTTTTATTGGGAGACTTGGGGGAACGCTGGGTGGAAGGAAATTTGTGGCTCCTCTCAGATTCCAGAACTTTCTGCCACAGAAATGTGAGGAACATGTGTTTTTTTAGCCAAATTTTGAGGTTTGCAAAGGATTCTGGGTAACAGAACCTGGTCCGAGCCCCGCAAGTCACCCCTCCTTGGATTCCCCTAGGTCTCTAGTTTTCAGAAATGCACAGGTTTGTTGGTTTCCCTAGGTGCCGGCTGAGCTAGAGGCCAAAATCTACAGGTAGGCACTTCGCAAAAAACACCTCTGTTTTCTTCCAAAATTTAGGACGTGTCTATGTTGCGCTTTGGGGTGTTTCCTGTCGCGGGCGCTAGGCCTACCCATGCAAGTGAGGTATCATTTTTATCGGAAGACTTGGGGGAACGCTGGGTGGAAGGAAATTTGTGCCTCCTCTCAGATTCCAGAACTTTCTGCCACAGAAATGTGAGGAACATGTGTTTTTTTAGCCAAATTTTGAGGTTTGCAAAGGATTCTGGGTAACAGAACCTGGTCCGAGCCCCGCAAGTCACCCCTCCTTGGATTCCCCTAGGTCTTTAGTTTTCAGAAATGCACAGGTTTGGTAGGTTTCCCTAGGTGCCGGCTGAGCTAGAGGCCAAAATCTACAGGTAGGCACTTCGCAAAAAACACCTCTGTTTTCTTCCAAAATTTAGGATGTGTCCACGTTGCGCTTTGGGGTGTTTCCTGTCGCGGGCGCTAGGCCTACCCACGCAAGTGAGGTATCGATTTTATCGGGAGACTTGGGGGAACGCTGGGTGGAAGGAAATTTGTGGCTGCTCTCAGATTCCAGAACTTTCTGCCACAGAAATGTGAGGAACATGTGTTTTTTTAGCCAAATTATGAGGTTTGCAAAGGATTCTGGGTAACAGAACCTGGTCCGAGCCCCGCAAGTCACCCCTCCTTGGATTCCCCTAGGTCTCTAGTTTTCAGAAATGCACAGGTTTGGTAGGTTTCCCTAGGTGCCGGCTGAGCTACAGGCCAAAATCCACAGGTAGGCACTGTTTTCTTTAAAAAAATGGGATGTGTCCACGTTGCGTTTTGGGGCGTTTCCTGTCGCGGGCGCTAGGCCTACCCACGCAAGTGAGGTATCATTTTTATCGGGAGACTTGGGGGAACGCTGGGTGGAAGGAAATTTGTGGCTCCTCTCGGATTCCAGAACTTTCTGCCACAGAAATGTGAGGAATATGTGTTTTTTTAGCTAAATTTTGAGGTTTGCAAAGGATTCTGGTTAACAGAACCTGGTCCGAGACCCGCAAGTCACCCCATCTTGAATTCCCCTAGGTCTCTAGTTTTCAGAAATGCACAGGTTTGGTACGTTTCCCTAGGTGCCGGCTGAGCTAGAGGCCAAAATCTACAGGTAGGCACTTCGCAAAAAACACCTCTGTTTTCTTCCAAAATTTAGGATGTGTCCACGTTGCGCTTTGGGGTGTTTCCTGTCGCCGGCGCTAGACCTACCCACGCAAGTGAGGTATCATTTTTATCGGGAGACTTGGGGGAACGCTGGGTGGAAGGACATTTGTGGCTCCTCTCAGATTCCAGAACTTTCTGCCACAGAAATGTGAGGAACATGTGTTTTTTTAGCCAAGTTTGAGGTTTGCAAAGGATTCTGGGTAACAGAACCTGGTCCGAGCCCCGCAAGTCACCCCATCTTGAATTCCCCTAGGTCTCTAGTTTTTAGAAATGCACAGGTTTGGTAGGTTTCCCTGGTGCCGGCTGAGCTAGAGGCCAAAATCTACAGGTAGGCACTTCGCAAAAAACACCTCTGTTTTCTTCCAAAATTTAGGATGTGTCCACGTTGCGCTTTGGGGTGTTTCCTGTCGCCGGCGCTAGACCTACCCACGCAAGTGAGGTATCATTTTTATCGGGGGACTTGGGGGAACGCTGGGTGGAAGGAAATTTGTGGCTCCTCTCAGATTCCAGAACTTTCTGCCACAGAAATGTGAGGAACATGTGTTTTTTTAGCCAAATTTTGAGGTTTGCAAAGGATTCTGGGTAACAGAACCTGGTCCGAGCCCCGCAAGTCACCCCATCTTGAATTCCCCTAGGACTCTAGTTTTCAGAAAGGCACAGGTTTGGTAGGTTTCCCTAGGTGCCGGCTGAGCTACAGGCCAAAATCCACAGGTAGGCACTGTTTTCTTTAAAAAAATGGGATGTGTCCACGTTGCGTTTTGGGGCGTTTCCTGTCGCGGGCGCTAGGCCTACCCACGCAAGTGAGGTATCATTTTTATCGGGAGACTTGGGGGAACACTGGGTGGAAGGAAATTTGTGGCTCCTCTCGGATTTCAGAACTTTCTGCCACAGAAATGTGAGGAACATGTGTTTTTTTAGCTAAATTTTGAGGTTTGCAAAGGATTCTGGTTAACAGAACCTGGTCCGAGCCCCGCAAGTCACCCCATCTTGAATTCCCCTAGGTCTCTAGTTTTCAGAAATGCACAGGTTTGGTAGGTTTCCTTAGGTGCCGGCTGAGCTAGAGGCCAAAATCTACAGGTAGGCACTTCGCAAAAAACACCTCTGTTTTCTTCCAAAATTTAGGATGTGTCCACGTTGCGCTTTGGGGTGTTTCCTGTCGCCGGCGCTAGACCTACCCACGCAAGTGAGGTATCATTTTTATCGGGGGACTTGGGGGAACGCTGGGTGGAAGGAAATTTGTGGCTCCTCTCGGATTCCAGAACTTTCTGCCACAGAAATGTGAGGAACATGTGTTTTTTAGCTAAATTTTGAGGTTTGCAAAGGATTCTGGTTAACAGAACCTGGTCCGAGCCCCGCAAGTCACCCCATCTTGAATTCCCCTAGGTCTCTAGTTTTCAGAAATGCACAGGTTTGGTAGGTTTCCCTAGGTGCCGGCTGAGCTAGAGGCCAAAATCTACAGGTAGGCACTTCGCAAAAAACACCTCTGTTTTCTTCCAAAATTTAGGATGTGTCCACGTTGCGCTTTGGGGTGTTTCCTGTCGCCGGCGCTAGACCTACCCACGCAAGTGAGGTATCATTTTTATCGGGAGACTTGGGGGAACGCTGGGTGGAAGGAAATTTGTGGCTCCTCTCAGATTCCAGAACTTTCTGCCACAGAAATGTGAGGAACATGTGTTTTTTAGCCAGATGTTGAGGTTTGCAAAGGATTCTGGGTAACAGAACCTGGTCCGAGCCCCGCAAGTCACCCCTCCTTGGATTCCCCTAGGTCTCTAGTTTTCAGAAATGCACAGGTTTGGTAGGTTTCCCTAGGTGCCGGCTGAGCTAGAGGCGAAAATCTACAGGTAGGCACTTCGCAAAAAACACCTCTGTTTTCTTCCAAAATTTAGGATGTGTCCACGTTGCGCTTTGGGGTGTTTCCTGTCGCGGGCGCTAGGCCTACCCACGCAAGTGAGGTATTATTTTTATCGGGAGACTTGGGGGAACGCTGGGTGGATGGAAATTTGTGCCTCCTCTCAGATTCCAGAACTTTCTGCCACAGAAATGTGAGGAACATGTGTTTTTTTAGCCAAATTTTGAGGTTTGCAAAGGATTCTGGGTAACAGAACCTGGTCCGAGCCCCGCAAGTCACCCCTCCTTGGATTCCCCTAGGTCTCTAGTTTTCTGAAATGCACAGGTTTGGTAGGTTTCCCTAGGTGCTGGCTGAGCTAGAGGCCAAAATCTACAGGTAGGCACTTCGCAAAAAACACCTCTGTTTTCTTCCAAAATTTAGGATGTGTCCACGTTGCGCTTTGGGGTGTTTCCTGTCACGGGCGCTAGGCCTACCCACGCAAGTGAGGTATCATTTTTATCGGGAGACTTGGGGAAAAGCTGGGTGGAAGGAAATTTGTGGCTCCTCTCAGATTCCAGAACTTTCTGCCACAGAAATGTGAGGAACATGTGTTTTTTTAGCCAAATTTTGAGGTTTGCAAAGGATTCTGGGTAACAGAACCTGGTCCGAGCCCCGCAAGTCACCCCTCCTTGGATTCCCCTAGGTCTCTAGTTTTCAGAAATGCACAGGTTTGGTAGGTTTCCCTAGGTGCCGGCTGAGCTAGAGGCCAAAATCTACAGGTAGGCACTTCGCAAAAAACACCTCTGTTTTCTTCCAAAATTTAGGATGTGTCCACGTTGCGCTTTGGGGTGTTTCCTGTCGCCGGCGCTAGACCTACCCACGCAAGTGAGGTATCATTTTTATCGGGAGACTTGGGGGAACACTGGGTGGAAGGAAATTTGTGGCTCCTCTCGGATTTCAGAACTTTCTGCCACAGAAATGTGAGGAACATGTGTTTTTTTAGCTAAATTTTGAGGTTTGCAAAGGATTCTGGTTAACAGAACCTGGTCCGAGCCCCGCAAGTCACCCCATCTTGAATTCCCCTAGGTCTCTAGTTTTCAGAAATGCACAGGTTTGGTAGGTTTCCTTAGGTGCCGGCTGAGCTAGAGGCCAAAATCTACAGGTAGGCACTTCGCAAAAAACACCTCTGTTTTCTTCCAAAATTTAGGATGTGTCCACGTTGCGCTTTGGAGTGTTTCCTGTCGCCGGCGCTAGACCTACCCACGCAAGTGAGGTATCATTTTTATCGGGGGACTTGGGGGAACGCTGGGTGGAAGGAAATTTGTGGCTCCTCTCAGATTCCAGAACTTTCTGCCACAGAAATGTGAGGAACATGTGTTTTTTTAGCCAAATTTTGAGGTTTGCAAAGGATTCTGGGTAACAGAACCTGGTCCGAGCCCCGCAAGTCACCCCTCCTTGGATTCCCCTAGGTCTCTAGTTTTCAGAAATGCACAGGTTTGGTAGGTTTCCGTAGGTGCCGGCTGAGCTAGAGGCGAAAATCTACAGGTAGGCACTTCGCAAAAAACACCTCTGTTTTCTTCCAAAATTTAGGATGTGTCCACGTTGCACTTTGGGGTGTTTCCTGTCGCGGGCGCTAGGCCTACCCACGCCAGTGAGGTATCATTTTTATTGGGAGACTTGGGGGAACGCTGGGTGGAAGGAAATTTGTGGCTCCTCTCAGATTCCAGAACTTTCTGCCACAGAAATGTGAGGAACATGTGTTTTTTTAGCCAAATTTTGAGGTTTGCAAAGGATTCTGGGTAACAGAACCTGGTCCGAGCCCCGCAAGTCACCCCTCCTTGGATTCCCCTAGGTCTCTAGTTTTCAGAAATGCACAGGTTTGTTGGTTTCCCTAGGTGCCGGCTGAGCTAGAGGCCAAAATCTACAGGTAGGCACTTCGCAAAAAACACCTCTGTTTTCTTCCAAAATTTAGGACGTGTCTATGTTGCGCTTTGGGGTGTTTCCTGTCGCGGGCGCTAGGCCTACCCATGCAAGTGAGGTATCATTTTTATCGGGAGACTTGGGGGAACGCTGGGTGGAAGGAAATTTGTGCCTCCTCTCAGATTCCAGAACTTTCTGCCACAGAAATGTGAGGAACATGTGTTTTTTTAGCCAAATTTTGAGGTTTGCAAAGGATTCTGGGTAACAGAACCTGGTCCGAGCCCCGCAAGTCACCCCTCCTTGGATTCCCCTAGGTCTTTAGTTTTCAGAAATGCACAGGTTTGGTAGGTTTCCCTAGGTGCCGGCTGAGCTAGAGGCCAAAATCTACAGGTAGGCACTTCGCAAAAAACACCTCTGTTTTCTTCCAAAATTTAGGATGTGTCCACGTTGCGCTTTGGGGTGTTTCCTGTCGCGGGCGCTAGGCCTACCCACGCAAGTGAGGTATCGATTTTATCGGGAGACTTGGGGGAACGCTGGGTGGAAGGAAATTTGTGGCTGCTCTCAGATTCCAGAACTTTCTGCCACAGAAATGTGAGGAACATGTGTTTTTTTAGCCAAATTATGAGGTTTGCAAAGGATTCTGGGTAACAGAACCTGGTCCGAGCCCCGCAAGTCACCCCTCCTTGGATTCCCCTAGGTCTCTAGTTTTCAGAAATGCACAGGTTTGGTAGGTTTCCCTAGGTGCCGGCTGAGCTACAGGCCAAAATCCACAGGTAGGCACTGTTTTCTTTAAAAAAATGGGATGTGTCCACGTTGCGTTTTGGGGTGTTTCCTGTCGCGGGCGCTAGGCCTACCCACGCAAGTGAGGTATCATTTTTATCGGGAGACTTGGGGGAACGCTGGGTGGAAGGAAATTTGTGGCTCCTCTCGGATTCCAGAACTTTCTGCCACAGAAATGTGAGGAATATGTGTTTTTTTAGCTAAATTTTGAGGTTTGCAAAGGATTCTGGTTAACAGAACCTGGTCCGAGACCCGCAAGTCACCCCATCTTGAATTCCCCTAGGTCTCTAGTTTTCAGAAATGCACAGGTTTGGTAGGTTTCCCTAGGTGCCGGCTGAGCTAGAGGCCAAAATCTACAGGTAGGCACTTCGCAAAAAACACCTCTGTTTTCTTCCAAAATTTAGGATGTGTCCACGTTGCGCTTTGGGGTGTTTCCTGTCGCCGGCGCTAGACCTACCCACGCAAGTGAGGTATCATTTTTATCGGGGGACTTGGGGGAACGCTGGGTGGAAGGAAATTTGTGGCTCCTCTCGGATTCCAGAACTTTCTGCCACAGAAATGTGAGGAACATGTGTTTTTTAGCTAAATTTTGAGGTTTGCAAAGGATTCTGGTTAACAGAACCTGGTCCGAGCCCCGCAAGTCACCCCATCTTGAATTCCCCTAGGTCTCTAGTTTTCAGAAATGCACAGGTTTGGTAGGTTTCCCTAGGTGCCGGCTGAGCTAGAGGCCAAAATCTACAGGTAGGCACTTCGCAAAAAACACCTCTGTTTTCTTCCAAAATTTAGGATGTGTCCACGTTGCGCTTTGGGGTGTTTCCTGTCGCCGGCGCTAGACCTACCCACGCAAGTGAGGTATCATTTTTATCGGGAGACTTGGGGGAACGCTGGGTGGAAGGAAATTTGTGGCTCCTCTCAGATTCCAGAACTTTCTGCCACAGAAATGTGAGGAACATGTGTTTTTTAGCCAGATGTTGAGGTTTGCAAAGGATTCTGGGTAACAGAACCTGGTCCGAGCCCCGCAAGTCACCCCTCCTTGGATTCCCCTAGGTCTCTAGTTTTCAGAAATGCACAGGTTTGGTAGGTTTCCCTAGGTGCCGGCTGAGCTAGAGGCGAAAATCTACAGGTAGGCACTTCGCAAAAAACACCTCTGTTTTCTTCCAAAATTTAGGATGTGTCCACGTTGCGCTTTGGGGTGTTTCCTGTCGCGGGCGCTAGGCCTACCCACGCAAGTGAGGTATTATTTTTATCGGGAGACTTGGGGGAACGCTGGGTGGATGGAAATTTGTGCCTCCTCTCAGATTCCAGAACTTTCTGCCACAGAAATGTGAGGAACATGTGTTTTTTTAGCCAAATTTTGAGGTTTGCAAAGGATTCTGGGTAACAGAACCTGGTCCGAGCCCCGCAAGTCACCCCTCCTTGGATTCCCCTAGGTCTCTAGTTTTCTGAAATGCACAGGTTTGGTAGGTTTCCCTAGGTGCTGGCTGAGCTAGAGGCCAAAATCTACAGGTAGGCACTTCGCAAAAAACACCTCTGTTTTCTTCCAAAATTTAGGATGTGTCCACGTTGCGCTTTGGGGTGTTTCCTGTCACGGGCGCTAGGCCTACCCACGCAAGTGAGGTATCATTTTTATCGGGAGACTTGGGGAAAAGCTGGGTGGAAGGAAATTTGTGGCTCCTCTCAGATTCCAGAACTTTCTGCCACAGAAATGTGAGGAACATGTGTTTTTTTAGCCAAATTTTGAGGTTTGCAAAGGATTCTGGGTAACAGAACCTGGTCCGAGCCCCGCAAGTCACCCCTCCTTGGATTCCCCTAGGTCTCTAGTTTTCAGAAATGCACAGGTTTGGTAGGTTTCCCTAGGTGCCGGCTGAGCTAGAGGCCAAAATCTACAGGTAGGCACTTCGCAAAAAACACCTCTGTTTTCTTCCAAAATTTAGGATGTGTCCACGTTGCGCTTTGGGGTGTTTCCTGTCGCCGGCGCTAGACCTACCCACGCAAGTGAGGTATCATTTTTATCGGGAGACTTGGGGGAACACTGGGTGGAAGGAAATTTGTGGCTCCTCTCGGATTTCAGAACTTTCTGCCACAGAAATGTGAGGAACATGTGTTTTTTTAGCTAAATTTTGAGGTTTGCAAAGGATTCTGGTTAACAGAACCTGGTCCGAGCCCCGCAAGTCACCCCATCTTGAATTCCCCTAGGTCTCTAGTTTTCAGAAATGCACAGGTTTGGTAGGTTTCCTTAGGTGCCGGCTGAGCTAGAGGCCAAAATCTACAGGTAGGCACTTCGCAAAAAACACCTCTGTTTTCTTCCAAAATTTAGGATGTGTCCACGTTGCGCTTTGGAGTGTTTCCTGTCGCCGGCGCTAGACCTACCCACGCAAGTGAGGTATCATTTTTATCGGGGGACTTGGGGGAACGCTGGGTGGAAGGAAATTTGTGGCTCCTCTCAGATTCCAGAACTTTCTGCCACAGAAATGTGAGGAACATGTGTTTTTTTAGCCAAATTTTGAGGTTTGCAAAGGATTCTGGGTAACAGAACCTGGTCCGAGCCCCGCAAGTCACCCCTCCTTGGATTCCCCTAGGTCTCTAGTTTTCAGAAATGCACAGGTTTGGTAGGTTTCCGTAGGTGCCGGCTGAGCTAGAGGCGAAAATCTACAGGTAGGCACTTCGCAAAAAACACCTCTGTTTTCTTCCAAAATTTAGGATGTGTCCACGTTGCACTTTGGGGTGTTTCCTGTCGCGGGCGCTAGGCCTACCCACGCCAGTGAGGTATCATTTTTATTGGGAGACTTGGGGGAACGCTGGGTGGAAGGAAATTTGTGGCTCCTCTCAGATTCCAGAACTTTCTGCCACAGAAATGTGAGGAACATGTGTTTTTTTAGCCAAATTTTGAGGTTTGCAAAGGATTCTGGGTAACAGAACCTGGTCCGAGCCCCGCAAGTCACCCCTCCTTGGATTCCCCTAGGTCTCTAGTTTTCAGAAATGCACAGGTTTGTTGGTTTCCCTAGGTGCCGGCTGAGCTAGAGGCCAAAATCTACAGGTAGGCACTTCGCAAAAAACACCTCTGTTTTCTTCCAAAATTTAGGACGTGTCTATGTTGCGCTTTGGGGTGTTTCCTGTCGCGGGCGCTAGGCCTACCCATGCAAGTGAGGTATCATTTTTATCGGGAGACTTGGGGGAACGCTGGGTGGAAGGAAATTTGTGCCTCCTCTCAGATTCCAGAACTTTCTGCCACAGAAATGTGAGGAACATGTGTTTTTTTTAGCCAAATTTTGAGGTTTGCAAAGGATTCTGGGTAACAGAACCTGGTCCGAGCCCCGCAAGTCACCCCTCCTTGGATTCCCCTAGGTCTTTAGTTTTCAGAAATGCACAGGTTTGGTAGGTTTCCCTAGGTGCCGGCTGAGCTAGAGGCCAAAATCTACAGGTAGGCACTTCGCAAAAAACACCTCTGTTTTCTTCCAAAATTTAGGATGTGTCCACGTTGCGCTTTGGGGTGTTTCCTGTCGCGGGCGCTAGGCCTACCCACGCAAGTGAGGTATCGATTTTATCGGGAGACTTGGGGGAACGCTGGGTGGAAGGAAATTTGTGGCTGCTCTCAGATTCCAGAACTTTCTGCCACAGAAATGTGAGGAACATGTGTTTTTTTAGCCAAATTATGAGGTTTGCAAAGGATTCTGGGTAACAGAACCTGGTCCGAGCCCCGCAAGTCACCCCTCCTTGGATTCCCCTAGGTCTCTAGTTTTCAGAAATGCACAGGTTTGGTAGGTTTCCCTAGGTGCCGGCTGAGCTACAGGCCAAAATCCACAGGTAGGCACTGTTTTCTTTAAAAAAATGGGATGTGTCCACGTTGCGTTTTGGGGTGTTTCCTGTCGCGGGCGCTAGGCCTACCCACGCAAGTGAGGTATCATTTTTATCGGGAGACTTGGGGGAACGCTGGGTGGAAGGAAATTTGTGGCTCCTCTCGGATTCCAGAACTTTCTGCCACAGAAATGTGAGGAATATGTGTTTTTTTAGCTAAATTTTGAGGTTTGCAAAGGATTCTGGTTAACAGAACCTGGTCCGAGACCCGCAAGTCACCCCATCTTGAATTCCCCTAGGTCTCTAGTTTTCAGAAATGCACAGGTTTGGTAGGTTTCCCTAGGTGCCGGCTGAGCTAGAGGCCAAAATCTACAGGTAGGCACTTCGCAAAAAACACCTCTGTTTTCTTCCAAAATTTAGGATGTGTCCACGTTGCGCTTTGGGGTGTTTCCTGTCGCCGGCGCTAGACCTACCCACGCAAGTGAGGTATCATTTTTATCGGGAGACTTGGGGGAAACGCTGGGTGGAAGGACATTTGTGGCTCCTCTCAGATTCCAGAACTTTCTGCCACAGAAATGTGAGGAACATGTGTTTTTTTAGCCAAGTTTGAGGTTTGCAAAGGATTCTGGGTAACAGAACCTGGTCCGAGCCCCGCAAGTCACCCCATCTTGAATTCCCCTAGGTCTCTAGTTTTTAGAAATGCACAGGTTTGGTAGGTTTCCCTGGTGCCGGCTGAGCTAGAGGCCAAAATCTACAGGTAGGCACTTCGCAAAAAACACCTCTGTTTTCTTCCAAAATTTTGGATGTGTCCACGTTGCGCTTTGGGGTGTTTCCTGTCGCGGGCGCTAGGCCTACCCACGCAAGTGAGGTATCATTTTTATCGGGAGACTTGGGGGAACGCTGTGTGGAAGGAAATTTGTGCCTCCTCTCAGATTCCAGAACTTTCTGCCACAGAAATGTGAGGAACATGTGTTTTTTTAGCCAAATTTTGAGGTTTGCAAAGGATTCTGGTTAACAGAACCTGGTCCGAGCCCCGCAAGTCACCCCATCTTGAATTCCCCTAGGTCTCTAGTTTTCAGAAATGCACAGGTTTGGTAGGTTTCCTTAGGTGCCGGCTGAGCTAGAGTCCAAAATCTACAGGTAGGCACTTCGCAAAAAACACCTCTGTTTTCTTCCAAAATTTAGGATGTGTCCACGTTGCGCTTTGGGGTGTTTCCTGTCGCCGGCGCTAGACCTACCCACGCAAGTGAGGTATCATTTTTATCGGGGGACTTGGGGGAACGCTGGGTGGAAGGAAATTTGTGGCTCCTCTCAGATTCCAGAACTTTCTGCCACAGAAATGTGAGGAACATGTGTTTTTTTAGCCAAATTTTGAGGTTTGCAAAGGATTCTGGGTAACAGAACCTGGTCCGAGCCCCGCAAGTCACCCCATCTTGAATTCCCCTAGGTCTCTAGTTTTCAGAAAGGCACAGGTTTGGTAGGTTTCCCTAGGTGCCGGCTGAGCTACAGGCCAAAATCCACAGGTAGGCACTGTTTTCTTTAAAAAAATGGGATGTGTCCACGTTGCGTTTTGGGGCGTTTCCTGTCGCGGGCGCTAGGCCTACCCACGCAAGTGAGGTATCATTTTTATCGGGAGACTTGGGGGAACACTGGGTGGAAGGAAATTTGTGGCTCCTCTCGGATTTCAGAACTTTCTGCCACAGAAATGTGAGGAACATGTGTTTTTTTAGCTAAATTTTGAGGTTTGCAAAGGATTCTGGTTAACAGAACCTGGTCCGAGCCCCGCAAGTCACCCCATCTTGAATTCCCCTAGGTCTCTAGTTTTCAGAAATGCACAGGTTTGGTAGGTTTCCTTAGGTGCCGGCTGAGCTAGAGGCCAAAATCTACAGGTAGGCACTTCGCAAAAAACACCTCTGTTTTCTTCCAAAATTTAGGATGTGTCCACGTTGCGCTTTGGGGTGTTTCCTGTCGCCGGCGCTAGACCTACCCACGCAAGTGAGGTATCATTTTTATCGGGGGACTTGGGGGAACGCTGGGTGGAAGGAAATTTGTGGCTCCTCTCGGATTCCAGAACTTTCTGCCACAGAAATGTGAGGAACATGTGTTTTTTAGCTAAATTTTGAGGTTTGCAAAGGATTCTGGTTAACAGAACCTGGTCCGAGCCCCGCAAGTCACCCCATCTTGAATTCCCCTAGGTCTCTAGTTTTCAGAAATGCACAGGTTTGGTAGGTTTCCCTAGGTGCCGGCTGAGCTAGAGGCCAAAATCTACAGGTAGGCACTTCGCAAAAAACACCTCTGTTTTCTTCCAAAATTTAGGATGTGTCCACGTTGCGCTTTGGGGTGTTTCCTGTCGCCGGCGCTAGACCTACCCACGCAAGTGAGGTATCATTTTTATCGGGAGACTTGGGGGAACGCTGGGTGGAAGGAAATTTGTGGCTCCTCTCAGATTCCAGAACTTTCTGCCACAGAAATGTGAGGAACATGTGTTTTTTAGCCAGATGTTGAGGTTTGCAAAGGATTCTGGGTAACAGAACCTGGTCCGAGCCCCGCAAGTCACCCCTCCTTGGATTCCCCTAGGTCTCTAGTTTTCAGAAATGCACAGGTTTGGTAGGTTTCCCTAGGTGCCGGCTGAGCTAGAGGCGAAAATCTACAGGTAGGCACTTCGCAAAAAACACCTCTGTTTTCTTCCAAAATTTAGGATGTGTCCACGTTGCGCTTTGGGGTGTTTCCTGTCGCGGGCGCTAGGCCTACCCACGCAAGTGAGGTATTATTTTTATCGGGAGACTTGGGGGAACGCTGGGTGGATGGAAATTTGTGCCTCCTCTCAGATTCCAGAACTTTCTGCCACAGAAATGTGAGGAACATGTGTTTTTTTAGCCAAATTTTGAGGTTTGCAAAGGATTCTGGGTAACAGAACCTGGTCCGAGCCCCGCAAGTCACCCCTCCTTGGATTCCCCTAGGTCTCTAGTTTTCTGAAATGCACAGGTTTGGTAGGTTTCCCTAGGTGCTGGCTGAGCTAGAGGCCAAAATCTACAGGTAGGCACTTCGCAAAAAACACCTCTGTTTTCTTCCAAAATTTAGGATGTGTCCACGTTGCGCTTTGGGGTGTTTCCTGTCACGGGCGCTAGGCCTACCCACGCAAGTGAGGTATCATTTTTATCGGGAGACTTGGGGAAAAGCTGGGTGGAAGGAAATTTGTGGCTCCTCTCAGATTCCAGAACTTTCTGCCACAGAAATGTGAGGAACATGTGTTTTTTTAGCCAAATTTTGAGGTTTGCAAAGGATTCTGGGTAACAGAACCTGGTCCGAGCCCCGCAAGTCACCCCTCCTTGGATTCCCCTAGGTCTCTAGTTTTCAGAAATGCACAGGTTTGGTAGGTTTCCCTAGGTGCCGGCTGAGCTAGAGGCCAAAATCTACAGGTAGGCACTTCGCAAAAAACACCTCTGTTTTCTTCCAAAATTTAGGATGTGTCCACGTTGCGCTTTGGGGTGTTTCCTGTCGCCGGCGCTAGACCTACCCACGCAAGTGAGGTATCATTTTTATCGGGAGACTTGGGGGAACACTGGGTGGAAGGAAATTTGTGGCTCCTCTCGGATTTCAGAACTTTCTGCCACAGAAATGTGAGGAACATGTGTTTTTTTAGCTAAATTTTGAGGTTTGCAAAGGATTCTGGTTAACAGAACCTGGTCCGAGCCCCGCAAGTCACCCCATCTTGAATTCCCCTAGGTCTCTAGTTTTCAGAAATGCACAGGTTTGGTAGGTTTCCTTAGGTGCCGGCTGAGCTAGAGGCCAAAATCTACAGGTAGGCACTTCGCAAAAAACACCTCTGTTTTCTTCCAAAATTTAGGATGTGTCCACGTTGCGCTTTGGAGTGTTTCCTGTCGCCGGCGCTAGACCTACCCACGCAAGTGAGGTATCATTTTTATCGGGGGACTTGGGGGAACGCTGGGTGGAAGGAAATTTGTGGCTCCTCTCAGATTCCAGAACTTTCTGCCACAGAAATGTGAGGAACATGTGTTTTTTTAGCCAAATTTTGAGGTTTGCAAAGGATTCTGGGTAACAGAACCTGGTCCGAGCCCCGCAAGTCACCCCTCCTTGGATTCCCCTAGGTCTCTAGTTTTCAGAAATGCACAGGTTTGGTAGGTTTCCGTAGGTGCCGGCTGAGCTAGAGGCGAAAATCTACAGGTAGGCACTTCGCAAAAAACACCTCTGTTTTCTTCCAAAATTTAGGATGTGTCCACGTTGCGCTTTGGGGTGTTTCCTGTCGCGGGCGCTAGGCCTACCCACGCCAGTGAGGTATCATTTTTATTGGGAGACTTGGGGGAACGCTGGGTGGAAGGAAATTTGTGGCTCCTCTCAGATTCCAGAACTTTCTGCCACAGAAATGTGAGGAACATGTGTTTTTTTAGCCAAATTTTGAGGTTTGCAAAGGATTCTGGGTAACAGAACCTGGTCCGAGCCCCGCAAGTCACCCCTCCTTGGATTCCCCTAGGTCTCTAGTTTTCAGAAATGCACAGGTTTGTTGGTTTCCCTAGGTGCCGGCTGAGCTAGAGGCCAAAATCTACAGGTAGGCACTTCGCAAAAAACACCTCTGTTTTCTTCCAAAATTTAGGACGTGTCTATGTTGCGCTTTGGGGTGTTTCCTGTCGCGGGCGCTAGGCCTACCCATGCAAGTGAGGTATCATTTTTATCGGGAGACTTGGGGGAACGCTGGGTGGAAGGAAATTTGTGCCTCCTCTCAGATTCCAGAACTTTCTGCCACAGAAATGTGAGGAACATGTGTTTTTTTAGCCAAATTTTGAGGTTTGCAAAGGATTCTGGGTAACAGAACCTGGTCCGAGCCCCGCAAGTCACCCCTCCTTGGATTCCCCTAGGTCTTTAGTTTTCAGAAATGCACAGGTTTGGTAGGTTTCCGTAGGTGCCGGCTGAGCTAGAGGCCAAAATCTACAGGTAGGCACTTCGCAAAAAACACCTCTGTTTTCTTCCAAAATTTAGGATGTGTCCACGTTGCGCTTTGGGGTGTTTCCTGTCGCGGGCGCTAGGCCTACCCACGCCAGTGAGGTATCATTTTTATTGGGAGACTTGGGGGAACGCTGGGTGGAAGGAAATTTGTGGCTCCTCTCAGATTCCAGAACTTTCTGCCACAGAAATGTGAGGAACATGTGTTTTTTTAGCCAAATTTTGAGGTTTGCAAAGGATTCTGGGTAACAGAACCTGGTCCGAGCCCCGCAAGTCACCCCTCCTTGGATTCCCCTAGGTCTCTAGTTTTCAGAAATGCACAGGTTTGTTGGTTTCCCTAGGTGCCGGCTGAGCTAGAGGCCAAAATCTACAGGTAGGCACTTCGCAAAAAACACCTCTGTTTTCTTCCAAAATTTAGGACGTGTCTATGTTGCGCTTTGGGGTGTTTCCTGTCGCGGGCGCTCGGCCTACCCATGCAAGTGAGGTATCATTTTTATCGGGAGACTTGGGGGAACGCTGGGTGGAAGGAAATTTGTGCCTCCTCTCAGATTCCAGAACTTTCTGCCACAGAAATGTGAGGAACATGTGTTTTTTTAGCCAAATTTTGAGGTTTGCAAAGGATTCTGGGTAACAGAACCTGGTCCGAGCCCCGCAAGTCACCCCTCCTTGGATTCCCCTAGGTCTTTAGTTTTCAGAAATGCACAGGTTTGGTAGGTTTCCCTAGGTGCCGGCTGAGCTAGAGGCCAAAATCTACAGGTAGGCACTTCGCAAAAAACACCTCTGTTTTCTTCCAAAATTTAGGATGTGTCCACGTTGCGCTTTGGGGTGTTTCCTGTCGCGGGCGCTAGGCCTACCCACGCAAGTGAGGTATCGATTTTATCGGGAGACTTGGGGGAACGCTGGGTGGAAGGAAATTTGTGGCTGCTCTCAGATTCCAGAACTTTCTGCCACAGAAATGTGAGGAACATGTGTTTTTTTAGCCAAATTATGAGGTTTGCAAAGGATTCTGGGTAACAGAACCTGGTCCGAGCCCCGCAAGTCACCCCTCCTTGGATTCCCCTAGGTCTCTAGTTTTCAGAAATGCACAGGTTTGGTAGGTTTCCCTAGGTGCCGGCTGAGCTACAGGCCAAAATCCACAGGTAGGCACTGTTTTCTTTAAAAAAATGGGATGTGTCCACGTTGCGTTTTGGGGTGTTTCCTGTCGCGGGCGCTAGGCCTACCCACGCAAGTGAGGTATCATTTTTATCGGGAGACTTGGGGGAACGCTGGGTGGAAGGAAATTTGTGGCTCCTCTCGGATTCCAGAACTTTCTGCCACAGAAATGTGAGGAATATGTGTTTTTTTAGCTAAATTTTGAGGTTTGCAAAGGATTCTGGTTAACAGAACCTGGTCCGAGACCCGCAAGTCACCCCATCTTGAATTCCCCTAGGTCTCTAGTTTTCAGAAATGCACAGGTTTGGTAGGTTTCCCTAGGTGCCGGCTGAGCTAGAGGCCAAAATCTACAGGTAGGCACTTCGCAAAAAACACCTCTGTTTTCTTCCAAAATTTAGGATGTGTCCACGTTGCGCTTTGGGGTGTTTCCTGTCGCCGGCGCTAGACCTACCCACGCAAGTGAGGTATCATTTTTATCGGGAGACTTGGGGGAACGCTGGGTGGAAGGACATTTGTGGCTCCTCTCAGATTCCAGAACTTTCTGCCACAGAAATGTGAGGAACATGTGTTTTTTTAGCCAAGTTTGAGGTTTGCAAAGGATTCTGGGTAACAGAACCTGGTCCGAGCCCCGCAAGTCACCCCATCTTGAATTCCCCTAGGTCTCTAGTTTTTAGAAATGCACAGGTTTGGTAGGTTTCCCTGGTGCCGGCTGAGCTAGAGGCCAAAATCTACAGGTAGGCACTTCGCAAAAAACACCTCTGTTTTCTTCCAAAATTTTGGATGTGTCCACGTTGCGCTTTGGGGTGTTTCCTGTCGCGGGCGCTAGGCCTACCCACGCAAGTGAGGTATCATTTTTATCGGGAGACTTGGGGGAACGCTGTGTGGAAGGAAATTTGTGCCTCCTCTCAGATTCCAGAACTTTCTGCCACAGAAATGTGAGGAACATGTGTTTTTTTTAGCCAAATTTTGAGGTTTGCAAAGGATTCTGGTTAACAGAACCTGGTCCGAGCCCCGCAAGTCACCCCATCTTGAATTCCCCTAGGTCTCTAGTTTTCAGAAATGCACAGGTTTGGTAGGTTTCCTTAGGTGCCGGCTGAGCTAGAGTCCAAAATCTACAGGTAGGCACTTCGCAAAAAACACCTCTGTTTTCTTCCAAAATTTAGGATGTGTCCACGTTGCGCTTTGGGGTGTTTCCTGTCGCCGGCGCTAGACCTACCCACGCAAGTGAGGTATCATTTTTATCGGGGGACTTGGGGGAACGCTGGGTGGAAGGAAATTTGTGGCTCCTCTCAGATTCCAGAACTTTCTGCCACAGAAATGTGAGGAACATGTGTTTTTTTAGCCAAATTTTGAGGTTTGCAAAGGATTCTGGGTAACAGAACCTGGTCCGAGCCCCGCAAGTCACCCCATCTTGAATTCCCCTAGGTCTCTAGTTTTCAGAAAGGCACAGGTTTGGTAGGTTTCCCTAGGTGCCGGCTGAGCTACAGGCCAAAATCCACAGGTAGGCACTGTTTTCTTTAAAAAAATGGGATGTGTCCACGTTGCGTTTTGGGGCGTTTCCTGTCGCGGGCGCTAGGCCTACCCACGCAAGTGAGGTATCATTTTTATCGGGAGACTTGGGGGAACACTGGGTGGAAGGAAATTTGTGGCTCCTCTCGGATTTCAGAACTTTCTGCCACAGAAATGTGAGGAACATGTGTTTTTTTAGCTAAATTTTGAGGTTTGCAAAGGATTCTGGTTAACAGAACCTGGTCCGAGCCCCGCAAGTCACCCCATCTTGAATTCCCCTAGGTCTCTAGTTTTCAGAAATGCACAGGTTTGGTAGGTTTCCTTAGGTGCCGGCTGAGCTAGAGGCCAAAATCTACAGGTAGGCACTTCGCAAAAAACACCTCTGTTTTCTTCCAAAATTTAGGATGTGTCCACGTTGCGCTTTGGGGTGTTTCCTGTCGCCGGCGCTAGACCTACCCACGCAAGTGAGGTATCATTTTTATCGGGGGACTTGGGGGAACGCTGGGTGGAAGGAAATTTGTGGCTCCTCTCGGATTCCAGAACTTTCTGCCACAGAAATGTGAGGAACATGTGTTTTTTAGCTAAATTTTGAGGTTTGCAAAGGATTCTGGTTAACAGAACCTGGTCCGAGCCCCGCAAGTCACCCCATCTTGAATTCCCCTAGGTCTCTAGTTTTCAGAAATGCACAGGTTTGGTAGGTTTCCCTAGGTGCCGGCTGAGCTAGAGGCCAAAATCTACAGGTAGGCACTTCGCAAAAAACACCTCTGTTTTCTTCCAAAATTTAGGATGTGTCCACGTTGCGCTTTGGGGTGTTTCCTGTCGCCGGCGCTAGACCTACCCACGCAAGTGAGGTATCATTTTTATCGGGAGACTTGGGGGAACGCTGGGTGGAAGGAAATTTGTGGCTCCTCTCAGATTCCAGAACTTTCTGCCACAGAAATGTGAGGAACATGTGTTTTTTAGCCAGATGTTGAGGTTTGCAAAGGATTCTGGGTAACAGAACCTGGTCCGAGCCCCGCAAGTCACCCCTCCTTGGATTCCCCTAGGTCTCTAGTTTTCAGAAATGCACAGGTTTGGTAGGTTTCCCTAGGTGCCGGCTGAGCTAGAGGCGAAAATCTACAGGTAGGCACTTCGCAAAAAACACTTCTGTTTTCTTCCAAAATTTAGGATGTGTCCACGTTGCGCTTTGGGGTGTTTCCTGTCGCGGGCGCTAGGCCTACCCACGCAAGTGAGGTATTATTTTTATCGGGAGACTTGGGGGAACGCTGGGTGGATGGAAATTTGTGCCTCCTCTCAGATTCCAGAACTTTCTGCCACAGAAATGTGAGGAACATGTGTTTTTTTAGCCAAATTTTGAGGTTTGCAAAGGATTCTGGGTAACAGAACCTGGTCCGAGCCCCGCAAGTCACCCCTCCTTGGATTCCCCTAGGTCTCTAGTTTTCTGAAATGCACAGGTTTGGTAGGTTTCCCTAGGTGCTGGCTGAGCTAGAGGCCAAAATCTACAGGTAGGCACTTCGCAAAAAACACCTCTGTTTTCTTCCAAAATTTAGGATGTGTCCACGTTGTGCTTTGGGGTGTTTCCTGTCACGGGCGCTAGGCCTACCCACGCAAGTGAGGTATCATTTTTATCGGGAGACTTGGGGAAAAGCTGGGTGGAAGGAAATTTGTGGCTCCTCTCAGATTCCAGAACTTTCTGCCACAGAAATGTGAGGAACATGTGTTTTTTTAGCCAAATTTTGAGGTTTGCAAAGGATTCTGGGTAACAGAACCTGGTCCGAGCCCCGCAAGTCACCCCTCCTTGGATTCCCCTAGGTCTCTAGTTTTCAGAAATGCACAGGTTTGGTAGGTTTCCCTAGGTGCCGGCTGAGCTAGAGGCCAAAATCTACAGGTAGGCACTTCGCAAAAAACACCTCTGTTTTCTTCCAAAATTTAGGATGTGTCCACGTTGCGCTTTGGGGTGTTTCCTGTCGCCGGCGCTAGACCTACCCACGCAAGTGAGGTATCATTTTTATCGGGAGACTTGGGGGAACACTGGGTGGAAGGAAATTTGTGGCTCCTCTCGGATTTCAGAACTTTCTGCCACAGAAATGTGAGGAACATGTGTTTTTTTAGCTAAATTTTGAGGTTTGCAAAGGATTCTGGTTAACAGAACCTGGTCCGAGCCCCGCAAGTCACCCCATCTTGAATTCCCCTAGGTCTCTAGTTTTCAGAAATGCACAGGTTTGGTAGGTTTCCTTAGGTGCCGGCTGAGCTAGAGGCCAAAATCTACAGGTAGGCACTTCGCAAAAAACACCTCTGTTTTCTTCCAAAATTTAGGATGTGTCCACGTTGCGCTTTGGAGTGTTTCCTGTCGCCGGCGCTAGACCTACCCACGCAAGTGAGGTATCATTTTTATCGGGGGACTTGGGGGAACGCTGGGTGGAAGGAAATTTGTGGCTCCTCTCAGATTCCAGAACTTTCTGCCACAGAAATGTGAGGAACATGTGTTTTTTTAGCCAAATTTTGAGGTTTGCAAAGGATTCTGGGTAACAGAACCTGGTCCGAGCCCCGCAAGTCACCCCTCCTTGGATTCCCCTAGGTCTCTAGTTTTCAGAAATGCACAGGTTTGGTAGGTTTCCGTAGGTGCCGGCTGAGCTAGAGGCGAAAATCTACAGGTAGGCACTTCGCAAAAAACACCTCTGTTTTCTTCCAAAATTTAGGATGTGTCCACGTTGCGCTTTGGGGTGTTTCCTGTCGCGGGCGCTAGGCCTACCCACGCCAGTGAGGTATCATTTTTATTGGGAGACTTGGGGGAACGCTGGGTGGAAGGAAATTTGTGGCTCCTCTCAGATTCCAGAACTTTCTGCCACAGAAATGTGAGGAACATGTGTTTTTTTAGCCAAATTTTGAGGTTTGCAAAGGATTCTGGGTAACAGAACCTGGTCCGAGCCCCGCAAGTCACCCCTCCTTGGATTCCCCTAGGTCTCTAGTTTTCAGAAATGCACAGGTTTGTTGGTTTCCCTAGGTGCCGGCTGAGCTAGAGGCCAAAATCTACAGGTAGGCACTTCGCAAAAAACACCTCTGTTTTCTTCCAAAATTTAGGACGTGTCTATGTTGCGCTTTGGGGTGTTTCCTGTCGCGGGCGCTAGGCCTACCCATGCAAGTGAGGTATCATTTTTATCGGGAGACTTGGGGGAACGCTGGGTGGAAGGAAATTTGTGCCTCCTCTCAGATTCCAGAACTTTCTGCCACAGAAATGTGAGGAACATGTGTTTTTTTAGCCAAATTTTGAGGTTTGCAAAGGATTCTGGGTAACAGAACCTGGTCCGAGCCCCGCAAGTCACCCCTCCTTGGATTCCCCTAGGTCTTTAGTTTTCAGAAATGCACAGGTTTGGTAGGTTTCCCTAGGTGCCGGCTGAGCTAGAGGCCAAAATCTACAGGTAGGCACTTCGCAAAAAACACCTCTGTTTTCTTCCAAACTTTAGGATGTGTCCACGTTGCGCTTTGGGGTGTTTCCTGTCGCGGGCGCTAGGCCTACCCACGCAAGTGAGGTATCGATTTTATCGGGAGACTTGGGGGAACGCTGGGTGGAAGGAAATTTGTGGCTGCTCTCAGATTCCAGAACTTTCTGCCACAGAAATGTGAGGAACATGTGTTTTTTTAGCCAAATTATGAGGTTTGCAAAGGATTCTGGGTAACAGAACCTGGTCCGAGCCCCGCAAGTCACCCCTCCTTGGATTCCCCTAGGTCTCTAGTTTTCAGAAATGCACAGGTTTGGTAGGTTTCCCTAGGTGCCGGCTGAGCTACAGGCCAAAATCCACAGGTAGGCACTGTTTTCTTTAAAAAAATGGGATGTGTCCACGTTGCGTTTTGGGGCGTTTCCTGTCGCGGGCGCTAGGCCTACCCACGCAAGTGAGGTATCATTTTTATCGGGAGACTTGGGGGAACGCTGGGTGGAAGGAAATTTGTGGCTCCTCTCGGATTCCAGAACTTTCTGCCACAGAAATGTGAGGAATATGTGTTTTTTTAGCTAAATTTTGAGGTTTGCAAAGGATTCTGGTTAACAGAACCTGGTCCGAGACCCGCAAGTCACCCCATCTTGAATTCCCCTAGGTCTCTAGTTTTCAGAAATGCACAGGTTTGGTAGGTTTCCCTAGGTGCCGGCTGAGCTAGAGGCCAAAATCTACAGGTAGGCACTTCGCAAAAAACACCTCTGTTTTCTTCCAAAATTTAGGATGTGTCCACGTTGCGCTTTGGGGTGTTTCCTGTCGCCGGCGCTAGACCTACCCACGCAAGTGAGGTATCATTTTTATCGGGAGACTTGGGGGAACGCTGGGTGGAAGGACATTTGTGGCTCCTCTCAGATTCCAGAACTTTCTGCCACAGAAATGTGAGGAACATGTGTTTTTTTAGCCAAATTTTGAGGTTTGCAAAGGATTCTGGGTAACAGAACCTGGTCCGAGCCCCGCAAGTCACCCCATCTTGAATTCCCCTAGGTCTCTAGTTTTTAGAAATGCACAGGTTTGGTAGGTTTCCCTGGTGCCGGCTGAGCTAGAGGCCAAAATCTACAGGTAGGCACTTCGCAAAAAACACCTCTGTTTTCTTCCAAAATTTTGGATGTGTCCACGTTGCGCTTTGGGGTGTTTCCTGTCGCGGGCGCTAGGCCTACCCACGCAAGTGAGGTATCATTTTTATCGGGAGACTTGGGGGAACGCTGTGTGGAAGGAAATTTGTGCCTCCTCTCAGATTCCAGAACTTTCTGCCACAGAAATGTGAGGAACATGTGTTTTTTTAGCCAAATTTTGAGATTTGCAAAGGATTCTGGGTAACAGAACCTGGTCCGAGCCCCGCAAGTCACCCCTCCTTGGATTCCCCTAGGTCTTTAGTTTTCAGAAATGCACAGGTTTGGTAGGTTTCCCTAGGTGCCGGCTGAGCTAGAGGCCAAAATCTACAGGTAGGCACTTCGCAAAAAACACCTCTGTTTTCTTCCAAAATGTAGGATGTGTCCACGTTGCGCTTTGGGGTGTTTCCTGTCGCGGGCGCTAGGCCTACCCACGCAAGTGAGGTATCATTTTTATCGGGAGACTTGGGGGAACGCTGTGTGGAAGGAAATTTGTGCCTCCTCTCAGATTCCAGAACTTTCTGCCACAGAAATGTGAGGAACATGTGTTTTTTTAGCCAAATTTTGAGGTTTGCAAAGGATTCTGGGTAACAGAACCTGGTCCGAGCCCCGCAAGTCACCCCTCCTTGGATTCCCCTAGGTCTTTAGTTTTCAGAAATGCACAGGTTTGGTAGGTTTCCCTAGGTGCCGGCTGAGCTAGAGGCCAAAATCTACAGGTAGGCACTTCGCAAAAAACACCTCTGTTTTCTTCCAAAATGTAGGATGTGTCCACGTTGCGCTTTGGGGTGTTTCCTGTCGCGGGCGCTAGGCCTACCCACGCAAGTGAGGTATCGATTTTATCGGGAGACTTGGGGGAACGCTGGGTGGAAGGAAATTTGTGGCTCCTCTCAGATTCCAGAACTTTCTGCCACAGAAATGTGAGGAACATGTGTTTTTTTAGCCAAATTTTGAGGTTTGCAAAGGATTCTGGGTAACAGAACCTGGTCCGAGCCCCGCAAGTCACCCCTCCTTGGATTCCCCTAGGTCTCTAGTTTTCAGAAAGGCACAGGTTTGGTAGGTTTCCCTAGGTGCCGGCTGAGCTACAGGCCAAAATCCACAGGTAGGCACTGTTTTCTTTAAAAAAATGGGATGTGTCCACGTTGCGTTTTGGGGCGTTTCCTGTCGCGGGCGCTAGGCCTACCCACGCAAGTGAGGTATCATTTTTATCGGGAGACTTGGGGGAACACTGGGTCGAAGGAAATTTGTGGCTCCTCTCGGATTTCAGAACTTTCTGCCACAGAAATGTGAGGAACATGTGTTTTTTTAGCTAAATTTTGAGGTTTGCAAAGGATTCTGGTTAACAGAACCTGGTCTGAGCCCCGCAAGTCACCCCATCTTGAATTCCCCTAGGTCTCTAGTTTTCAGAAATGCACAGGTTTGGTAGGTTTCCTTAGGTGCCGGCTGAGCTAGAGGCCAAAATCTACAGGTAGGCACTTCGCAAAAAACACCTCTGTTTTCTTCCAAAATTTAGGATGTGTCCACGTTGCGCTTTGGGGTGTTTCCTGTCGCCGGCGCTAGACCTACCCACGCAAGTGAGGTATCATTTTTATCGGGGGACTTGGGGGAACATAGATTAGCAAAACAAGTGCTATTGCCCCTTGTCTTTCTCTACATTTTTTCCTTCCAAATATAGGAGAGTGTGTAAAAAAGACATCTATTTGAGAAATTCCCTATAATTCACATGCTAGTATGGTCACCCTGGAATTCAGAGATGTGCAAATAACCACTGCTCCTCAGCACCTTATCTTGTGCCCTTTTTGGAAATGCAAAGGTTTTCTTGATAGCAATTTTTTACTCTTTATATTTCAGCAAATGAATTGCTGTATACCCGGTATAGAATGAAAACGCACTGCAGGGAGCAGCTCATTTATTGGGTCTGGGTTCCTCGGGTTCTTGATGAACCTACAAGCCCTATATATCCCCGCAACCAGAGGAGTCCAGCAGACGTAACGGTATATTGCTTTCCATAATCTGACATTGCAGGGAAAAATTACAGAGTAAAACGTAGAGAAAAATTGAAAGTTTTTTCACCTCAATTTTAATATTTTTCTTTTTCAGCTGTTATTTTCTGTAGGAAACCCTTGTAGGATCTACACAAATGACCCCTTGCTGAATTCAGAATTTTGTCTGCTTTTCAGAAATGGTTAGGTCTCTGGGATCCAGCATTGGTTTCATGCCCATTCCTGTCACTGACTGGAAGGAGGCTGAAAGCACAAAAAAATGCAAAAATGGGGTATGCCCCAGTAAAATGCCAAAATTGTGTTGAAAAATTGGGGTTTCTGATTCAAGTCTGCCTGTTCCTGAAAGCTAGGAAGCTGCTGAGTTTAGCACTGCAAACCCTTTGTTGATGCCATGTTCAGGGGGAAATCCACAAGCCTTCTTCTGCAGCCACTTTTTCCAATTTTTTTGAAAAAACTAAATTTTCACTGTATTTTGGCCAATTTCTTGGCCTCCTTCAAGGGAACCCACAAAGTCTGGGTACCTCTAGAATCCCTAGGATGTTGGGAAAAAAGGACGCAAATTTGGCTTGGTTAGCTTATGTGGACAAAAAGTTATGAGGGCCTAAGCGCGAACTGCCCCAAATAGGCAAAAAAAGGCCTGGCACAGGAGGGGGAAAAGGCCTGGCAGCGAAGGGGTTAAAGTCCTAACAAAACCTGCACTCTGTCAGGCATAGAGTGCTCAATATGGGCAGTGGCTTCTCTTCCCCCTGCCTCCCTCTGAACAGCAGATCTTTGGAGTCCCAACAATACCAGCACAATGCCATTTATTCATTTCAGTAATTGGTGGATGATGTATATTTCTCATCATCGTTGATTAAATTCAACATGTGCGTCATTCATATTGTCCACTAAGTAGTATACGCATTCAGACATGTTTCATTTTTGTTTTGGTGCTTATTATGTTGATTCTGCCATGTGTCATATTTATTTTGACACCGTATATTCATTCCAGCGTGAGCCATATTCATTTTGCCAAACACTGCGCATTTCAGGAGGTGTCCTATATGGAGAACTGTAATTTTGACTTGAAGGGCTTCCCATATTTTACCCATGGGGCTGGAATAATCTAAATTCATAAATTCAGGTGTTAACCTAAATATGTCTGATTCTGAATCAAGAATGACTTAAAGTCATTTTGAACCCCCCTTGGTGCTGACCTATTTGCTTCATCTGAATTAAAAAAGAATAGATTAGCTCATTATTTTCTGTGCGGTCTTTCTTGAAGTCAAGTGGTATTTTTATTAAACGAAATATCATATTTCTCTTTTAAGCTCACTTCCAAAAGCAGATTGACTTGAAGACTACTTCAGGTATTAGAAATCGCAATTGGATTGTACTAGATTGCCCTTTTGTGGTTTCCTATAAAATTGTGATCCTCTCGCAAATATGTCAGTATTTTATATCATATTTATTAGTGTGTATTTTCAGAAATATTAAATATTCGAAGTGCTGTGTAAAATAAATATGACCACGCTTTGGCTCTGCTTTCTTAACTGATAGAAAACTATTGATTCTCACCGTTAGGTATATTAAGGTTGTGAGTTTACGTACATGTGCAAATAAAAGACCCAGATTTATGAAAAGTGGGCTTGCACCTGTTGCAGTACCACTTTCCTTGCGCCCATTAGCACCCTCATAATGCCACCATGGATGCACCGTATTTAAATACGGCGCAGCATGGCTGTAGTCAGGAGGACTAATGTCCTAATTTTTTACGCTAGTCAAGTGCTTTGCAGGACTAGCATATAAAATGTTGACGCTAAACCTGCAAAGCACCCAGAGGCCCACTGAACACAATGGGAGCCTCTTTTTAATGCCTGCACTTAGCAGGTGTTGAAAAATGCTGATAAAAGTGGCACACAGGAATCTCATAGATTTCTTTGCACAATTTTTACTCCCCCCCGGTGCCGGAACGCCCCCCCTTGCATACATTATGCCTGGCGCAGGCATAATGTGGCGCAGGTGGTTACAAAGTAGCGCAATACAAGCACTGCACTACTTTGTAAATATGGCATGGCCTTTTTGTCCTTCCAATGCTACATTCGCGTAAAAAAAATGAAGCTAATGTGGCGTTGGAATGATGCTAGACCACCATAAATCTGGGCCTAAATTATTTAATAATAAACATAGGTGACTTGTGCTAAGTGTTAGTTATGTTTATATTGTGTGTATATTTGTTTTATTATGGACAGTTTGAAGATTTTGGGGGTCCTGGGCCAAAAGCATTTTGGGGGCCGCTGTTCGGGACAGCTTTGAATTTATAATTCAATTTCAGCTCTTTCACAACCTCTTCGGCCAGGTCACTGACAGTGCCCAGCCACACTTGTCCAAAGTCTAAATGTGTCTACATCTAATGTTTAGAAATAGAGACACATTTATAATATTGTAACACATCAGCAGTTTACTAATATTAGTGCAAATAATTTCAGACACCCTCCCATTTCTCATATGTTGGGTCCTGTTTTGATCTAAAAGAAACTTTTTTATGAATGTTGCATGAAACATAAACTCAAAATGTCTCTGCAAAATGGCTGTGGTAAAGGAAATCGGTATTTAAAACAATCTGCTAAATAACTAATCAAGGTCATCTGAACAAGACTCTCAGCAGAATAGAGCTGGCTCTGTCAGGGGACCCCCTGAAAGGCTGAGCCCTGGGCCAGAGCCCACTTTGCCCATGCCTTGAAACGTCTCTAATACACCGTAAAAAACATCTTTCCAAAATGATCACAGGATTTTCTCATTTTTCTGGCTGGTTCAGCAGGGTGAGGTTCTTGGGCTGGATTTTGCAATGGGTCCTAAGGGCGCAGGACTTTGTCATCAAGGCTTATGATGCCTGGTATTTTAGTTGACACAACCCTCTGCTGGTCTTCTCAGCTTGTAAAGCACAGTTTCATAGACGAGACCACAGTGCGATCGATTCAAAGGGGCACCTGTCTCTGCTGCTCTTCCCGTTGGTATATAGACACACAAACAATATTGCCACATAACGTGTTTCTATTTTATCAGAAAGAAGCACTCAGCATAAACAAGCCTGTGAGAATCCTGTAACAATGCCCTACTTCTATTCTGGAATTTATTTGAGCAATCATATGACACTCTAGGAATAACGAAGGAGGGGGAGCAGGGAAATGTGGGATTCTTTGCCTCTTCTACTGCAACTACTATGGTGTCAAACTAGCATTAGCAGCTTCGGTGGTCCCCTCTCTTCAGTGTTTACCGGCATTAATGAGATTAGCAGGTACAGTTCCAGGAGACTAGAAGGGATCAGGAGGACATCTGGCTTTTCACGAGGAGCAGTCGAGGACAAAAAGGCCTGTCATATTTGGGCTGAGTAGGGAAGCAGAACATTCACTGAGGAATTCATCTGCTACCACGTAGTGCAGTAAAAGAGCATCTAACCAGGGAAGGCACCAATGAACAGCTCACCAAGTATTACAATTTTGGAGTTTTTGCTAATGCAAGACAAAACAAGGCAACGTTCACGTTACTTGGCTATCCAGCTCAACTGTGTTAGCACATCTGACCCTAATAAGTAAACTTACAAGGGGGTGCGTATAGGCCGATGAACCTTTTGATTACGCTTAAGATGTTCCCACCATATAAACCCAGTACCAAAAGCGATCAATAGCAAATAATCAATCATTAGTATTAATAATCAATAGGAGTCAGTAAATGTCACACATCATGACCTTGCAGTCATGAATAACCACACCTTTATGTAAAGATTAGAATATTTATTTCCCTATATTAACAATGCAAATGTCACGTAAGTTAATCTCAAAATCAATTGATAAACATACAGAAACAATACAGGCTGTCCAAAATAGCGAAAGAATCACAATCTAATCAAAGCTAGAGCTACTACACATTCTAAAGTTACAGTACAAGTTAACAGCAAGAATAACTGTGCAAACAAAATAACATACATTTAGAATTCAGCAAAGAAAAGACATCAGCTGTTATTTCATGTAGCAAACTTCATCAGTGAGAATTTTAACTAACATCAGATTAGAATAGCATGTTTGGGCTTCATGCAAAACAATTTAGTCACACAAATTTAGAAAAACATCTAACTATGTCTCTATCAAATTAGCGGTTGGAACCTAGAAACAAAAGCAAATAGACATAGCAAATGACATCAGAGATAGAACACCTCTCCTCAATTGGATCGGCAGGCTAAGATAGTCTTTATCATCAGGACATCTGTCTGGTCAGCAAGGCATCAGGATTCAGCACCAAAGTTCAGAAAAAGCAAAGCCTCTTTGAGCAATAAAGTCAAGCACGTCTCTTCTCAAGACGATCAAGAAACAATGACCTTATGGCAAGATAGAAAATGGGCAAACGCTCTCTTTTTCTCAGTGCAGTCTGGCTAAGTTAGATTCTCTAAAACTATTTCCCACATCACGATTGGTCAGGGGATAGCATGTTCATACTTTGTCTAATAAAACTAAAACTTCAAATCTATAATTTTACTAGTACGTGGTTCACATGTCGATGATTGATTCTTATCTCTTCCCTTCTCGTCATTACGCTCATCAGGTAACAATATTGTTGTAGCTTATACTCCAGTCAGTATGTCCTTTGTCTTCTCCTAGGAGAGTAACTCTTACACACACATTTCAGTAAACATTGTTGCACTAGCAAGTACATGATCTCCTAGCAAGCAATTCTCATGAGAAAGAACTTCAGCTGCAAGCACATGGACAGCACAGTGGAAAATCACAATTTAATTATCTAAGCAACCAATTTATAAAACATCTAAGACATGCAGCTTGACATGAGACCGTACAACTAGGCCAAGACCTCACTAAGTTAAGGCCTACAATTAGTAAAGCTAATGCATAATGCATAACCCTCAATATGACATATTACGACACTAATCAAACATAAGTTCAACATTCCATATTAATAAGCCATTAATAAGTACACTTCGTGAACTTTGCCGGCCACTCTGGGGGGGGCCATCTTCAAATGCATCCCTTATTTCTCTCTAAGTTAGTATATTTTCTACACAAATTCAATACTCTGAATACATGAATATTCATTAATAATTTCATTAATAGCTTCTGCGTTAACAACTGTCGGATACACTTAGACAATTCTGGTCCACACAGACAAGCGACAGCACGAGCAAAACCATAATCTGCACCGGGGAGATGGTGGCGTTTCCTGTGTGTTGTACATTCCAGGGTAACAAAAGAAAGTTGACACATCACGATAGAACCATCATGGTCTTGCGGTTGGTGAGAATCCAGGTGAATGCCAAGCTAAACCTCTGTGAGTGCATGCTTCTTCCTTAGCTTTTGGAGGGATTGCAGCTGTTTCCAGATTGATATATGACTGTTCTGGCTCCCTTCTTAAGGGAGTGACTTTACTGATTAGTGACATTCTTCGGCTTTTACACCCACTTCTGTCTTTTGTCTTTCACTTGGGGGTGTGAAGGTTTAAACATAGGGATGAGTGGGTGGACAGTCAAAGACCACTTGTTCTGCACACTTATGTGAATTCTTGACACTCTGCCCACAAAAGAAGCTGCCATCTGTCTCAGTCTTTACCTTGAACTCGCAAGGGTATAGGCAGGCAAAAGATCTTTGAAATTGACAGTGGTCTTAGCAATTGACAAAGAAATGAGCAAAGAAAGGGACACACACGTCACATAATTTAGATCTTGGGCATAACTCAGGGAAAGGCCGCAAAGCCTCTCCTCCCTAGGAATACCCTTCCAAGCTCCAATAACTGTGACGCCACGAAGACCGGCGACGCCTCACTTACGGGCTGCAGTCAGATCAGCGGTCAGCGTCTCGGAAGGCTGTTTCTGGCACGCTCTACTTTTTGGCTAGACTTTCCCTTTGGGCGCTGTTTACTCTGCCCTCGCTCTTTACCCTCTTAAGTTGCTTATCTGTTCTTTCTGTTTTCCTCTTTTCTCTTTCCCAATAGTCTGTGTTCCTTTCCCTGCATGCTTTGCTCACTACCTTCCTAAATTATGGCTATTTTTCCATTCACCTGAATGTGGTCTTTCCCAATCCAAAATGGTGTCTTCAATACTTCCAAATGTCATTTCCTGCATGTCACTTCCTGCATGTCTCTTCCTGTTGGTCAGTATATAAGCACAGTTGGTCTTCCGTTCCTTGCGTTGCAAACACTTCCTTCGTGGTCATGCTCCACGCTCCCATATCCTGTGATTTTGGATTTCTCCTGTTCTTTTTCCGCCTGCAGCATTGTACCAGTTCTTTTTTTGTGCTTTTGTTCTTCTTTTTTCAGGAGTCCTTGATTCTGAGGTTTTTCCCACATTGGGTTTTTTCCTCTGGGACTCCTTCTGTAAGTTACGGCCTGGTTGGTGTTTTTTTATCAGCAGAAACGTGGCTACTGGAGAGGGTCGCCCCTACCTTGGTCAATCCAGAACAAGCAAGAAACCAAGCCAGAGACTGGCTGCTTATTGCGGTAAGAAGCTCTCAAGTCGTGACAATAACAACTCAAAGAGGAAGGAAACTCAACCTTAACAATATGATTATTCTGCGCACACCATGGGGAAGGTTCCATACGATACGGGGTTGAGATTTTTTACAAATACTGATCTCCGCAACAATATTGTTACGTGCATGCTGAGCACAAAACAAGACATCCATTTTTCGACTCACTTCATAGATGGGTTTTTTAATTATATTTTTCAAAAGACACTTGGACAAAGGTGCCATTTCATTATGGCAAAAATCAAACATATCCAGAGCTTTCAAGTAATTTGAGAATAAGGCACTCTTTCTTCAGGTTGTAGAATATTTCATATTTCAAAGCTGTACAGATGGATACTGGATGGTTCTTCAGTAAATTGTTCCCCACCTCAAAACAGCTGCCATAACAACCACATTTGTAGAGAAGGCCAAACTCAAGCCGAAGGGTGGAAGGGGCAGCCAGATGATTCAAATTACAAATTTGGCGACGAAATACACCCTTCCACCTTCTCAAAAAAGGACCAGTACTGCTCCTCCATTAGTTCGCAAGCATAACCCAAAGAGGGTGGTATTTTAATCTTATAGACTGCAAGAACATGGACAAGGCGCCTTTGCCCACAACACTTATACAGTCTACAAATGGTTGAGGCCTGAGACAATGCTTTACTTCTACACTGTCTAATATGATCATTACTTAAACAGCTACTAGAGAAAATTCTGCCAAGATATAGTTAAAACTTCACCACTTCCAGCCTCTCATTTCCCCTTGACCAAAAAAGGCCTTTCCTGCCTCTGCACCTATGGGACCAAAAACCATGACTTTGCTCTTAGAGATGTTTATTTTTAGGAATATTCATCAGCGTAATTTCTTAATGCAGCAAGATGCCTCTGTAATCCTATCGGGGTTAAATCCAAAATTACAACGTAATCAGCATAAAGTAGATACCTAACATTCATCAATCCCAATTTCGGCAGATCTCCTTTCGGTTGTCCAACTCACCACAGTAGATCGTGGATGTAGCGAGAGAACAGAAGGGGTGTCACCCTGGCTTCCCACGTTCAACCTATTGGTCAACCTTTGGAAAAATCATAAAGGCGATATATATAGGCATACCATTCTCCAACGGGTATCTTTCCAATCTGTGGTTGTAGAACTGTGATATTATCTATGGTACCACAGTTCTTGCAAAAACCAGCTTGCTCAGAAGGAATGAAGTTGTTACCAAAAGCCCATTCCTGAAGGTGAAGAAGAATGCTTTTGGCAAATAATTTCCCAGTCGCATCCAACAAAGCGATCTGCCTATAGCTGGCTGGGGAGGTTTTGGGACCTTTTTATACAAGGGTGACAATACTTCCCTTCCAAGAGGACAGAAGTACCCCAGTCCTATAGCAATATTGAAATACAGGACACCAAAAAAATGAATGATGCTCTAGATATATTACTTCTGATCTGACATTCATGCAGTGTGAACCTCTGTTCTTCCTGTATTTGCATTTGAGCAATGATATTGTAAGTGATTAGATGGAACACAAATGAGAACAACCCCTTGAAAGGCAACATCCATTTATAGCCCAGGTCAGACCCAATGTACTCTATTTTCAATAAATCCAAACCCATCTGATAATAAAAGATTGTTAGAACCTGACAATGTATGGAACAGATTGATTTTGAGCCAGTATCATAGTGGTAGATATAAGGGATTGTCTGTCTCACTCCTGCCATTACCATTACTCGGAACTCTGTTAATCCAGCTACATGTTAGGATACATTGCAAGCACAAGTTTGAGTGAAAAACCTTTATGCTAAACATGTGATCTCACAAGGTGAAAAACACCACACGGATCACAATGTGCTGAAATTCTAATATGATTTCTAATTCCTCACTTAATTGTTCATCCGATCCATAACCCCAGGACAGGGTAAGAACCCCGAAAATTCTGATGCAGCCAAAAAGAAGCATATTTAATATAGGTGCTTTTACTCATCACATATTTTCACACTACTAACATCAAATGTTTTTGATATACAAATGTAGAACAGGGTCCGTAGTCTGCCACCATCTTCAGTTTTATTCCAATGCTTCTATATAGATATGCCCATTGGTAGAAGGGTTCTCCCTGAGAAATCAGTTGAAGCATGTGTCATTATACCTTGGTAAAAGAAACTGGACACCTCTGCTAAAATGTTTGTTAAGAGTGGAAGAGATTGAATTTAAGGGTGGGATATGTTTCTTTTTTACACATGAAGTGTAATCGATTCTGTTTTCCCATATGATTGGTTTCATTTGTATGTATTTTCATTATATTTTATATGCAGATAATGTAAGTTTGTGTTTGCTAAAATTATTGGATAAATAGAGGGAATATATTTATGCCTACAGCTGCACTGAATTATTCCTCCTTGTCTTCCTGCCTATTTTTATTTTCATCTGAGAAACTCAAAGCATCAGTTAGTTTATAATTACGTAACCAGTTCTAAAAACATTATGGGGGTCATTCTGACCTCAGCGGTAAAAGGCTCTTACCGCCAGTCAGAAGACCGCCATTCTACTGCCGCGGCCGCGGTAACCCACCACGGTCATTCTGACCAACAACTGCCAAGCCGCCAAAAACCCGACATCCACGGAAGGCCGCCTCATCAGCGGGCAGCGATAAACTTGAGATGACCAAACCTCCACCGCCACGCCAACACAAACACGCCCATGCCATTACGACCCACCAATCCACGCGGCGGTCATTCAACCGCGGTATTCCATTGGCGGTACACACCGCCGCGGTCAAAATACACACCCAGGCTCCAAAACCCAGCCACATTGGACAATTTGAAATACACACACCTGATACACATACAAACACAACCCCCACACATCCAAGCAACTATAAAACACACACCCACATCACCCACAAACCCCCACTAGTTGGAAATCGGAGAGAAGGCGAGAGAGAGCGAGCGAGCAAGCACAGCAATCGAAAACCCCAACACACACAGGAACCCAACATCATCAACCACACCACATCTACGCACACATCACCACACACCACCACTCACATCACCACAAACACCACCCACACCTCATCCACACCACCCCATGGCACCCCAAAGACACCCCAGGTTTTCGGACCAAGAACTCCGGGTCATGGTGGAGGAAATCATAAGGGTAGAGCCCCAGCTCTTCGGCACACAGGTGCAACACACCACAATAGCCAGGAAGGCGGAGCTATGGCAGAGGATTGTCGACAGGGTCAACGCGGTGGGACAGCATCCCAGAAACCGGGAAGACATCAGAAAGCGCTGGAACAACCTACGGGGGAAGGTACGGTCGATGGTCTCCAGACACAACATCGCTGTGCAGAGGACTGGCGGCGGACCACCACCCACCCCTCCCGAATTCACAGCATGGGAGCAAGAGGTCCTTAACATCCTGCATCCTGCGGGCCTCGCTGGAGTAGGCGGAGGAATGGACTCTGGTAAGTCTAGTCTCAACTACTCCCCCCCCCAACCACCAGCATGCCAACCCACACCCCCACCCTCACCCCCAACCCCCCAGCACACATCCCCCCTGCCAATGTCTCACCAGTACAACCCACCCAACCCAAAACCAAACCCTGAATGCCAACACAAACCATGGACACCCATCACCTATGCATGACCACTGCACATACCCATCCCCCCCACAAACCACCCTCACAACTCCTGCCACAAGGGAATGCCAGCACTGGGGGACAAGGGCACCCACAAATCGCACACCATGGAACACACAGAAGCAATAACCATACTCTTTCACCCCTGCAGGGCCCGAACGCGAACACACCGGCCAGGAGGGTCCAGATATGTCCATCCCACCCCCAGAACAGGCCCGCAGTGAGGACAGCAGCTCTGTCGACCTGGAACCTGACGACCAGCCCGGACCATCGGTGACTTCTGGACAGTCGGTTCCCCACACACAGACACAGGCCACAGCAGACCCAACCCCCTCTGGGAATATCAGCACAGCTCCCACCCAGCGGGCCCATGCCTCTGTCTCCAGGACAGGTCAATCAGCGGTGTGTCCGCACTACAGGGCACCCAGGCTGACCCAACACCCCAACAACAACAGGGACCTGGGGGCAGTGGTAGTGGGCACACCGTCCAGGGGACAGAGGCCCGGGGAAACAGGGCAACTGGGAGGGCTGCAGTGCGACAGGGGGGGGAGGACAGGCCCAGGGAACCGACTCTCCAAGAGGCCCTCACCACCATCATGGGAGCATACCACCGCTCCCAGGAGACGATGGCGACGGTAATGGCCAGGTTCCAGGAGATCCAGGCACAGCAGGAGGAACGGTACATGGGGTACAGAGAGGAGCTCAGGAACATCGTCCAGGCCCTGAACCTAATAGTCACCACATTGTGGGACCATGTGGCACCCCAAAGGGCCCCTGTCACCAGCCCGGACCAGGAACAGCCTACCACCTCCGCCGGCGCTAGTGGACAGGAGGCCCCCACACAACGACGGGCCACCAGAACCCCACCTCCTGCTGAAGATCAACCACCCCGCAAGAGGAGCCTGAGATCACAAAGGAAGACAGAGTAGGATGCCAAGACCCCCGCCAGCCTAAGATCCCCCCGGATGTCATTCCACTGTCCCACATCTTCACCCTGTCCAACCTTGAACTGCCCCTGCTCCATCCTTCCACAGGCATATGGACAATGCACCTGTGCGACCGAGAACTGGACTCTGCCATGGACATCACTCCACCCCCACCCATCACCGTTTTACTATCATGGACCCATATGTAGCACTTCAAATAAATCACTTATTGCACTTAAAACACTCAGGAGTCTGCTTGTATTCTTAACAAATGTATTACACATAACAGGTCAAAAATGTACAGTTACATTGTGATGACAACATACCAATGTCAATATGCTTTACTCCATGGCCGAACAAACCAGAAGTCACGCAGTGGGTCATACAGCTCTGAAAAGGCAAGGGAAAGTCACAATTCAGTTGAAAGGAACTGGGGGGAAACACAGAAAGTAGAGATGCAGGAGGCCAGAAGTAAATGTAAAATGACGTGGGGATTCTTACCTGGGTGCTACTGAAATTACTGTTGTATGACTGTGTCCCTGTTGTCCGTGTCGTCCCCGTCGTCTTCCTCCTCTTCACTCTCCACAGGCTCCACAGCTGCTACAACACCACCATCTGGACCATCCTCCTGCAGAAAAGGCACCTGGCGTCGCAATGCAAAATTGTGAAGCAAGCAGGTCACGATGATCTGGCACACCTTCTTGGGTGAGTACATTAGGGATCCCCCTGTCATATGCAGGCTCCTAAACCTGGCCTTCAGGAGGCCGAAGGTCCTTTCTATGATCCTCCTAGATCGCCCATGGGCCTCATTGTACCGTTCCTCTGCCCTGGTCCGGGGATTCCTCACTGGGGTCAGTAGCCACGGCAGGTTGGGGTAACCAGAGTCACCTATTAGCCACACACGGTGTCTCTGTAGCTGTTCCATCACATAGGGGATGCTGCTATTTCGCATAACATACGCGTCATGCACTGATCCCGGGAACTTGGCATTTAGATGGGAGATGTACTGGTCAGCCAAACAGACCACCTGGACATTCATTGAATGGTAACTTTTCCTATTTCTGTACACCTGCTCATCGTCTTTTGGGGGTACTAAGGCCACATGGGTCCCATCAATGGCACCAATGATGTTGGGGATATGTCCAAGGGCATAGAAGTCAGCCTTCACAGTGGCCAAATCACCCTCCTCAGGGAAAATAATGTAGCTCTGCATATATTTCGTCAGGGCAGACAACACTCTGGACAAAACCTTAGAAAACATAGGCTGAGACATCCCTGATGACATGGCCACTGTTGTCTGAAAAGACCCACTTGCCAAGAAATGGAGTACTGACAGAACCTGCACCAGAGGGGGAATTCCTGTGGGTTGACGGATGGGGGACATCAGTGCTGGCTCCAGCTGGGCACACAGTTCATGTATAGTGGCTCGGTCAAGTCGGTAGCGAAGTATTATATGACGTTCCTCCATTGTCGACAGGTCCACCAGCGGTCGGTACACGGGAGGATTCATCCTCCTCCTCACAAGTCCCAGCGGACGGTGCCTAGGAAGGACAACATGGAGCTCAGAGTCAAACAACCCACAGGTACGTAACTACAGCTTCCACAGTACACGATTCTCAATGCATTGAATGGCTTGTATGAGTGGGAATGCAAGGCCTAGGCCTGTGTGACGCAGTAGAAATAAGCCATGTGGGCCCTTGAAATGGCAGCTGCCTGACCTGAGAAGTGTGACAGTGGGATGTGAGGTCAATGCGCTGGCGTGACACACCGTGGCGGTAGGCGGTCGAAGACCGCGGCGCAAAGCCGCATTGGTTAACATCGAACCCTATGGGTTTCACGAGCCAATGACTAGCTGCGCTGGCGGTCGCGGAACGCACCGCGGCGGTACGCGCCGCCGCGGGCGTGACCGCCATTTTCTATCTGATTAATCACTCGAGACCTGATCATCCACAGGAGAGGACCTATACTGCAAGTGCTGCTGTGAGCTCGGTCTGGGAGATACAATGGCTGCTGCGACTGGGGAAAGGGCCCCTGCCTTCACTACAGAAGAGTTGGAGAAACTTGTGGATGGGGTCCTGCCCCAGTATGCGCGACTCTACGGTCCTCCAGACCAACAGGTAAGTACACAGTGTGCACGTTGAATGGGCTATGCCTGGGTTGTGTATGGTGGATGTAAGATGGTGGGGTGGGGGGACAATGACGAGTGCAAGGCACGACAGATGAGAGCATGTGCCACATGGCAAGGTTGGGGAGGGGGGGCCAATCGCATCTATCATGCGGAATATTGATGATATTTAAATTTCCACTCTGTACATGTCAAATAGGTCAGCGCCCATCAGAAGATCGACATTTGGCGTGCCATCGCCAAGGAAGTCCGGAACCTGGGGGTCCACAACAGACGGGGCACCCACTGCCGCAAGAGGTGGGAGGACATCCGCTGCGGGACCAGGAAGACCGCCGAGTCACTGCTGGGGATGGCCTCCCAACCTAGGAGGGGTGCCAGTCGTACCCTGACCCCCCTGATGTCCCGGATCCTGGCGGTGGCCTCCCCGATTTGGATGGGCGTGTGACGACATCACAGCAGACACAAGGGGGTGAGTACCAGCACATTCAGCTATCTTTACGCGCAGTGGAGGTGCCTGGGTGGGGGAGGAGGGCTGTGGGTGACATTAGGCCAGGGCGCTTTCTTTATTGTATTCCTCTCCTTTAGCCATGTCCCTGTGCCCCCGCCCCCCACCTCTGTACGGTGCCAGGTACAGCTAGCCATGGTCCTGCATCACCCATGTGCGCGTTTGTTGTCCCTAGACCTGTTGGCCCAGTCACAAGTACTCAGTAGTGTATCCCGATTGCGCGGCTTAGTGCATGAGGCTCCTGTGTCTGTCCTCTCCGCCAACGGTGTTGACGATGCATGTACTCAACCTTTTATTATGTCTCCCCCCACCCTTTTCTTTATCTTCTTGTGTGCTTCAGCATCATCAGGCGGAGGAGACTTGGCACCGGAGCACGAGGGAGCTGCGACTCACAAGGCCCCGGTGGGCCATGGCACAGACACCGAGGCCACCAGTGGTACGGAGGGCGAGGGGAGCTTCACAACGGGGAGCCGTGGTGAAACCAGCGACACCGACACGTCCTCGGAAGGGAGCTCCCTAGCGGTGGTGGCAACATCCGTGCCCCCCGCCTCCACAGGTACAGCCGCCACCCAGCGCACCAGCTCCGCCCTCCCAGCAGCCCCTCAGCCTACGCTCCGTGCCCGCTCGCCCAAGAAGGCGGGCATCTCCTTCGCCCCAGGCACCTCAGCCCCTGCCCCTGTTACCCCTGCTGCCCTCAGTGAGGAGGTCATTGACCTCCTGAGGACCATCATTGTTGAGCAGACTACCCTTTTGAATGCCATCCAGGGGGTAGAGAGGGAGGTGCATCGTAGCAATGCATACCTGGAGGGCATTCATTCGGGTCAGTCTGCCCATCAACGATCGTTCAATTCTCTGGCCTCAGCACTGACGGCAAGCATTGTCCCTGTTTCCAGCCTCCCTCTTCTAACTGCCTCCACCCTGTCTCTGTCTCCTGTTCCTCTGCCTATCCCATCCACACCATCAGACCAGCCTGCACACACCTCAACACCCAAGGACAGCTCATCCAGACATAAGCACCACAGATCACACAAACATTCACCCAAGCAACACCCAGATGCAGACATGCCAACAGCCACTACCACCTCTGTGTCCCCCACCTCCTCGTCTCCCTCCTCCCTCCCTGTGACGTCTACACTCACACCTGCATGCACACCACCAACAGCCAGTACACCCATCACCAGCACACCCTCCAGTACAGTCCGCACACGTGCAGTCACCACCCCCAGTGCCGTTTACACATCCCCTGTGTCTTCTCCCACTGTGTCTGTCACCCCCTCTTCCAAGACACACAAACACAGGCAGCCACTCACCCAACAGCCAACCACCTCACGACAGCCTGCAGCCCATGCACCTTCACCCAAGGACAGCACACCTGACTCTCCTACAACCACCTCCTCTTCCTCCACTCCCATAACCACTGCACCTACCTTTTACCTTGGTCCTAAAAAGTGTTACCTCTCCAATCTTGACCTCTTTCCCTCACCTGACCCACCCCCTCCATCTGCTAAGAGTCCCAAGAGCACCTCAGCCACCACCAGCCCGGGTTCACGTGTCAGCGTAGTCCATGGATTTTGGAGTCCCCCCTTTGCCAGCAGTGAGACATCGGTCAGCAGCAAGGGGACAGCCAGACCCCCTCCGGAAAGAGGACCCGGAGAGTGAGGGGCCGCCGTGGGAGGAGTGCCACGGCTGCCCCCAAGGACCAAAGTTCGGACACTTCACCTGCCACAACATCCAGGGGAGGCAAGGCCCAGAGAGCCACAGCGAAGGACGGCAAGGGCAGCAGGGCGGAGAAGTCAAGCAGCAGGAGCGCGGACCAGGAGGGCCCCACAAGCCCCATCCCGGGTGTGAGGGAGGACACCCAAGGGCCCAGGACACCGTCACCGAAGGGTCCAGCAACTTCACGGTCGGAGGGCGACTGAGCAGGGAGTCCTGCCCAGGTCTGACTCCCTGGAATTACAGGACAAACACCGCTGAAGAGGGCCCCGCCGTCCAGAAAGGCACCGCTGAAGAGGGCCCCGCCGTGCAGGAAGGCACCGCTGAAGAGGGCCCCGCCATCCAGAAAGTCACCGCTGAAGAGGGCCCGCCGTCCAGAAAGTCACCGCTGAAGAGGGCCCCGCCGTGCAGGAAGGCACCGCTGAAGAGGGTCCCGCCGTGCAGGAAGGCACCGCTGAAGAGGGCCCCGCTGTGCAGGAAGGCACCGCTGAAGAGGGTCCCGCCGTGCAGGAAGGCACCGCTGAAGAGGGCCCCGCCGTCCAGAAAGTCACCGCTGAAGAGGGCCCCGCCGTGCAGGAAGGCACCGCTGAAGAGGGCCCCGCCGTCCAGAAAGTCACCGCTGAAGAGGGCCCCGCCGTGCAGGTAGGCACTGCTGAAGAGGGCCCCGCCGTACAGAAAGTCACCGCTGAAGAGGGCCCCGCAGTCCAGAAAGTCACCGCTGAAGAGGGCCCTGCCGTGCAGGAAGGCACCGCTGAAGAGGGTCCCGCCGTGCAGGAAGGCACCGCTGAAGAGAGCCCCGCCGTGCAGGAAGGCACCGCTGAAGAGGGTCCCGCCGTGCAGGAAGGCACCGCTGAAGAGGGCCCCGCCGTCCAGAAAGTCACCGCTGAAGAGGGCCCCGCCGTGCAGGAAGGCACCTCTGAAGAGGGCCCCGCTGTCCAGAAAGTCACCGCTGAAGAGGGCCCCGCCGTGCAGGAAGGCACCGCTGAAGAGGGCCCGCCGTCCAGAAAGTCACTGCTGAAGAGGGCCCCGCCGTCCAGAAAGTCACCGCTGAAGAGGGCCCCGCCGTGCAGGAAGGCACCGCTGAAGAGGGTCCCGCCGTGCAGGGAGGCACCGCTGAAGAGGGCCCCGCCGTGCAGGAAGGCACCGCTGAAGAGGGTCCCGCCGTGCAGGAAGGCACCGCTGAAGAGGGCCCCGCCGTCCAGAAAGTCACCTCTGAAGAGGGCCCCGCCGTGCAGGAAGGCACGGCTGAAGAGGGCCCGCCGTCCAGAAAGTCACCGCTGAAGAGGGCCCCGCCGTGCAGGAAGGCACCGCTGAAGAGGGCCCCGCCAAGACAGGCCCCGCTCCGCTGGGCCCTTCCTGTCAAGCCCCGCTCCGCTGGGCCCCGCCGTCTCAAGCACCGCTCCGCTGGGCCCTTCCTGTCAAGCACCGCTCCGCTGGGCCCCGCCGTCTCAAGCACCGCTCCGCTGGGCCCTTCCTGTCAAGCACCGCTCCGCTAAGCCCGCCTTCTCAAGCACCGCTCCGCTGGGCCCTTCCTGTCAAGCACCGCTCCGCTGGGCCCCGCCGTCTCATGCACCTCTCCGCTGGGCCCTTCCTGTCAAGCACCGCTCCGCTGGGCCCTTCCTGTCAAGCACCGCTCAGCTGGGCCCTTCATCTCAGGCACCGCTCCGCTGGGCCCTTCCTGTCAAGCACCGCTCCGCTTGGCCCCGCCGTCTCAAGCACCGCTCCGCTGGGCCCTTCCTGTCAAGCACCGCTCCGCTGGGCCCCACCGTCTCAAGCACCGCTCCGCTGGGCCCTTCCTGTCAAGCACCGCTCCGCTGGGCCCTTCCTGTCAAGCACCGCTCCGCTGGACCCTTCATCTCAGGCACCGCTCCGCTGGGCCCTTCCTGTCAAGCACCGCTCCGCTGGGCCCCGCCGTCTCAAGCACCGCTCCGCTGGGCCCTTCCTGTCAAGCACCGCTCCGCTGGGCCCCGCCGTCTCAAGCACCGCTCCGCTGGGCCCTTCCTGTCAAGCACCGCTCCGCTGGGCCCTTCCTGTCAAGCACCGCTCCGCGGGCCCTTCATCTCAGGCACCGCTCCGCTGGGCCCTTCCTGTCAAACACCGCTCCGCTGGGCCCCGCCGTCTCAAGTGGTTAGAGCGGCAGACCCTGAAGCAGAGATCTGGCTCAAGACCAGGGTTCAAGTCCCGCTTTGGCAGGTCTTGGGCTCAATTCCCCTTGACCAGATAATTCTCGCCTCGGTGCCTAATCTAATTCATGGGTCCCACTCTGCAACTCTGGGCAATAGCTTGCTTAATCTCCACAACGGCCCCAACAGCGCTTGGATGCCTGGCTTCACCCTGGGGGTGCTCAGGAGTGGGTGCCTCACAGGGAAAAGCCAGGAGGGGTTCCATAGCGGTATGAGTACAGCGCCTTGAGACCCTAACGGGTGAGTAGTGCGCTATACAAGTGCTAATTTAAGCACCGCTCCGCTGGGCCCTTCCTGTCAAGCACCGCTCCGCTGGGCCCCGCCGTCTCAAGCACCGCTCCGCTGGGCCCTTCCTGTCAAGCACCGCTCCGCTGGGCCCCACCGTCTCAAGCACCGCTCCGCTGGGCCAATGACTGTGCCGGTTCTGTGTCGTGCTAATGTTCACGCTGCACTCGGCCCACCCTGCCTCCTCCATTGCCTGTGGAGACTGTTATCCACTTGATGGACTGTGACTTTGCACTCCCCAGGATATGACAGTGGGCAAGCCACCCACTGTTGAGACTTGAGAGACTGTGGCTTTGCACTCCCCAGGATTGGACAGTGGGCATGGTGGCCCCTTCTTGGATCTGGCGTCGTGGACTCATGTGGCTGTGGTGCCCCCCCTTCCCTTCCCCCTGAGGTGCCTGTAGTTTTGTCATCTGATGCCCCTGCAGTGTTCTCTCCAACGGACTCAGGGCTCCTGTGTGGGCTTTGCCCAAGTGTTGATACACTTCGGCCCACGGACATTTGCAAATTCTGTGACTGTGCGGGACTTTCTGCCTCTATTTCTCGGTCACGCAGTGTTTACATTTGAAATCTTTTCCATCATTTACCTATTTTGCCATGTCTTCGATGAACCTATTTTGTACATAAATGTTGTTTCTCACTTGAATCATATCTTTTCGTTTTTCCGGGGGGTTTGGGTGGGGTCACTTTGACTTGGTGCTCTGCATTGGTGTGTAGATAGTTGGGGGTGGGTGTGATGCGTATGTGTGTTCCCGTAACCCTTCCTCCTCCCCCCCTCCCCTGTGTCGTAGGTGCGGTACTCACCGTTGTCGTCTGCGCCGGAGTTCGTACTCGTGGTAGATGAGCAGGTAGACGAGAGCGGGTAGGATGTGTAATTCGGGCTCCATGCTGTCCTCCGTCCTCGTGGAGTGTATAGAGGTGAGCGTTTTCCCGTTCGTAGTCTGTTTCCGCCGTGTTTTTATCGGCGGGGCTCCCGCCCCGGATGAGGTGGCGGATTGGTGAGTTGTGATAGGGTGGGCGGTACATTGTCTGCCGCCTGCCTGTTGGCGGTGACCGCCGCGCTGTTTGTCTGTCCCGCCGTGGCGGTCGGAGTGGTAAAGTGGCGGGCTCTGTTGGCGGTTCCCGCCAGGGTCAGAATTCCATTTTTTGAACCGCCAGCCTGTTGGCGGGTTGGCCGCCGCTTTATCACCGACCGCCAGGGTCAGAATGACCCCCTATATATCTAACAAATAATTTTGATAACATTTAAAAACAAATCAAAAGTGTCACAATCCACATTCTCCCAACCTGCTTCCTCCCAAAAATCTAATTTTCATCACAACTCTCAAGACAAATACCTTTATCTTGTTAGGTGTGCTAGTTTCTGTGCCATTCTACTTTCAATTGATATTGCTTTACAATAGACACTTCTGACACATGAGCATTCATGATCATGCTATTATAGCTTGATGCATTACAATTATGGGCAAACCTCCAGAATGAAATCTCAGGTGCCTTATCGAACCTCCAAAGTAGCTTGCTGCATAGTAAGGGAATAGTCAAAACATGATCCAAACATCAAAGTGACCCATTAGTTTCTGATACAGTGAACATCCCAGTCAACATTTTTTAGAGTATTCCTGTCATCAGAAGAGGTGCAGCTAAAATGGATGCAGTAACTAATGACAAAATTAACATAGTAAATTTGGCGAAAGAGTAACTAAATCAAAAAGTAATGAAAATATTTAAAAAATTAGAACTTTTGTTCTTCAATATCATGTAACTTTACAAATCTAAAACACTGATCTCTGCAAGTGAATTAAAATACCAATAAAAAAAATAAAACAATATTTCAATGTAACAACAACAACTGAGGTCTCCCACCTATGTAAGAAATGTTATGTGGGAACAAACTATACAAGACATTAGGCACATATCTACATTACTGTTGCTTAGTGATTACAATAGGACAGTCTAATTTTCTCTCTGAGACGGATATTATGCATATTAAGGGATGTTCATAATGATAGTGGATTAAAACCAAAGTCCAATTTTACATCTTCACTGAAAAAGGCAACAATATTGACCTGTTTTGTAGTGTAGTCTTGAAGGACATTTCAAGCAAGTTACAATGCAGAATAGTTGGAACACAAGAACATTTGCCCACCTTAAACCTAGACACATCTAGAGTAATCAAGGGGGCAATCAAAGAGAGATATATTGGCTTTAGATGATAAAAAATTAATTTGACAAATAATTATCAAACATAATTCAGACATCGCTAACAAAATCAAGCATAAACTACAAACATGGCTTAAAAAAGGAATACATTCACCAGTTTGAGGTCTCAGTGAGACCAGGAACTCCCATTTTCTGGGCTCATTAGACTTGCAGGTGGCACTTTTAAATAGGCAGTCAATATTTAACATGGGAATCGAGCAGGACATTGGTGACACACGTGGTCCTTGTAAATGCCGATCCAAATCAGAGTCAGCTACACAATGTCAAACTTCTATGAACACCTCACAAATGCTGTTTTAAATACCAACAGTAATCCTGACTAATAATGTGCTCCTAGACAATAGGGCAAAGCCAAGTAAAATGAGCCTCAATTGCTTTCACATGTAGTCCCTCTTATATCAACCTCTTTATGGAGATTTAAGGAGGGAGTACATAGGGCTCATTAGAATGAGTCACAAACCAATCAGGTTTGTACTGGGGTCCTATATACATGATATGCTAATTTTAAGTCCGGGTCCACAGATGACCATAAGCTCTTCTTCGACTATTTTGAGGACAGCACACACAACATAGGTTTCAACATTGTGTATAGTCATATACACATTCATTTTCTGAATGTAATACTTATGTTGGGGGAGACAAAACTGGAAGCTGAGCCCATCACAAACTGACATTAAGTAATTCATTTTTACATGACTGTAGCTCTCACTTTAGGCCACAATTTGAAGAAATGCCATACAGTGAAATGGCTGGAGTTCATAGTAATTGCAGCAAATGCATAGGCTTTTCCATTAACTTGAAAGAACTGGAAAACAGATTTAAACTGAGGGACTACTACTTGGCAGTGGGGGGTAAAATCAGTGCAAATTTTACTATTTACTGAACTATATATGACTAAGATATAGAGAATCATCTGGCCCACGCCATAGGTTCTAGCTTTTTTTGATAAATAAATCTATCTATCTATCTATCTATCTATCTATCTATCTATCTATCTATCTATCTATCTATCTATCTATCTATCTATCTATCTATCTATCTATCTATCTATCTATCTATCTATCTATCTGTTCATCTAATAAATCAAAAATACTGACGCTCAACAATATGTGAGGTAAGGCTATTACGCTAATTTGTTGATTTGCTAAAAATATTCTAAAACGGGTAAAGACATTTTAAAAATGACTATATTGCTGTCACTATTTTGACTGAGACATTTATAGAACTTTTTCTACCTGCTATTTTTTCTACAAATCGGTGGAACTCTATTTTATACATGTGCTGTCATTCTAAAATTAACCCTGAGAATAGAGCATGAAATCAGGTTTGCAGCATGCTTATTGACTTGTGTCATTACAAGAGTGGAATCCCTATATATATTGCAAGAACATGTGGTTATATGCTTGGACCTCTATGTTAACATGACAAGAAGTTGACAGTTGGCTACATCCTTCCCATCAATAGTAAACATCCTTTAATGGCTGCTAAACCTCCAAAATGATGCTAATAGTGGAACCACCATGTCTCAAAGACAGTATTGTTTTTAGTTATGGGCGATGACCCCATAATGCCAACATAATATCTTAATTGTGACTGCTAAAATACATACTAATTTCTAATGCCATGCACCGAAGATGACTTTCAGTCACAAATATTTTATTAGTTGCTCCTTGATCACTTCTACTGAAATGCTCTGTTGACACACATTCACTTTAAAAAGCTGGTACCTAGATTTTACTCAAGGAAGGTTAAATGTAGACCACCTGGATTCCAAAGACAGGACCATTTATAAATTAACAACATACATAGTAACTCCTTTGAATTCCACTTATACCACCCATCCTGCCACGTGATGGCCCATCCAGGCACGTCTAAACCCTCTATTTTGATGATGGGAAGAATAAACAAAGTCCAACTTACAACTACACCTAGTCCTGTGATCTAAGCTGCCTGTACCAAAGAATTAGGGCAGGAAAATGGTAACTTTATAAAAGTGCCATTTCCAAAATTGTAACTTAAAATCCAACTTTACTGTTTAAAGATCATTTTCAATTACTATTTCTCACACACCAAACACAATCACCTGTTCCCAATCAAAAGTTAGCACTTATTAAATGCAATAAGGCAACCCAGTGCTATCCTATAGGAAAGGTAGGCCTCACAGGAGTGAAAACGAATTTAGTAGTTTTTCACCACCAGGACATGTACAACTTAAACGTACATGCCCAACCTTTTAATTACAATGCACCCAGTTCAATGGCCTCTTTGGGGGTGACGTATCTGTAACAAAAGAAGAGTTAAAGGCTTGGCAAACAGCTTATACTACCATGTCGAATTGGCAGTTTAAAACTGCATTCACGCTGCAATGGCAGTCCTGGGAAATGTTTTGAGGGGCTACTGGAGTGAGTGGCACAATATGTGCTGCAGACCCACTAGCAGCATTTAATATACAGACCCTGGGTATATGATATAGCACTCTACAAGGGGCTTACAAATAAATTAAATATGCCAATCAAGTGTAAGCCAATTTTACCGTGTTTAAGGCAGAGGCCACAAGCACTTTTGCAATGGTTAGCAGTGGTAACATGCAGAGTCCTAGAGCCAAAAAAACTAATTTCAGCTAAAACAAGAGAGATGAAGGCAAAACATTTGAGGGTGACCTTGCAGAGAGGGCCAAGTCCAGCAATATGTAATCTTCCTTTTACTGCCATAACTTTACACTTTGTATTTCTGTCACATCACTCCCTTGCTTTTTATCACTCATCCACTTGGCATTACCATCACTATGTGAAGGTGAACATATGAGTCTGTACATATTCCCTTTCTCAACCTTTTAAACTTGTATCTTACATTCGGACTGTAGCACTTGATATATAGTTGGTGTCCCAATGGTTTTGGATAGACTTCAAAATAAACTCACCAAAAGTTAAATGTTTATATTCATTTATTTGTTAAAAGTTACTAAAATGTGTGTATAATTTAATGTAATCAAATTAATTTTTATATAAAAATTTGTTACACTGATTGTAAGTTAAAAATTCATTAAAATACTTTAAAATAAAATGTGTATTTATAATTTATATTTAATAGCTTTATATAAATATAATGTATATATTTAACAAAAAAATGAATAAGCCAATTTATTTTAATATTATTCCTTTTGGGGTTTTATTTTAAATCCTTACCACCATTATTTTCAATAGGAAAGTATTGCAATGGCTGTGATTGGTCACGGACGGCATCGGACCTACTCCAGCTCTGAGCTGGAATATACTTACAACTGTTTTGGTATGTTAAGCATATTTTAAAGAACCCTATCACCACAAGGGTATCCTGGTGATAAGCAGGTGTGCGGCTAGCCTCACCTGGGGCAAGCAGGTTGGGGTAATTGAAATGCTAGGTCTTCAGCTTCTTTCAAAACTCAATAAATGAGGAGGAAGCTCTGATGTGCAATTGCAGTATGTTCTATGATTTAGGAGCAATGTGGGAGTAAGCTCAACAACTGGATCTGGTTCTCTCTATGTGAGGGATGGGTGCAAGAAGGAGCCAGCCAATTGGAGATATCTAGATTGTTTGTTAAAGGAGATACACCAGTTGAGGTAGGCAGACCAGTGTTGTGCAGTGCCTTGAAGGTTTGAGTGAGGAGAATGAACTGCGTGCATTTGTATAAGGGTGCAAGTGGATTTTCTAGAGGTGAGGTGTGATGTGAGTGTGGTGTAACAGTTGAGATCAATCTGTATTCCAACTTCTGAATGGTTTATAGGTGTCAGGCAGGTTGTTCGCTGACCCCAGCATAGAGGGTCATCCCGTAGTACAGCTTGCTACTGATGAGGGCATGTCTAGCGTTTTGTTCAGGTACTAATCGGGACTCATTTGAAGATTTTCCTCAGCAACTTTAGGGTATTTAAGGGGGAGGATGAGATGGTGGTGGCTTGGGCCGTCATGTCAAGTTTGCTGTCAGTGATGATCATGAGGTTACTCATATTAGTGGTGGGATGTGTGTGGGTTCTTGTTGAGCCGACCATGAGCTGAACTGCCACAGTGAGGTGTTCTTCCTGAACATAAGAATTTCTGTGTTGTCTGTACTCAGTTTGAGACAGTTGGTCTTCATGCAATCTGTGACTTTGTTCATGCATGCTGTGAACTTGTTCCGGTGTTGGGAGTCTTGTCCAATAGCTGAGTGTCGTCAGAGTAGGAGAGGGCATTGATGTTATTGGTGTGGATGATGCTTGCAAGTGGGATCATGTATACGTTGAAGAGCATCATGCTGAGGGATGATCCTTGCAGTACTTTGCTAATGAGGTTGAGTGTGTCTGAGGTATGGGGTCAGCCTGATTGCCTGTTTCCTGCCAGTCAGGAAGGAGAAGATCCAGCAGAGACAGCTTCTTCGATTCTAGTGTTGTACAGGTGTTGGGTGAGGATGGGGCAGGATACAGTGGCAAAAGCATTACCGTTGTTCAGAAGGGCGAGGGCAACTGTGTCTCCTCTTTACAGGGTCATGCAGAATGTTTGTGTGCATGCATGTGGCCTGTTTTCTTGCTGTGATTGGGTCTGAAGCTGGACTGTGTGGTTTTGAGGAGTTAGTGGTATGTGAAATTGTTGGTACGGCATTTGTTGATGAGTTTCTCTAGGATGTTGGCTGAGTACAGGAGCAGGGAGATTGGTCTGTAGTTGCCAAATGTTGATGGGTCCTCAGTGGGTTTCTTGAGCAAGGGAGACACGTTTTCAGGTGTCCAGGAAGTTGGCAGATGAGATGGAGGCATTCATGATGTAGGTTAGTGCTTCATTGATGTTTTTAAGATCTCCATTGAAGACATGATGGGGCAAGGGTCTGAAAGGGCCCCAGAATGGATGGATCAAATGGTTGCAGCAGTTCTGTCCTTCATTATGATGAGCCAGTGGTCAAGGTCAAACCCTTGCATGAGACTGTGAGTCGAGCCCGAGGTTTGATGGGTCCAGTGGGGGTCAAAGTTGCTGTATATGGAGAATATTTTGTTGCAGAAGAACAATGAGAGGTTATTGCAGAGGTCCTGTGAGGGTGTGATACTGCTGGAAGTAGCCACTGGTGAGGTAAAAGCTTCCACAACAGCAAAGATATATTTTGTTCTGTAGATGCTGATGTTGATGCGATCTGCAAGTGTTATGCTTTGAAGATTCTGATCTGTTTGTAGTAGCTTCCCTAGTCGAATTGAAGGAGTTCCTGTCTGCGATGTCTTGGGTCTTTCGCGATCTACATTTCAGTTGTTTCCAGTTGTGTATTGTCATCTTGAGTTCCTCCCTTTACCAACTGGCTTAGGATCTGGATCTTGTCGCTTTCCTGAGCTTGAGGGAACAAGGTGTTCCAGTTGTTGATAGTTTCTGGTAGGTTGCTGTTGTGTTCAGGCCTGTATATTGTATGTGCTTTAGTCGAGTCTTCATCTGAGATTCTGTTCCAGTTTTGGCAGGCTGGTCTGGCAGTGTTCAACATGAGGTTGTGTGTGATGGGAATGCTGAACTTAACAATGGTAAGGTCTGGTAGGTGATCATTGTGGTTTTATCAACTGAAATGGTTTTGAAGGGGGTGAGATCAGGTCCAGGTGTTGTTTGGTAGAGTGTGTGGGACCTTTCACTTGCTGGGTATGGCCTAGGTACTTGAGGTCTTCAAGTAGTGCTGTTAATTTAGGTCTGCATGCATTACAGGTGGAAGTTCAGGTCTTTGAGGAGAATAAAGATACTCAGATCTAGGATGAGGCTGCAACAAAGTCTGCAATGGCATTGACAAAGTTGGCACATGCTCCTGGTGGTCTTTGGATTAGGGTACTGCTCAGGGGCAAGCTAGCTGTGATGTGAAGTGTGAATGACAGGTGTTCAATGTTCCTGGGAGGTGTGTCCATTAAAGTGGTGCAATTGACGTCATCCTTGAAGATGATGGTGATTTTACTTCTGGGCTTCTGCATAGCCAAAAGGGATGACTGTTGCAATGTCGGGGCCGATGCAAGGATCAGCCAGGTCTCTGTGAGAACACTAGGCCCTGCGTATGGCCCCAGATTTCTATTCCATGGTCTGTTTGGTGAGTGGGAGGGTGTTGGAGGAGCATGAATAAGACTGTGGATCATTGAGTGGCTGGTAGCTGTTGAATGTGGGTGTGAAAGTGCTGAGTTTTGGGTGCTGTCAGAGTTGGCCACTCTTAGTGGGAGTTGCATTCAGGTTCATCTGACCAAGAACATAGCATTGATTCTCAGAAACAGTCTGGCAGCTCAAATATTGAGCTCCCATACACTGTTGTGTGTAAGCAACCTGCCCCAGATTGAGGAGGAGAGTCTGCCCCAATCTGTGCACACATAAAATGGGTCTTTGGGTTTTTGGTGGGGAGAGGGCTGTGCCAGAATAAATTGAAACTTTGCCCAATAATGTGAAAACGTAGGTGGGCATTACTTCTGAGTTTCTTGTTACACGACACCCCAGTGAACATTTAACATATGTGAACTGCAATCCCATTATGCCACCCATCTGACATTGTGTAACATGGCTTGTTGATGTTTCGTTTCTTATGTGATTAAACAAATAACAAAATCAATGTTAAAACAATTTCAAAAGCTGCAATGTATTTTCTTCTTAATAGCAAATGGAAATACAAAGATAAGAGAATGTGACAGTATGGTTACAGCTACCAACCTTGGAATTGGCTACCCAGTGTTGAGTCTCAGCGCAGACTCAACATCCTGTGATTCTTGGCAAATCACCTGATCTTATCATGCCTAAATAAAAAACAATTAATGTGTCTATGTGTAATGTAACTGATGCTCACGTAAAGCACTCAAATACCTTTGTGATGAGTTCATGCTATATAAACTGGAAAAATTGACCTGAATTGAGATAAAAAGGAAATGAGAGAGGAGGGTGGGGGATACAAGGGAGGGTGGGGGCAGTGGTTGAAATGGGGGATGAGTGAAACAGCTAAGAGCAGACAGAAATTGTGTTTTGTTAACAGCAGTGGGGGGTTTGCTGAAAACAACGACGGCAGGTAGCGGGTGGTGGGTTAAAACAAGGGGAGGGTGGGTTAAAAACAACTAATGCATGATGAAAAATGTAAATAATTTAAAAAAGAGTGCCAGCAGCAGCTTGTAGCCTGTGAAAGCCTTACTTGGTCTAGACTGTCTGGCAGGATGAAGACTTGAAGCCCAGGAGAAAGCTGGAGGCAAGGAGGATGCACTGACCGATAGAAAGTAAGGAAACAAGAGTGTCCTAGGAACCAACCAGTGTTAAGTAAAGGTAAGTGATGGGTGAGCTCTAATATCTTTTATGATTTTTTAATTTACACAAGATTAAGCAAGCACAGTGGAAGCACTGTGCAAATGAAACGTAAAAAGTGAGAAACAAGAAAAAGGCAAAAAGACAAGAAATCAGATAGGAGCATAAGTGGTAAGGCAAGCAGAAAAGACCCAATTAGCATAAAGAAAGCTGAAATTAAGCAAGAGTGGAGATAAGTTAGAAAGCGAAAGAAAAAATACAGCAGAGCAAAAGTAGAGGCATTAACAAGTCAGTAACAAAAGTGGCATGAAGGAAAATAAAGTGGAGGTCAGCAGTGATCGAACAGTAGCACAGTTGCAAAAGAAAATCAGAACGACAGTGGCAAAAGTGAAAACAAACCATAAGAGAGAGAGAGGGAGAGATATGAGAAAGAATGAGAACGAGAGAGAAAGAGAGAGACAACAGTGATAGAGCAAAATGAGTGAGGTGGGTGCCCTTGAATGCACTGGAGTAGAATCTGAAAGGGCCTTGCCTAGACAGTGGCCAAGGCTGTTAGACCTGACATCCTTGGCATGGTCTCCTCTAACTTTTTGCCTCTACTTCCCAGGTTGTTGCTGTGTTCTGGACTCTGTTTTTGCTGTTTTTGTTACTCTGGACACTTTACCACTGCTGCCTAGTGCTAAAGTGCAAGGGCTCCCTAGGTGAAATTGCATGTGTAATTGGTTTTTCCATAATTGGCATGTTTGATTTACTAGTAAGTCCCTAGTAAAGTGCACTAGCAGTGCATAGGGCCTGTAAATCAAATGCTACTAGTGGGCCTGCAATGCTGATTGTGCCACTCACCTGAGCAGCCCTGTAAACATGGCTCGGACCTGCCACTGCAGTGTCTGTGGGTGCAGTCTTTAAACTGCCAATTCAACTTCACAAGTGTACCCACTTGCCAGGCCTAACCCCTCCATTTTTATACATGTAAGGCACCCATAAAGTAGGCCCTAGGTACCCCCTTGGGCAGGGTGCAGTGTATGTTGAAGATAGGATATGAATTGATGTGTCTTACATGTCCTGACAGTGAAATATTGACACATTTGTTTTTCCCTGTTGCAAGGCCAATCTCAGAGGTTAACATGGGAGCTGCCTTTAAATATCCTTAAAGTGTAGTTTGCCATTGAGAGCAGATAGAAATATGGAGTTTGGGGTCTTTGAACTCACAATATAAAAATACATCTTTTAGTGAAGGTGGTTTTTAGATTATTAGTTTGAAAATGCCACTTTTAGAAAGTGGGCATTTTCTTGTTTAAACCATTCTGTGACTCTGCCTGTTTGTGGCTTGTCTGGGTCAGAATGACAGTTGGGCTATTTGTGCATCTCCACTACACAGTGATACAAAGGGTGCTGGGGTGTAAGCTGCATATCCTGATGGGCCATCTGGGCTAGGCTGGAGGGTGGAGTGGTCTCTTATACCTGAAAGGGCTGTGCCTACCATCACACAAAGCAGTCTCCAACCCCCTGATATGCATCTGGAGCCAGGCATGGGCAAGGCAGGATCTGGTAAACAACAGAGGCTTTTCTTTGAAGTTGTGCAACTTCAAAGGCAGAAAGGGGTATAAGTAGTGGACCACAAATCCCAGACTTTAGATTACTTCAAAGATTCAAGAGGAACCTCTGCCAGGAGACGAGCAGAAGAGCTGAGGAGAAGTGCTGCCCCTGCATGTGACAGTGTGCTTTGTTGGGCTATCCTGCAGTTTCTGCTTCTGCCTGTGAAAGGGGACAAAGACTGAACTTTGTTGTGCATTCCTGCTTGAGAGGTGTCTCCAAGGGCTTGGACAGAGCTTGAGTCCTGTTTTTGAAACCTTAGGGACGGTAGTCTCTGATTTTGCATGTGGTGAACTCTAGCTTGCCAGAGGGTGCCATTCCAGTTCCTGGGCCCCTGGAAGTGAATTTCTGGTGAAAATCCTGTGAAGCGATGCTGGCCGACGGGCTAAGGACGCTGCTGCCCGAAACTTGCGATGCCACCTACACCTGGATGAGTGGACTTCACCGAGGCACGAGGAGCCCACTGTCAACGTAGGGTTGACGTCTCCACAACTGTTGACGTCCTCATGAACTTGTGAGTTGGAGTCTCGTACACCCTACGTTCGTGACACCCGACTCCGTCACAGCACCTGTGATGTGATCGTGACCCAGTGAGGTCACCCCGCAGGAACGTGACTTCACCGGACTTCAACTTTGCCAGAGGTGCCCAGGGACCAACTCCTTGCAGTCGACCCGGCCTCATCTCCACCGCTCTGCAGTAAGGACCTGAATGCCTCTTCGTGACACCTCTGCTCCTTTGCCCAAGAGCACCGGAAATGATGCCGCATAAGATCCAGCGACGCCTCGCTCCCCTACTCTGTGCACCAGCCTGTTTTCCCCACATTTTGCTAAGGTACTGTAGCTGGGGGTCCCTCTAACTTCGTAAACGGCACCAGTGGTGTTGCATTTCGGGAAACTACTCCATCACAATGCTGCTTTAACATCTGATTGCAGCATTTGTGACTCTACGCACTATTTTTGTGTTTTTAATTGCTAAAGTCATATTTTTATTTGTGTATGCTGGATTGTTATCATATTTGGTCTTGGTTTATTTAGATAAATATTTACTATTTTTTGCACCTGTGTGGTGTCCATTTTATAGTGTTTCACTGTATTACTGTGTGTGTTGGTACAAATACTTTACTCCTTGTCTCTGGGTTAAGCCTTTCTGCTATGCCAAGCTAACAAGGGGGTGAGCGGGGGTGAACCAGATGTTTCTCCTTTGCCGTGACTACAGTGAGGGTTCTTGCTTGGACAAGGGGGTGCAACCTGACTTCCAACCAAAGACCCTATTTCTAACACAGGCACAGGAAAATTCTAGGGGGGTAGGAGGAATCTGCCTGTAGACACTTTTTGGCTGTAGTAACTTTAAAAGTGCATTAAGTAAAAAGGAAGGGGCTTACTCTTTTGTGGGTGTGGGTGTGGGTGAGAGGATTCCCTCCCCAAATAACTCTCTACCCCTCTCCTAATCCTTGCTCCTCCCAAAGTCCCTCCCATTTAGTCATGAATATGCCACATTTTCCAGCCACTCCCCCATGTTACTTTCACAATTTTTATGAAAACATCTATCTACCTGTGCTGACATATCCGCTCATCAGGGTTGAGATCTCTGTACATAAATAATAGAAAATACAGAGGTGGTCATTACAACCCTGGAGGTCAGTGCTAAAGTGGCGGTAAGACCGCCAACAGGCTGGCGGTAAAAAATTTGCAATTACGACCGTGGTGGAAACCGCCAACAAAGACAGCCACTTTAACACTCCGACCGCCACGGCGGTACAAACAAACAGCGCGGCGGTCACCGCCAACAGACAGGCGGAGGACAAGGTACCGCCCACAGTATCACAACAGGCCTATCCGCCATTTTTTCTGGGGCGGATTCACCGCGGATAAAAACACGGCGGAAACAGGATTCCGAAGGGAAAACGCTCACTTCTACACACCCCACGAGGAACTAGGACACCATGGAACCGGAACTCCAAATTCTCCATGCAATAGACTTCCTGCTCCTCTACCAGGAGCACGAACGCCGGCGAAGACCACGGTGAGTACTGCACCTACGACACAGGGGAGGGGGGAGGGAAAAAACAGGGACACACACACACAACACCCCTACCCCAAAGCCACAGTCTCTCAAGTCTATACAGTGGGTGGTTTGCCAACTGTTCAATCCTGGGGAGTGCAAAGCCACAGTCTCTCAAGTCTCTACAGTGGGTGGTTTGCCCACTGTTCAATCCTGGGGAGTGCAAAGCCACAGTCTCTCAAGTCTCTCCAGTGGGTGGTTTGCCCACTGTTCAATCCTGGGGAGTGCAAAGCCACAGTCTCTCAAGTCTATACAGTGGGTGGTTTGCACACTGTTCAATCCTGGGGAGTGCAAAGCCACAGTCTCTCAAGTGTCGACAGTTTGTGGTTTGCCCACTGTTCCATCCTGGGGAGTGCAAAGCCACAGTCTCTCAAGTGTCGACAGTTTGTGGTTTGCCCACTGTTCCATCCTGGGGAGTGCAAAGCCACAGTCTCACAAGTCTCTCCAGTGGGTGGTTTGCCCAATGTTCAATCCTGGGGAGTGCAAAGCCACAGTCTCTCAAGTAGATAACAGTCTCCACTGGTTCTGGAGGGGGCATTGTGCCCAGAGTGCTTCATCCTGCTAAGGACAGAGGTAGTGGATGGATCTCTCCACTGGTTCTGGAGGGGGCATTGTGCCCAGTGTGCTTCATCCTGCTAAGGACAGAGGTAGTGGATGGATCTCTCCACTGGTTCTGGAGGGGGCATGGTGCCCAGAGTTCTTCATTCTGCCCGTGACGGACTCAGTAGCGTCAGTGCCCTTGGCGCTCATGGGCCAGCGGTGCTTGAGACGGCGGTGCCCTGTTCAGCGGTGCTTGAGACGGCGGTGCCCTGTTCAACGGTGCTTGAGATGGCGGTGCCCTGTTCAGCGGTGCTTGAGACGGCGGTGCCCTGTTCAGCGTTGCTTGAGACGGCGGTGCCCTGTTCAGCGGTGCATGAGATGGCGGTGCCATGTTTAGCGGTGCTTGAGACGGCGGTGCTCTGTTCAGCAGTGCTTGGAGCGGCGGGCTCCTTTGCAGTGACTCAGCTGCTGGCGGTCCTTCATGGCCCAGCTGGGCTTGTGCTGGCGGTCCTCTCTGTCCCAGCGGGGCTTGTGCTGGTGGTCCTCTCTAGCCCAGTGGGGCTTGTGCTGGTGGTCCTCTCTGTCCCAGCGGGGCTTGTGCTGGCGGTCCTCTCCAGCCCAGCGGGGCTTGTGCTGGCGGTCCTCTCTGTCCCAGCGGGGCTTGTGTTGGCAGTCCTCTCTAGCCCAGCGGGGCTTGTGCTGGCGGTCCTCTCTAGCCCAGCGGGGCTTGTGCTGGCGGTCCTCTCTGTTCCAGCGGGGCTTGTGCTGGCAGTCCTCTCTAGCACAGCGGGGTTTGTGCTGGCGGTCCTCTCTGTGTCAGTGGGGATGACGGCTGTGGCCTCCTGGTCAGCGGGGATTACGGCTGTGGCCTCCTGGTCAGCAGAGATGACAGCTGTGGCCTCCTGGTCAGTGGGGATGACGGCTGTGGCCTCCTGGTCAGCGGGGATGACGGCTGTGGCCTCCTGGGCAGCGGGGATGATGGTGGTCTCCTCCACCGTGCTACTCTTCCCAGACTTTCATTGTTTCTTGTGGCCCTTCCCCACCTTGGAAGGTGTCGCAGCTGACTCCACACTCCCACCGGGACCCCTGGGAGCGGCTTTGTTGGCTGGAGTCTTCCCCCTCTTCCGCCGGCCACTGGCCAACTTCTGATGCTTCACAGGTGGGGGATTGTCTGTGCTGTGGCTCCGTGCCACACTGGCTGCCCTGGTGGCCGGTGCACTCCAGATTCCAGTGAATACAGGCACCACTGGTCCCGGAGATGTTGTGGCTGAGGTGCTAGTTCGGGACCTAGGAGACGGACGGGGTGGGGAAGGTGTGGGAAAGAGGTCAAGGTTGGACAGGAAAAGTTTTTGGGAGACACTGGGACGGGTAGCTGGAGAGGGTTTGGGAGTGGAGGAAGAGGTTGTGGTTGTAGGAGGTGTTTGTTTGCTGACTTTGGGTGAAGGTGAATGCGCTGGAGGCTGTCGTGAGGTGGATGTCTGTTGGGTGGGTGTGTGCCTGCGTTTGTGTATCTTGTGAGGGGGCGTCACAGACACACTGGGAGAGGACACAGGGGACGTGTGAATGGTAGTGGGGGTGGTGACTGCACATGAGCAGGGTGTGGTGGTGGGTGTGCTGGTGATGGTAGTAGTGGCTGTAGAGGTAGTGCATGCAGGTGTGAGTGTAGACGAGACTGGGAAGGAGGAGGGAGACGAGGAGGAGGGGGACACAGTGGAGGCAGTGGATGTTGGTGTGTCTGCATGTGTGTGATGCTTGCGTGAGTACCTGTGGGATGTGTAGTGCTTATGTTTGCCTGAGCTTCCCTTGTGTGTTGATGTGTGTGCATGCTGGTCTAGAGGTGTGCTTGGGAGAGGCTGGGGTACAGGGGATTGGGTCTGGGTGGAGGAAGTTGGAGGGGGGAGGCTAGACACAGGGACAATGGCTGCCATCACTGCTGAGGCCAGAGTCTGAAAAGCTCGCTGAAGGGCTGCCTGACCAGAATGAATGCCGTCCCGGAATGCATTTGTTTGTTGCAACTGCCTTTCTACACCCTGGATGGCATTGGAAATGGTAGACTGCCCAACAGTGAGGGACCTGAGGAGGTCAATGGCCTCCTCACTGAGGGCAGCAGGGGTGACAGGGGCAGGGCCTGAGGTGCCTGGGACGAAGGTGATGCCCACTCTCCTGGGTGAGCGGGCACAGGGCAAAGGCTGAGGGGCTGCTGGGAGGGCGGTGCTGGAAGAGGGGATGGCGGCTGTATCTGTAGATGGGGGGGCACAGATGTTGCCGCCACCACAAGGGAGCTCCCATCAGAGGACGAGTTCTTGTCGCTGGTCTCATCTCCTGTCCCTGCCGTGGAGCTCCCCTCGCCCTCCGTCCCACTGGTGAAGTCCGATTCCATAGTGTGGTCTTCCATGGCCATGTGGGATGCAGCCCCCTCGTGCTCCGGTGCCACTGCTCCTCCGCCTGATGATGCTAATGCACACAAGAACAGGGAGACCACAAAAAGGGGGGTGGATAACAGAAGAAAGACATGTTGAGTGCATGCATTACCGCTAGCGTTGGCGGACACGACAGACACACAAGCCCCCTGCACTACGCCGCGCTCTTGGGCTCCACTGTTCAATTCCAGGGAAATGGCCTACTAGGCTATGGACGACATCTGCACACATGGATGACACAGGGGCATGACTAGGTGTACTTGGCACTCTACAGAGGTGCGTTGGGGTGCCACATGGCCTGCCTTACGGACGGACCTTGCCTACGGAACTCGCCCTGGCCTAGGGAAACCCACAGCCCACCTCCCCCACCCAGACACCTCCACTGCGCGCTAAATCAGCAGAATGAGAGTGTACTCACCCCCTTGTGGCTGCTGTGATGCCCTCAAGTGCCCATCCAACTCCGGGTACGCCACCGCCAGGATCCTGAACATCAGGGGGGTCATGGTGCGACGGGCACCCCTCCCACGTTGGGAGGCCATCCCCAGCTGAGCCTCCACCGTCTTCTTGCTCCAGCGGCGAATGTCCTCCCATGTATTCCGGCAGTGGGTGCTTCGTCTGTGGTAGACCCCCAGGGTCCAGACGTCCTTGGCGATGGCACACCAAATATATTTTTTCTGGTGGGCGCTGACCTACATGATTTGTACAGGGGGAAGAGAAACTTATTACCAACTGCACCGTCACAGTCATTGGCCCCCATCCCTACCCTTGCCATGTGGCACATGCACTCACCGTCGGTTCTTGCACGCCGCACTCTCCCCCCTTCCTTCTTCCATCCACACCTCTCCACACAGGCATAGCCCATACAGCATACTCCCAGTGTACTTACCTGTTTGTCTAGAGGACCGTAGAGTAGCGTTTACTGGGGGAGGACCCCATCCACAAGTTTCTCCAACTCCTCCGATGTGAAGGCAGGGGCCCTTTCCCCAGACACTCGAGCCATTGTCTCTTCCAGACCGAGGTCACAGCAGCACTTGCAGTGCAGGTCCTCTCCTGTCGAAGATCAGGTATCAAGTGATTGAACAGATAGAAAATGGCGGTCACGTCCGCGGCGGTGCGTACCGTCACCGCCGGCGTACATCGTCATTGGCTCCTGTGACCCATAGGGTCCAATGTTAACCAATGCAGCATTGCGCCGCGGTCTTCGACCGCCTACCGTGACGGTGTACAACGCCAGCGCAGTTACCTCACATCCCATTGTCCCACTTTAGAGGTCAGGCAGCCGCCATTTCAGGGGCCCACATGGCTTCATTTTCAACTGCGTCACACATACCTAGGCCTAGACTCAACACACATACAGGCCACTTTTTAGATTATGATTCGTGTTCTGTGTAAGCTGTGGGTACGTACCTCTGAGTTGTTTGACTCTGCGCTCGCTGTTGTCCTTCATAGGCACCATCCGCTGGGACATGTGAGGAGATGGCGGCATCCTCCGGTGTACCGACTGTTGGTGGACCTGTCGACAATGGAGGAAAGACATGTGATCATCACATACAGGCTTGACCGTGCCACAATCCAGGAACTGTGTACCCAGCTCGAGCCAGACCTGATGTCAGCTATCCGCCATCCCACAGGAATCCCCCCTCAAGTACAGGTGCTGTCATTGCTCCATTTCCTAGCAAGTGGGTCATTTCAAACAACAGTGGCCATTGCATCAGGGATGTCCCAGCCTATGTTTTCCAACGTGTTGTCCAGAGTGTTGTCTGCCCTGCGGAAACACATGCAGAGCTACATTGTTTTCCATCAGGTGGAGGATTTGCCTACAGTGAAAGGTGATTTCTATGCCCTGGGACATATCCCCAACATCATAGGTGCCATTGATGGGACACATGTGGCTTTGGTCCCCCCCCACAGGAGTGAACAGGTGTACAGAAACCGGAAGAGTTATCATTCTATGAATGTACAGATGGTATGTTTGGCAGACCAGTACATCTCCCATGTGAATGCCAAGTTCCCTAGCTCAGTGCATGACGCCTACATCCTGCGGAATAGCAGCATCCCTTATGTGATGGGTCAACTCCAGAGGCACCGTGTGTGGCTATTAGGTGAGCACCTGGAAGCAAGACAGTGGGAATGGTTGTCTGGGTCTGGGGATATCCCTACAGGTTAGTGTGTGTCTAACAGTTGTCCCTCGCCATTTGCAGGTGACTCTGGTTACCCCAACCTGTCATAGCTACTGACCCCAGTGAGGAATCCCAGGAAAAGGGCAGAGGAATGCTACAATGAGGTCCATGGGCGAACTAGGAGGGGATCGAGCGGACCTTCGGCCTCCTGAAGGCCATGTTCAGGTGCCTCCATATGACGGGTGGATCCCTATTCTACTCACCAAAGAAGGTGTGCCAGATCATCGTGGCCTGCTGTATGCTTCACAACTTGGCTTTGCGACGACAGGTGCCTTTTCTGCAGGAGGATGGTCCAGATGGCGGTGTTGTTGCAGCTGTGGAGCCTGTGGACAGTGAAGACGAGGAAGCAGAAGAAGAAGACATGGACATCAGGGACTCAGTGATCCAGCAATATTTCCAGTGAAACACAGGTAAGAATACAGACCTGCCTACTACATGTACTTGAACACTACTACCTCTCTACTGTCTGTCGTTTTCACCCAGTGTATGGTCAGTGAGTTGTCACTTTCCCTTATGATTTCACAGATGTGGGTCCCACAGTGTGACATCTGCTTTGACTCCTCATAGACTAGAGCTGTGTGACATAGGTATGTTGACATTACAAATGAAAGAGCTTTTTGCCACAGTGACTGCTAATACAGTATTCCGAAATCACAGACTGACTCCAGATTGTTTTGTGCTTCAAGGGTGTTTATTTAAGTGCTCAATATTGGAGGGGGTAGCAAAATGGTGAGGGTTGATGGTGGACGAATGTCCATGGCAGAGTCCAGTCTATTAGTCACACAGGTGCATTGCCCTAATGGACATAGGAAGTGGAGCTGGGGCAGTTTAAGGATGGACAGGCTGACAAAGTGGGACAGTAGGATGACAAATCAGGGTGGTCTCATTTCTTGGCGGGGGTCTTGGCATCGTTCTCTGTCTTTGTCCTGGATCTCAGGGACCGTTTGCGAGGTGGTTCTCCCTCTGCAGGGGGTGGGGTGCTGGTGTGGTGGTCCTGTGGCGGTGCCTCCTGTCCACTAGCGCCGGCGGAGGTGGTGGGCAGTTCATCGTCCATGCTAGTGTCAGGGCCCCCTTGTAGTGCCACAGTGTCCCTCCTTGTGTTGAGTACTTCCTTCAGCACCCCTACGATGGTGCCCAGGGTGGAATTGATGGCTCTGAGTTCCTCCCTGAAGCCCGAATACTGTTCCTCCTGCAGGCGCTGGGTCTTCTGAAACTTGGCCATCGTCTCCTGGGAGTGGTGGTAGACTCCCATGATGTTGGAGAGGGCCTCGTGGAGAGTGGGTTCCCTAGGCACAGCAGCCCTCCCAGTTCCCCTGTGTTCCTGGGCCTCCGTCCCCTGGACCGTGTGCCCACTACCACTGCCCCCAGGTCCCTGTTGTTGTTGGGGTGGTGGGTTAGCCTGGGTTCCCTGTAGTGGTGGACACACTGCTGATTGACGTGTCCTGGGGAGAGAGGTATGGGCCCGCTGGGTGGGTGCTGTGCTGGTGTTTCCAGAGGGGGTAAGGTCTGTGGTGGCCTGTGACTGGGTGAGGGGAACCGACTGTCCAGAGGTCCCCGATGGGCTGGGCTGGTCATCTAGATCCAGTTGGACAGAGGTGCTGTCATCACTGTGGGCCTCTTCTGTTGGTGGTGTGGACATGTGTGGACCCTCCTGTCCGGTGACGTTGGGTAGGGGTCCTGCAGGGGTATAAAAGGATGTTTATTACATTTGTGTGTGGCATGGTGTGCAATGGGTCGGTGAGCGTGTACCCCAGTGCTTGCATTCCTGTGTGGGACCTTGTGTGATGGTGGTTTAGGGGGGTGTATGGGTATCCCTAGTGGACATGCTTTGGTGATGGGTGTCCATGCTTTGTTGTTGCATGCAGGGCTTGGTGTTAGGATGTGTGGTTTGTGATGTTGGGACATTTGTAAGGAGTTAGAGTGATGGGGATGAGGGTGGGGGTATGTGCTGGCATGCAGGTAGGGTGGGGGATGTAATAGTTAAGATTTGACTTACCAGAGTCCATTCCTCCACCTACTCCTGCGAGGCCCTCAGGATGTAGAATCGCCAAGACCTGCTCCTCCCATGTGTGGGGGAGGAGGTGGGGGTCCGCCGCCAGTCCGTTGAACCGCCAGGTGGTGTCTTGAGACCACAGAACGCACCTTCCCCCGTAGGTCGTTCCACCTCTTCCTGAAGTCCTCCCGATTTCATGGGTGCTGTCCCACTGCGTTGACCCTGTCCACTATTCTTCGCCATAGCTCCATCTTCCTAGCTATGGAGGTGTGCTGCACCTGTGATCCGAATAGCTGTGGCTCTACCCGGACGATTTCCTCCACCATGACCCTGAGCTCCTCCTCCGAGAACCTGGGGTGTCTTTGCCGTGCCATGGGGTGGTGTAGGTGATGTGTGGGGTGGTGTGTGGGGTGAAGTGTGAGGTGCGTAGAAGTTATGTGAGTGATGGTGTTGTGTGCCTGTGGATGCTAGTATTATTGACGGTGGTGTCTCTCTCTGGCCTTCTCTCAGTAATTGTTGTCGTAGGGGTTTGTGGGTGATGTGGGTGTGTGTTTTATATTGTATTGGGTGTGTGGGAGTGGTGTGTTTATGTGTATCAGGTGTGTGTATTTCGAATTGTCCAATGTGGTAGTGTTTTGTATATGTGTGTGTATTTTTAGCGCGGCGGTGTGTACCGCCAATGGAATACCGCGTTGAAAGACCGCCGCGTGGATTCGTGGGTCGTGATAGTGTGGGTGTATTTCTGTTGGAGTGACAGTGGAGGATTTGTTTTTGCCAGTTCATCACTGACCTTTGGTGTGGCAGACTTGTGTGGGTGTCTGAATTTTGGCAGATTCCGTGCTGTGGGTCATAACAGCTGTGTGTTGTCGGTCTTCTGCACGGCGGTAAGCGGCTTTTACCGCCAATGTTGTAATGACCGCCAGAGTCTCCTATATGTAGATTCGTGAATAGTATTTTGTAGTATGTTAGTTGCACTATTGCAGCACTATTAAACATACTGAAAAATGCAGTTTGAAGGCTCTCCCAGCTGGAGCCTCAGCTTGTTTGGCTGCTCTTTCAGCTTCAGCCTCAGCTCTCCTCTGCCACTCTTTGAGCTTTCCTTTCCTCTGCCTCCATGTTTAACTTTGCCATTTGCAATTGAAATTCTCTCTCCTTCCTCCTTTCCTCTGCAGTCAGGCCATGGCTAGAGACATGCTCCCCAGTTTGGCAGGGGGCACAATTACAGGGGTAACATCCCCCACTACTGGCAGGACGTCGTCTGAGGGGCCATCCTCTGGACCCTCCTCCTCAACATTCTCATCAGAATGGGCTCCTGCCCAGGCCTTCAGTGCCTTTCGGTATTCCTCCTTTCTGGAGGCACCCTGGGTAGGTACTCCCATCTCCTGGTAGAACCCCTTCAGCTGTTTAACAACATATGTCTCCAGCTTGGCTACGTCAAAATCTTCAGCTCCTGATTGAGACCCAGCCAGAGACATGTTGAATGAGGATTTAGGTAAAAATCAGGCAGAAAACGAAATTGCAGAAAAAGATAAAAAATCAAGTTGACCTTCAACTGTGGGTAGGTATTGAACACTTAGCTATTGTATGTCACTGCACAAATAGAAGTCCTATCCCACAGCTGCCACCAACGTTAGAAATGGGATCTTTGGTTGGCAGTCAGGTTACCCCCTGTCCAAGCAAGGACCCTCACTCTAGTCAGGGTAAGTCACACACAATCCAAATTATCACGTGCCCACCCTCTTGTAGCTTGGCACCGAGCAGTCAGGCCTAATTAGAAGGCAATGTGTAAAGTATTTGTGCAACAAATCATGCAATAACACAGTATGACACCACAAAAATACACCATACAGTGTTCTGAAAAATATATCAAATTTATCTGGATAAATGAAGGTCAAAATGACCACGAATCAATAAGTATACGTTGAACTATCACTGTAGAAATGATATAAAGTGTCTTTAGTCTTTAAAAAGCAACAAGTATTTCTTGCAAGCATAAAGTACCTAGTTAGCGTTCAAATTCTCCACAAGGGACCGCAGAGGACGAGATGCGTGGAAAACGGGGAGGTGTGGTCAATTTTCTGGCGCACACAGACGATGCGTCAGGAGTTTTCATGCAGGGCAGGCTTTGTGGCAATTTCCGCTGCATAGACTGGGATCCTCTTCAGGTTGCGGGGTTTTCAGACTCCACCAGTGATGATGCGTTGAAATCCTGGGCGTGCAAGACAAAGTCACAGGGGCTGCGTTGATCCGGTGGGCGATGTGTGGAAATTTCTACTGCACGGCAGGCGCTATGTCGATTCCTCTCAGGAAGTCAGGCTGCGTCGTTCCGGCTCGACTTTGTGTCAATCCAGCGGGCTGTGCGTTAAAGTTCCGGTCGCAACGCTGGTGCTGCGTCGATCTTCTCTTGCGAAGTTGGGCTGTATCGATCCGGTTTGAAGTGCGGTCATTTTCTCACTGCGATGCAGGCTGTGCGGCATTTCTTGCAGGCTGTGTGTCGAATTTTCACCGCACAAGGAGTTCTTTTTCAGGATGAATTCTTTTTGGTCCTGAGACTTCAAGGAACAGGAGGCAAGCTCTATCCACGCCCTTGGAGAGCACTTCTCAGCAGAGCCAGAGGGCAGCAAGGCAGCAGGACAATAGCAGGGCATCAGTTATGTGCAGAAAATGAGTCAGGTGAGTCCTTTGGGCAGCCAGGAAGTTCCTCTTGGCAGGTTGCAGGTTCTGGTTTAGGGTTTCTTCTCCAGTGGTATCTTGTCCAGAAGTGTTTGAGATTGTAGGGTCAGAGACCCTGCTTAAACACCCAAATGTGCCTTTGAAGTGGTGGAGACTTCAAAGAGTGGCTTAGAAGTGCACAAGGTCCCCTTTCAGTTCCATCCTGTTTGCCAGGGTCCAGTAGGGGGTGTGGCAGTCCTTTGTGTGAGGGCAGGCTACTGTCCTCTGACATGTAAGTGTCAGGCCCTCCACCCTCCCAGCCAAGGAAGACCGATTTAATATGCAGATGTGTGTAAGTGTGGCTGAGCATCCTGTGTTTTGGGTTGTCTAAGTGAATGCACAAGGGAGCTGCCAACTAAACCTAGCCAGACGTGGATTGTAAAGCACAGAAGGATTTAAAGGCCAGATGTAGCAAACTTTTTGCATGGCGCAAACAGCGAATTTTGCTGCTTGCGACATGCAAAAAGCACATTGCGATGCCCAATTCCCGTTTTGCGAGTCGATAACCTGGTTACCGACTCGCAAAACGGGACTGCGAGTAGCAAATAGGAAGGGGTATTCCCCTTCCTGTTTGCGAGTCGCAGCGCATGGTGCATTTCTTTGTGACAGCGAACGCGGTCACAAAGCAATCGCAGTTACCACCAGTGTCACAGTGGTGGTAACCCATTCTCAAAAGGGAATGGGTCCCCATGGGACCCCTTCCCCTTTGTGAATGTCATGAAAAACATTTTTCAGAGCAGGCAGTAGTCCTGTGGACCACTGCCTACTCTGAAAAAATGAAACAAAAACATTTAATTTTTTCATTTTGTAATGCATCTCGTTTTCCTTTAAGGAAAACAGGCTGCATTACAAAAAAAAAACTGCTTTATTTAAAAGCAGTCACAGACATGGTGGTCTGCTGTCTCCAGCAGGCCACCATCCCTGTGAGTGCTGTGAGTCACAAGGGCGTCCCAAATTGCGATCCACCTCATTAATATTAAAGAGGTGGGCCTTTGCGACCCCCTTGCGAGTCACAGATGGTGTCAGGGACACCATCTTGCATCCTGAATTGCGACTCGCAAATTGCGAGTCTCTCTGACTCGCAATTTGAGAGTCGCAATTCAGGAATTTCCTACATCTGGCCCTTAGTGTAGAAAAATGCTCACTTTCTAAAAGTGGTATGTCTAGAATAGCAATATAAAATCCAACTTCACCAATAAGCAGGATTTTCTATTACCATTCTGGCCATTCTAAATATGACCTGGCTACTCCTTTCAGATTAGAATCTACCACTCAAACAGTATATGAGGGTCGCCCTAATGCTATCCTATGAAAGGAGCAGGTCTCACAGCAGTGCAAAACGAATTTAGGAGTTTTACATTACTAGGACATATAGAACACTACATAGCACCCTGCCCTATGGGCTAATGAGGGCCTACCTTAGGGGTGACTTATATGTAGAAAAAGGAGAGTTTAAAGCTTGGCAATTACTTTTAAATGCCAAGTCGAAGTGGCAGTGAAAGTGCACACACAGGCCCTGCAGTGACAGGTCTGAGACATGGTTAGGGGGTTACTTATGTGGGTGGCACAACCAGTGATGCAGCCCACTAGTTGCATTTAATTTACAGGCCCTGGGCACATGTAGTGCACTTGACTAGGGACTTACAAGTAAATTAAATAAGCCAATTAGGTATGAGCCAATGGCACCATGTTTTAACTGTTTTTAATATACATTTCAACACCAAGATCTAAAGGATCAGGTAAGTACTTTTCAAGTTAGCGATTTTCAAGATCTACTGAAAATACAACTGTCAGATTTCAGGCTTTAGCCTTGAACATGGTAATGTTATTTCATGGGCAAAACACACAATGCACAGGGTCACTTGCAAATTACTTACTGGTCTGTTCTTCTGGACTTAACGGAAATAGGGGCCAAGGTTTTGGGTTACCTACCCTGTGGAGTGCAGGTGCAGAGGTGCACGTAACAGTGGTAGTCTCGGACACTGCACATTGAGTTCAATGGGAGCAGTACTTGTAAGAAAAAGGCTGCAAGTAGAGACTAGGGGCCATATTTATACTTTTTGACGCAGTTTTGCGTCAAAAAAATTACCGCCGGCTAACGCCATTCTGAAGCGCCATGCGGGCGCCGTATTTATTCAATGACGTTAGCTGGCGTTAGCCGCCGGCGCTGCCTGGTGTGCGTGAAAAAAAATGACGTACACCAGGCAGCCCCGGCGTAGGGGAATATGGAGCTTGGGCGCCAAAAAATGGGGCAAGTCAGGCTGAGGCAAATTTTTCACCTCAACCCGATTTCCGCCATTTTTTTCGACTCCCAACCCCCATTGAAATGACTCCTGTCTTAGCAAAGGCAGGAGTCATGCCCCCTTGCCCAATGGCCATGCCCAGGGGACTTATGTCCCCTGGGCATGGTCATTGGGCATAGTGGCATGTAGGGGGGCACAAATCAGGCCCCCCTATGCCACAAAAAAAAAAATATATATATACTTACCTGAACTTACCTTAATGTCCCTGGGATGGGTCCCTCCATCCTTGGGTGTCCTCCTGGGGTTGGCAAGGGTGGCAGGGGGTGTCCCTGGGGGCATGGGAGGGCACCTCTGGGCTCCTTCCGAGCCCACAGGTCCCTTAACGCCTGCCTTGTCCAGGCGCTAAAAAACGGCGCAAAAGCGGCTGGACGTCATTTTTTTGGACCCACCCACTCCCGGGCGTGAATTTTGCCCGGGAGTGTAAATACGGCGCACATGCCTCGGAGTCAATTTTTTAGACGGGAACGCCTACCTTGCATATCATTAACTCAAAGTAGGTGTCCACGCTAAAAAATGACGCAAACTCCATGGACTTTGGCGCTAGACGCGTCTAATGCCAAAGTATAAATATGGAGTTAGTTTTGCGTCAGAATTGCGTAAAAAAAACCGACGCAATTCTGGCGCAAACAGAGTATAAATATGGCCCTAAGTGACCAGTCTGGCTGAACCCATGAGGGCAGGGGGACTTGGTTCTTGAGGGTCTCAGCTCTGCAGAGACACCATCGGTTTCAATGACCCTGGGCTGGGAGGCTCTAGGGCACAGGTGGTTTGTCCACTAGGTCAGCAACTTAGAGCCTCTCAAGGTTTTTGGAGTACCTGAAAGAGACGGGAAAGAAACACAGCATATTGACTTCTGGTATGGAGTTCTCCTCTGTTGAAGTTCCTCAATGTGCAGGTAAGTTGTTGTGGTGGTGGTGTTCTGGCTTAACAAAAACAAGTCTTGGAGGTTGCAACTGATGCTGGCATACCGGGTATTGGTGCAGGAAGGCTCTGGGCAGATTCAGCATCTTGAAGACTGGATGGGTCAGCGGGGCTGCACTCCTGGAGCTGCACTACTGGACACTTGGGATTCCCTTCCTGGTGAGATGCTTCCACGCTGGACCTGATGGTCAGCAAAATAAGGAATGGGACAGTGAAGGTTGGTGCCTGCTGGTGCAGGGAAGTGGTTTATCCACTTCAACTGGAAATTCTGGCTGGTTGGCGAAGTGCTGGCAGTCCTCTAAGGCTTTTGGAGGATGAACAGCTGCAAGACAGGTCTGGTCTTCACAATTGTTGAGACTGGAGCAGGTAGGCAGTGTGTGGTGGCAAAGTCCTCAGCTAGTCCACAGTTCTTGCATTGGTTGGCTCTTCTTTGTCCTTTATCTTTGAATCTGTTGAATCTGAATTCCTGGTGTCAGGGGACCACATCAATACTCAATTTAAGGGTGTTTAGGTGAGTGTAGGGTAGTATCCAATGGGTTACTTACCCAAGGGATACTACACCCCCTATATGACCACTTCCTGTGGGGAGTGGGCATAACCCTGTCCCAGAGTTCCTAGTTACACCAAAAACAAGATGGTGGAACCCTTCCTTTAGGCAGACCACTTTAGGCGTGTGACTAGCCTGGTAGTGCAACACGCCTACTTGCAAAGCTAATTTCTTGCCTGTCCTGGTGCCAAATGGACCTCAGACAGGGGATGGCATCTACCAGGTCTGAGTGAAAGCCTGGTTCACATATCAAAAGCGCCGGGACTTTGAAGTCCCTGGCCTTGGCATGCAGCTTCACTGGCCGGCCTGCTGCTGACATTGTTTCTGGCCTCAGAGAGCAAGAACTCTCACCTCCAGGTGGTCAGAAACTCTCCTGTGGTGGCAGACTAGTCAATACCTGTCAACCAACAGCTGAGGTGCCCTCTGGTACATATTGTAATAATTCCAATATTGGCATCAGTATGGATTTATGAGGATGAGGTGTTTGGTACCCAACACCACTATTTTCATGCAGTCATCATGTACGTGGAATACTCGTGATGACCAGTGCCCAGTACATGTCCTTAAGATGGCTGCCTGATCACTTTCAACATCTAGGAATGGAACAAGACATCACAGGGGCATATCTGCTCATGCAGCTATGTCCTCACATAAAATATAATGCACCCTGCCTTAGGGCGTAAAGATCTGCTCTAGGGTTGACTTATACACGTATTGTATGTAGTGATTTTGGCATAGCACAGTGAGTGTGCCATGTCGTGTTTTCACTCATGGTTTGCACCATAACAAGCAGTCTGCAATGGCAGGCAGTGGGCAATTTGTATGGGATCCCTTAGGGTGGCACAATACATGCTGCAACACTTGAGGACCCTCTTTAGTACCCATGACCTAGGTACCAGGGGTACCATTTACTAGGTACTTACAGAGGTGAAAAAGTGTGAACCAACTGGGTTACAATTAGATTTGTTTACCTTGTTTAAGGAAAAGAGCACTGGCACTGGGGACCTAGTTAGCAGGACCCCTGTGCACCTTCAGTCAAAAAATACCTCAGTACCAGTAGCAAAAAATGGGGTTGATCATATTAAAAAGGGCACTTTCTTACAGAACTCCATTGCAGATGTGGTGACAAAGCATGTCCACCGAACATTCTGTTGAGAGTCTTCTCACTGACTGTGTTACCCCTGCTAGTTCCAATGCGATGATGGAGTTGGGCCCATCAAATTAAGGGCAGCAGACTGCAGAATCTATTTAGAGCTGGAAGTCTGATGTTTTTATTCTATCCATCACTGACTGGAAACACGTGGAAGTACAGGACAGAGAAAAAAACTAACCACCACGTCCTTGGAGGAAACTACCACAGTGTAGGGTTCATTAGTTTTCCCTTTTAAAAAAAAAAAAATCCATGCACCAATCTTTCAGTGCCTTCAGAAGAACTGTAATGGGGGCTCCTTTGAAGGCACAGAGATCACCCTTGGGCCCAGGAGATCTTTAAATATGACTGGCAGCAGTACACCAAGGTGGCAGATGTAATGTTCTCCTTCAATTTGGTGGACAGCAGGCCACCTGTTAAACTTTAAATCAGGCCCAGAGTAACAATACAAGAGCAGTTACCAGGAATATTTAGGAGCCACAGGAAGTCTCCATTACTTTTTCAACTGTCCCTCTTCCATATATAAGAAATGGGCCCCTGTAAGAACCCTGCGATGTGAAAGAAAACTGCAGGTAGATTGATGCTAAATGATAAACCTGAACACTGAGCCCGGATCTAACTGATCTTTCCATCCCAGGTATACTGTGGCCAGATCCCTGGTCAGAATCAGTTGGCAAGGTCCTTTTCAAGCATTTTCTGAGCATTATACGATATAGGGCCTCATTACTAGGCTGGTGGTCTTGCTATGGCGGTCAGACTGCCGCAGACAGGGTGGTCCGACTGGCCCATTATGACCGTGGCAGAGTCGCCACGGCACAACCGCTGACATCGCCAGGCTGCCGCCAGCCTGCAGCCTACAAGCAGCGCTGCCTTGGGGATTACGAGTCCCCATCTGCCAGTCTATCCATAGCGGTTAACACACCCATGGAAAGGTTGGTAGAAAGGGGGCATCCGGTGTACCTGGGGGCCCCTACACTGCCCATGCACTTGGCATGGGCAGTGCAGGGGCCCCCATGCACAGCCCCATTGCGCATTTCACTGCCTGAATTACGGCCCCAATGTTGTGGTGAGTATTCTGCTGGGCCAGAGGGCGAAAACAGCGTTTTCGCCAGCAGAACACGCCTAATATGGTGGCCAAAAGACCTCCAGTACTGGTGGTCTTTTGCCTGCAGTGGCTTCGGTGGTCCTGTAAGAGGACTGCCGTAGTGGTAATGAGGCCCATCATTTTTCCTATCTTAACAGAAAACCATATTTTTACCCCTGAAATATAATGCTATTTCTGGAAAACTATTAATTAGTTGGAATATGAATCATGTTTAAATAAAAACAGAACGGGGTGTGGCCAATATGGCAGTGGGTTGTGACATGTTTTCCTGCCCTCTGTCTCCCCTGCCCGCTGATCCCTGCCAAATGCTGACAAAAAGCCTGGGCACCCCTCTTATTATGCTGCCCAACACCACCTGACTCCAGATGGCCGATAAAAACTCTGCAGAGGCAACTCTAAATAGAGTGGAACACCAAGGAACAGCCAACCGATCTGACTCAAGATGGTAGGCACGACTTGCAGCCTGGAGTTTCTATGGTGAGGAGTGGATCAGAGGCAGCCCAGCAGACAGGAGGGCCGGTCTGCCCCGGACATCAGAGGGCCCTCCCTCCTGGAAGCTGATGGGACACCTGCGAGAGCCAGAGCCCCATGGAGGTGTTGCAGGTACAGGGCAGGAGCAGTTGGATAACAGGCCCGGGTTGATGAATCCCTCTGGAAGGCCCATCTGTTGGGGCATGCACTGGTGGACTGGCAGCTGATGCGGGCAGGGGTGCACCAACGCGAAGGGCCTGAATAATGCACAGATCGGGCCAGATGTCCCCTTTTAAAGCACCTCCTTGACGGATATAGCCGGCTGACTGCATGGGCACACAGACACAGCGGGTCTGCCTGAGATGGGGCGGACACTTACCGGCGTGGGACACTGCTTCCCAGATCCTGCAATTCGCATCTCCGCTGTGGCACAGCAGAGGGAGCAGAGGCACGGGCCGTGGAGGGGACGGGCCTGCCACAGAGGTAGAACAGGGTGGTTGACTCTCTGTCCTTGTGGGGAGGAGTGGCCAGTGGAGTCTGACCCTCTGGGGAGGCCTGTACACACGACAGCACAGGGCTGGGCTACCGCTGCCTTTTGTACCCCAATACATACAGTACCAACACCAACAGGGCCTGCACACGAGACCCAGCTCGGGCAAATGACTTAGGGGGTCATTACAACATTGGCGGTAAAAGGCGCTTACCGCCATGCAGAAGACCGCCAATACACCTCCGCGGCGGCGGCATTCCGCCACAGCTATTATGACACACATCTTGGAATCTGCCCAAAATCAGACACCCACACAACACCGCCACACCAAAGGTCAGTGATAAACTGGCGGAAAACAATCCTCCACCTCCACGCCAACAGAAACACGCCCATGCTATTACGACCCACGAATCCACGCGGCGGTCTTTCAACCGCGGTACTCCATTGGCGGTACACACCGCCACGCTCAAAATACACACACATCTCCAAAACACCGCCACATTGGACAATTCCAAATACACACACCTGATACACATACACACACCACACCCACACACCCAATACAATATAAAACACACACCCACAAACCCCTACGACCAAAAATCAGAGACGAAGGCGACAGAGAGAGAGCACACAATAGACAACCCCACCACACAGAGGCACACAACACCATCACCCACACAACATCCACGCACGAAACACCACACACCACTACACACACCACAACCATTACCACATACACCACCCCAGACACCCCCGCTTCTCCGAGGAGGAGCTCAGGGTCATGGTGGAGGAAATCGTACGGGTAGAGCCACAGCTATTTGGCTCACAGGTACAGCACACATCCATAGCCAGGAAGATGGAGTTATGGCGCAGAATAGTGGACAGGGTCCACGCCGTGGGACAGCACCCAAGAAATCGGGAGGACATCAGGAAGAGGTGGAACGACCTACGGGGGAAGGTGCGTTCAACGGTCTCCAGGCACAACATTGCGGTACAGCGGACTGGCTGGCGGACCCCCACCTCCTCCCCCACAACTAACAACATGGGAGGAGCAAGTCTTGACCATCTTGCATCCTGAGGGCCTCGCAGGAGTCGGTGGAGGATGAGACACCGGTAAGTCAAATCTTAACTATCATATCCCCCACCCTACCTGCATGCTATCACATACCCCCTCCCTCACCCCCTCCCCATCACTACAACTCCTCACTAATGTACCCATGACACCAACCACCCATCCCAACACCAAACCCTGCATGACACAACTAAGCATGGACACGCAGCACTAAAGCATGCCCACTGCACATACCCAGTACACCCCCACAACCATCACCACACAAACCCACACACAGGAATGCTTGCACTGGGGTACACAAACACCCACCCATTGCACACCATTACACACACACATGTAATAATCATGCTCTTATGCCCATGCAGGAACACGAAGGACCGTCACCACACCAGAGGGTCCAGACAACACCACTCCACCCCCAGAAGAGGCCCACAGTGACAATAGCAGCTCTGCCCTACTGGATCCTGATGACCAGCCCGGACCATCGTGGGCCTCAGGACAGTCCGTTCCCCCTGCACAGGCACAGCCCAACACCGACCTTCCACCCTCTGGTAACACCAGCACAGCACCCACCCAGCGGGCCCAAACCTCCCTACCCAGGACAGGTCAATCAGCGGTGTGTCCACCACTACAGGGAACCCAGGATAACCCACCACCCCAATAACAACAGGGACCTGGGGGCAGTGGTAGTGGGCACACGGTCCAGGGGACGGAGGCACAGGAACACAGGGGAACTGGGAGGGCTGCTGTGCGACAGGGGCGGACAGGCCAAGGGAACCCACTCTCCACGAGGCCCTCTCCTCCATCATGGGAGCCCACCACCACTCCCAGGAGACAATGGCCACGGTCCTGGACAAGTTGCAGGAGACCCTGCGCCTGCAGGACGAACTGTATTTGGGGTTCAGGGAGGAGCTCAGGACCATCAGCTCCGCCCTGGGCACCATCGTAGGGGTGCTGAAGGACATAGAGCAGACCTTGAGGGACACCGTGGCACTCCAAGGGGCCCCTGACACTAGCATGGATGATGAACTGCCCACCACCTCCGCCGGCGCTAATGGACAGGACGCCCCGCCACAGGACCAACACACCAGCACCCCACCAGCACCCCACCCCCTGCAGACAGACAACCACCACACAAGCGGCCCCTGAGATCCAGGAACAGGACAGAGCAAGATGGCAAGACCCCCGCCAGGAAATGAGACCACCCTGATTGTCACCCCACTGTCCCACTTTGTTACCCTGTCCATACTTAAACTGCCCCAGCTCCACTTCCAATGCCCAGATGGGCAGTGCACCTGTGAGACTAATAGACTGGACTCTGCCATGGACATTCCTCCGCCATCACCCATCACCATTTTACAACCCCCTCCCATTTCTGAGCACTTCAATAAACACCCTTGAAACACAAAACAATCTGGAGTCAGTCTGTGATTTAGTAAAAATGTATTATCAATGACAGTGTCATAATGGGTGTACCATTGTAAAGCTAACATACCAATGTCACACATCACAAGCCCTTGAAGGATGCAATCAGTTGACACCAGGGTAACCACACCTGTGAAACCGTTATGGGAGGGTACAACTCAGTTACCAAATAGTGATTGAATTTGAAAAACAGGATAGAGGTAGACGTGTGAAAGTTAATGTAATGCAAAAAATGAAAATGTTCTCACCTGTGTCTCACTGGAAATATTGCTGTATGACTGACTCCCTGTTGTCTTCTTCATCAGCTTCATCATCATCATTGTCCACAGGCTCCACAGGCTCCACAGCTGCCACAACACCGTCATCGGGATCATCCTCCCGCAGAAAAGGCACCTGGCGTCGCAAAGCCAAATTATGGAGCATGGAGCAGGCGATGATGATGTCGCACACCTTCTTCGGTGAGTAGAATAGGGATCCACCTGTCATATGGAGGCACCTGAACCTGGCCTTCAAGAGGCCAAAGGTGCGTTCGATCACCCTCCTATTCCGCCCATGGGCCTCATTGTAGCGTTCGTCTGCCCTGGTCCTGGGATTCCTCACTGGGGTCATTAGCCAGGACAGGTTGGGGTAACCAGAGTCCCCCAATAGCCATACACATATAGCCTCTGGAGTTGACCCATCATATCAGGGATGCTGCTATTGCGTAGGATGTAGGCGTCATGCACTGAGCCAGGGAACATAGCATTTACCTGCGATATGTACTGGTCTGCCAAACATACCACCTGTACATTCATGGAATGATAACTCTTCCTGTTCCTGTACACCTGTTCACTCCTGTGGGGGGGGACCACAGCTACCTGGGTCCCATCAATCGCACCTATGACGTTGGGGATATGTCCAAGGGCATAGAAGTCACCTTTAACTGTAGGCAAATCCACCACCTCAGGGAAAATGATGTGTCGCCTTACGTGTTTCAGCAGGGCAGACAACACTCTGGACAACACGTTGGAAAACAAAGGGTGGGACATCCCTGATGCCATGGCCACTGTTGTCTGCAAATACCCACTTGCAAGGAAATGGAGCACTGACAGCACCTGCACGTCAGGGGGGATTCCAGACGGATGGCGGATTGGTGACATCAGGTCTGGCTCCAGCTGGGTACATAGTTCCTGGATTGTGGCACGGTCAAACCGGTAGGTTACGATGACATGTCGCTCTTCCATTGTCAACAGGTCCAACAGAGGTCGGTACACCGGAGGATTCCGCCATCTTCTCATATGTCCCAGCAGACGGTGCCTACGAAGGACAACAGCGAAGAACCAGTCATTATTCCTCCAGGTATGTACCCACAGTCACACACAAGACTACACCACTCACAAAACCCTTCCTGGATGTGAGTTGAGTGTAGGCCTAGCTATGTGTGACGCAGTAGTAAATGAAGCCATGTGGGCCCCTGAAATGGCGGATGCCTGACCTCTAAAGTGGGACAATGGGATTGTGGGGTAACTGTGCTGGCGTTGCACACCGTCGCGGTAGGCGGTCGTAGACCGCGGCGCAATGCTGCATTGGTTAACATTGGACCCTATGGGTCCCAGGAGCCAATGAACAGGTGCGCCGGCGGTGATGATGCGCCCCTCCGCGGACGTCACCGCCGCGGACGTCACTGCCATTTTTTATCTGTACAATCACTAGATACCTGACCTTCGACAGGAGAGGACCTACACTGCAAGTGCTGCTGTGACCTCGGTCTGGAAGCGACGATGGCTGCTGTGTCTGGGGAAAGGGCCCCTGCCTTCACTGCACAGGAGTTGGAGAAACTGGTAGACGGGGTCCTCCCCCAGTACACGCTACTCTACGGTCCTCCAGACCAACAGGTTAGTACACAGGGAGCACGTTGTATGGGCTAGGCCTGGGTGGAGAGGGCTGGTTGGAAGAGGGAAGGGGGCAGAGTTCATAGAACATCAATGCATGTGAATGAATGGGCCACATGGCCAGAGTAGGGAGGGGGCCACTCACAACGACGGTGCAGTTGGTAATTACTTTTCCTCTTACCTTGTGCATGTCATGTAGGTCAGCGCCCACCAGAAGAGGGACATTTGGCGTGCTATCGCCAAGGAGGTCCGGACCCTGGGGGCCCACCAGAGACGGGGCACCCACTGCCGGAAGAGATGGGAGGACATTCGCCGCTGCAGCAAGAAGACGGTGGAGGCTCAGCTGGGGATGGCCTCCCAACGTGGGAGGGGTGCCCGTCGCACCATGACCACCCTGATGTTCCGGATCCTGGCGGTGGCCTACCCGGAGATGGATGGGCGCTTGAGGGCATCACAGCAGACACAAGGGGGTGAGTACAACCTCATTCTGCGGACTTTGCGTGCCTGGGTGGGGGGGGAGGGCTGTGGGTGTACCTAGGCCAGGGCGAGTTCCGTAGGCAAGGCCCCTCCGTAATGTAGGCCATGTGGCACTCTACCCCACCTCAGCAGAGTGCCAAGTCGAGGTATAGTTGCCCCTGTGGCAACCATGTGCGCAGATGTCCACCATTGCCATATAGGCCAGATCCCAGAAATTGCATGTGCAGCGGGCAGGAGCACGGCGTAATGCAGGGGGCAGCTGCGTTTGTCTTGTCCACCAACGGTAGCGGTATGCCATGCACTAAAACCCTCTTTCTTCTGTCTCCCCCCCTTTTTCTGCTCTCCCTGTCCTTTTGTACATCAGCATCAACAGGCGGAGGTACAGTGGCACCGGAGCACGAGGGAGCTGCATCCCACATGGCCATGGAGGGCCACACCACGGACTCTGAATACACCAGTGGGACGGAGGGCGAGGGGAGCTTCACGTCGGCAACCGGATCACCAAGCAGAGACACGGACTCATTCGACGATGTGTGCTCCCTTGTGGTGGCGGCACCATCTGTGCCCCCCACCTCTACAGGTGCAGCCGCCACCTCCCCTACCAGCACCGCCCTCCCAGCAGCCCCTCAGCGTTCGCCCCGTGCCCGCTCACCCAGGAGGGTGGGCATCACCTTCGCCCCAGGCACCTCAGGCCCTGCCCCAGTCACCCCTGCTGCCCTCAGTGAGGAGGCCATTGACCTCCTCAGGTCACTCACTGTTGGGCAGTCTTCCATTGTGAATGCCATCCAGGGTGTAGAACGAGAGTTGCAACACGGTAATGCATTCCTGGAGGGCATTCATTCTGGTCAGGCTGTCCTTCAGCGAACCCTGCAATCTTTGGCCTCAGCACTGATGGCAGCCATTGTCCCTGTGTCTAGCCTCCCCCCTCCAACTTCCTCCACCCAGACCCAATCTCCTATACCCCAGCCCATCCCAAGCACACCTACAGACCAGCATGCACACAAGTCAACACACCCAAGTAGCTCAAGCAAACATAGGCACCACACACACCACAGGCACTCACGCAAGCCTCAGCCACATACAGACACAACAACATCCACTGCCTCCACTGTGTCCCCCTCCTCCTCTTCTCCCTCCTCCCTCCCAGTCTCGTCTACACACACACCTGCAAGCACCACATCTACAGGCACCATGAATCGCACCAGGACACCCAGCACCACAAGCCGCTCACCTGCACTCACCACCTCCACTGCCATTTACACGGCCCCAGTGTCCTCTCCCAGTGTGTCTGTGACGCCCCCTCCCAAAGTACCCAAACGCCGGAAACCACTCACCCAACATCCATCCACCTCACGACAGCCTCCAGTACCTGCACCTGCACCCAAAACAGCTAAAGTGACACCTCCTACAACCACCTCCTCTTCCTCCACTCCCAGACCCCCTCCAGCTACCCATCCCAGTGTTCGTCAGAAACTGTCCCTCCGTAAAGTTAACCTTTTTGCCCCCACCCCCCTCCCTCCAATTCATCAGTCCCGTCGTAGCGCCTCAACCAAAAAGCCTCCAATACCAGTGGTGCCTGTTCAAGGTTTTTGGAGTGCACCGTCCACCAGGGCAGGCAGTAGGACCCGGAGCCAAGGCACTGGCAGCCCACCCCCTGTAAAAGGCTCTAAAATTGGAGAGTGGACGATGGGACCGTGTTAAGACTCCTGGTGGAAAAACAACTGACATGGGTTCCAAGGGGATTGGAGAGTCAGCTGTGACTTCACCAAAAGTCTGGAAGGGCCAGAGGAAGTCTCCCCAGCCTGTTGTGAGTGTCATGGCGGAGAAGTGCGCCATCATTTCCGGCGGTCGAGACACAACCGCCAGCACCGTCGTTACTGGTCAGGAGACCACCGCCGGAGTCACAGCCCAGGAGGGCCCAATTATCGTCACTGGTCAGGAGACCACCGCCGGAGTCACAGCCCAGGAGGGCCCAAGTATTGTCACTGGTCAGGAGACCACCGCCGGAGTCACAGCCCAGGATGGCCCAAGTATCGTCACTGGTCAGGAGACCACCGCCAGAGTCACAGCCCAGGAGGGCCCAATTATCGTCACTGGTCAGGAGACCACCGCCAGAGTCACAGCCCAGGAGAGCCCAATTATCGTCACTGGTCAGGAGACCACGACCACCGCCAGAGTCACAGCCCAGGAGGGCCCAAGTATCGTCACTGGTCAGGAGACCACCGCCAGAGTCACAGCCCAGGAGGGCCCAAGTATCGTCACTGGTCAGGAGAGGGCCCAAGTATCGTCACTGGTCAGGAGACCACCGCCAGAGTCACAGCCCAGGAGGGCCCAAGTATCGTCACTGGTCAGGAGACCACCGCCGGAGTCAGTGCCCTGGAGGGCCCCGGCTGCCACACCCCCGCTGGGCAATGATGAAGCGTCATGGCACACACCAATGTCCAGTGTAGAGAACGTCATGCCACACACCAATGTCCTTATCAGAACCGCCATGGTAAAGCACCGCTGAACAGGGCAAAGACAGCCATGGCAAAGCACCGCTGAACAGGGCAAAGACCGCCATGGCAAAGCACCGCTGAACAGGGCAAAGACCGCCATGGCAAAGCACTGCTGAACAGGGCAAAGACCGCCATGGCAAAGCACAGCTGAACAGGGCAAAGACCGCCATGGCAAAGCACCGCTGAACAGTCCTGAACCGCCATGGCAAAGCACAGCTGAACAGGGCAATGCACCAGGTAGGAATGAATGGACCGCCACATCAGGCATCCTTATCCCATGTGCAGCTGGGACAGTGACAGGACACAACCTTTCACGGGGAGACTCATCCAGTCTGGGCACCAGTCCCCCCCAAGACCAGTTGAGACCTGCATCAACTTGAGAGTCTGTGGCTTTGCACTCCCCAGGATGGCACAGTGGGCAAACCACCCACTGCAGAACTTGTGAGACTGTGGCTTTGCACTCCCCAGGATGGCACAGTGGGCAAACCACCCACTGCAAAGACTTGTGAGACTGTGGCTTTGCACTCCCCAGGATGGCACAGTGGGCAACCCACCCACTGCAAAGACTTGTGAGACTGTGGCTTTGCACTCCCCAGGATGGCATAAATGGCCATGGAGCCCCGTCGTGGATCTGGCTTTGCAGTCATCCGGCTGAGGTGCCCCCCCTTCCCTTCCCCCTGAGGTGCCTGTAGTATTTCTATCTGATGCCCCAGCAGTGTTCTCTCCGATTGTGGTCAGGTATCGTTTGTGGGCATCGCCCATGCATTTTTGGACTGTTGGTGCACGGACATTGTTATGTACAAATCTGCACTACTTCTCGTCTTGTATATAATTATGAGTGATTTTCAAATATATATCTGTATATTTTTGTATGACATGTATATTGGCACATTACATTGTTTGACCGATTTTCGCTTTGTGTATTCATTCTTCCGGGGGGATTGTGGGTTGTTACTGTGAGTTTTAGTGAATGCATTGGTGTGCATGTTTTAATATGCGAGGGTGGGGGTGGGGGTGCTTGGTGTGTGTCCCCCTAACTTTTACCTCCCCCATGTCGTAGGTGCAGTACTCACCGTTGTCTGCGGTGCCTACGTAACTGTTGGTCGTAGAGGAGCAGAAAGACAAGGGCAGGGAGTATTTGGAGTTCCGGCTCCATGGATTCCTCGTGGGATATGTTAAGGTGAGTGTTTTCCCATAGCAAAAGCTGTTTCCGCCGTGTTTTTATCCACAGTGAATCCGCCCCGGAAAAGGTGGCGGATTGGTGGGTTGTAATACTGTGGGCGGTACATTGTCTTCTGCCTGTCTGTTGGCGGTGACCGCCGCGCTGCTTGTCTGAACCGCCGTGGCAGGTGAAGTGTTAAAGTGGCTGTCTTTGTTGGTGGTTTCCGCCAGGGTCATAATTCCCTTTTTTTGTCCGCCGGCCTGTTTGCGGTGTTTCCGCTGCTTTAACACCGTCCGCCAGGGTCGTAATGACCCCCATAGCCTTCAGGTGAAAGTGGGATGCTTGCTGTGGTCGGGGCCAGACTGAGTGGACCCGGAAGGGGGATGGAACGCCCTGAAAGATGATAGAGGGCTGGTTGGGCCGGCCTTGCGTTGGGGTCCGGCCACATACTAAGGGCCACAGATAACATTACCTGTGGCGAGACTGTGGGGCCAGTTCAAGCTCACAAGACGGATGGCACTGTGCTAAACACAGAGTCACCCATCAGCAGAAAGCCGACCCGGCTTGGCTCCCCCTTGGTGAGTTCCTCTGTTTAAGACTGACCATCACCTTGCTGAGAGTCCTGTCTGAGCTTGATCTTGTGTTTTGCTGGGGCAGGCAGCTGGAGATCCTCTCCCCAGTATTGGAGATAGACAAGAGGTTGAGTCACATTGCTATCGCGGTTCACCCCTCAACATGGCAACAGCCCGAAGCAAAAGAGAGTATTCCCTCAAGGATATGTTGGTAAAGACGCCCACCTTGGACCGCTTCCTGCAGATGCCTCCAGAGGCCCAAACGGAACACACATAAATGGAGGGCCTGGTTACTAACTCCTTCCTTGAAGCATCGTTCTCCTCACTAAATGATGACCTGCATACGGTCAAGCAGGACCTTGTCCCAAGACCTTAGAACAGTGCAGAAGGACTTGACAGAGATTGGGGACCAAGTCTCCACACTGGAAGACAATACATCAGGCAGTGACGAGGAACTTGAGAACCTTCAGCGGGAAGTTACCCGCCTCAAGGAACAACGGATAGACTTGCAGGCGCACACGGAGGACCTCAAAAACAGGTTGCGGCTTAATAATATACATTTAAGAGGCATTCAAGTAAGAGCAGAAGAGGAGGATATCAACTCATACGTTAAAGCTCTATTCATGCAGATATTGGGGCCCTCAGCACCTGAAGTTCAAGTGGACAGAGCAGATAAGGTGTGTGTCATTCACACCTTCTTTCCCCACCCATCAGACATCCTGGTGTGCATCTACGAATTTCCAGTGAAGGAACAAATAATCTGCAGAGCCAGGGAGGCACAATCCCTGCAATTTCCTGGTCATCCCTTAACTTTATACCAGGATCTCTCTGGTATCACTCTTCAAAAATGGAGATACTTCCGCCCCAGTGACATCCTGCCTCCGGGAGCAGAATATCCCCTACTCCCGGGGGCACCTATTTACTATCATCTTCCAATGGGAGGGGCTGGTTCACCGGATCCATTCCCTGTCCGTGGCCTGTGAACTTCTGGAGCTAGACAAAGATGCGGTAGGAGAACCCAGACCTAATCAAGCAAACTATAGGTGCTCTAGGCGCATTAGGTGGCACAAGCACACATTCTCTGCCAGCCCACTGAAACATGACTCTGACACCATGGCACGAGAAAGGAGAGTGGTGCTGGAGAAACTTGGAGTAGATTCCGACTCGTGAGACCTCCCCAGAACTGAGCGAGGATGGGGTTTCCCATTTGTTAAGACGCAGGACGGGGTGGGTGCGGGGAGGTAGGGTGGGCTATGAGGGGAGAAGGATCCAGCACGAAGGCTACAGCATTGAGATTCCAAAGGGGCTTGGGTGGCCTGGTGCTGGGCCTCGCCAGGCGCTTGAACATTGTTCTTGTTCAGATTTCTTGTTTTTCCTTGGGGGTAAAGTTCTGGGACACTCACATCGAGCAGATGACCTGTCTAGACAGATAAGGATTGAGATAGGAACTCACATTCGGTCACTATTCACCCTGATAGCTATAACCATGCTGAGGGATACAATGATATGACATTTCTTACCTATTTGCAACACATGACCCTGAATGTGAAGTGTCTCAACAAACCTTTGAACAGAAGGGTCATTCTTTTATCCTTGGAGCACGCCCATGTTGACATATGCCTTCTACAGGAAACAAATCTCCTGACCAAAGACAGAACTCACTTAAGATCCAGGGTATTCCCCCAGCAGTTTAATTCCTCAGCTAACAACAAAAAGGCTGGGGTGGCCATTCTTGTCTCAAAAGCCTTTAAAAGAAGAGTGATAGAAAAGATAGCAGAGATCAGGGGGCAGCTCCTGGTCCTCCAGCTGCATGTGGGTGAACAGGTCTTGATAGTGGGCACCATGTATGCCCCAAATGAGGCCCAGGAATCCTTTCTCCATACAGCACTGGTGGAAATAATGAAAACTAAGGAGAGGGTGGTGCTGCTGGTGGGAGATCTCAATATGATATTCCATAATGTTATAGACCAATCAGCATCCCAGAGTGGGTCTCGGGGGAAGTCTCAACAGACAGAAATCAATGGCCGATGGAAATGGGTCTGCATGATATCTTGCGGAAGGCAAATCCTCATACACTGGCATACACATTTTAATTGCATGCACATAAAACGTATGACAGACTGGATCATTTCTTAGGCACCAAAGACTTGCAGAGCCTCATTACCAATGTGGAGATCGAACCCCGCTCACTGTCTGACCACTCAGCGTTGGTAATCGATCTGACCCTCCTGCTGATGTTTTGGAAATATCAATATTGGCGTCTGAGGGAGACACTTCTGCATAGACCGGACATAGTCTGACAAATTAGGCAGACTATCCGCTCTTACCTACTGACTAATGACACAGCTGATGTATCTGTTGTAGTCTTGTGGGAGGCGCCGTCATAGCAATTTCCGCACCAGGAAAAAAGGAAACTGCTACAACAGCAAGCCACAGAATTGGAGCGAATCATCAATGCATCGGTGCACTCAGAATATGGAGCCAATTAGAGGCGGTGCGGAAACAGCTAGTACACCTAGATCTAAACAGGGCAGAATATTCTCCACCTCAGACATATCTTTCATGTGAGTGGAAAAAAAGTTTGGGCGACTCTTGGCTAACAGACTCCGGGCCCAATGCCAGGCCTCAGGGGTCACAATGCTAACCTGAGAGGATGGCTCCGAGATTCGGAACAATGACCTCCTTGTGGCCCGATTCAGGGATTTCTACAGCGATCTATTCACTGCACAGACTACAACCAGGGATATCTTCAGACAAGGAACCTTACCCAGCTAACTCAGACTCAAGCAGACAAAATTGATAAGCCTATCCACATCAAGGAAGTTATAGCTGCTACTGCACGTCTGAAAGTGAACAAGTCTCCAGGCCCGGATGGTTTCCCGGGTAGGTTTGATAAAACCTTTTGTCCTGTCCTGGCACTCATATTGACCCAAGTGTTTAACTCAGTAGATGACACCCACACTCCTCCCTCATCTATGAACGATGGTTCCATAGTGGTAAACCCTATCCAGGGCAAAGACCCCAGGAAGTGTGCACCCTACAGGTCAATATTGCTTCTTAACATCGAGGCAAAACTGTTCACTGGCCTTTTAGTGGCCTGCCTGAGTCTGCTGATGCCAGTACTGATCGATCCAGACCAGGCTGGATTCATTCCCTCGAGATAAAGCAGCAACAACATGAAGCGGGTCCTGCACACCACAGACAAAGCTGGCCAATCTAAGTGTGAAGTTATGCTACTCACAGTTGATGCCGAAAAGGCTTTCGATCAGGTTGATTGGCCTTACCTATGAGCCACACTCACCACCTTTGGTTTCAGACCTCGATTTTGTGCCTGGGTGGTGAGTAACTGTAGGCATCCCAAAGCCACAGTCAGAGTCAATGGGGCAACTTCGGCTCCCTTCCCCATAGGCCAAGGGACTCAGCAGGGGTGCCCACTGTTACTCTTACTATTTGTGCACTATATGGACCCTTTTGCCCAGAGAGTGTGGGACAATCTGAACAATATGGGTGTCTGTTTCGAGGGGGAAGATTTATACCATATACCTCTACGCAGATGACGTCCTGTTGGCTTTAGACAACCCGCGATCATCTTTATCGGCGTTTCTGGGGGAGGTGTAGCTCTTTAATGCAGCAACAGGATTTTGGATAAATATCACTAAATCCCAAGCCCATAATCTCAGTGTCCCGACAAACGGATGCAATGCTATCCGGTAGCCTTCTGGTCCAATGGACCAGGACCACCACACCACATCTGGGCATTCTACTGGCCCCAAAAGTGACTGAGACAGTCAGAGTGAACTATGGCACCCTATGGGCTCAATTTATGCACGACCTTGCCCTCTAGTATTTGCACCCACTCTCCTGGCTTGGCCAAATACCTCCACTCAAGATGACTATTCTTCCCAGAATTCTATTCCTGTTTCAAACCCTACAGCTGGATCCCCCTTTGGGTGTGACCAACACCCTGCAGGGAGCGCTCTCTCATTTTCTGTGGACAGATAAACGCCCAAGAATGCATCACCAACAGACCTATAGACCCCTAAAGGAGAGAGGGCTGGGAGTCCCAAACTTTAAACTATATTTTCAAACCACACAACTCCACCATCTGGTTGAATCCTTGCGGGCGGAGTCTGAAAAACTGTGATTATTTATGGACAGGGTGATTACCGGTATGCACTGATGGAAGGTGCCCTTCCTTCCTTGGCAGCAGCGATCTTGGGGACTGAACTTCCCAGGCCTGGGGCGCTGCTTCGGGTCTGGGATGATGGGAGATCACGACGGCTGCAGATCTCACTACCTTCCCCTTACCCATGACACCCATCCAAGACAACCCAGATTTTACGTCTGGGTTGAACCAGACAGCATATCATCGCTGGCAGAAGAGCGGATGTCAATCCACTGGCCATATTTTTGGGGTTGAGGGTGTTCTCCCTTTTGAAGCGTTGTGTGAGAGCATCGCTCTGCCAGAGTCCCAACGCCATTGATACTTGCAAGATAGGCACTGGGTGTCACATCCACAATGAAGCCTGGGGTCCAGAGGGCGTTAACCCAATATTAAAAATGGCTGCTCACAAAACTTATGGACAAAGGCCTGATTTCAGATCTCTACTGCATATTATTTATGACACTCCCATTCCTAAAACCGTTGGGACAAGTGCAATGGGAGCCAGAAATGGGTAGGGTACTGAGCCCTAACGACTGGGAGGAGATCCAGTACAGAGCCAAGACTATGGCTAGTAATGTAATGAGCATCAAAACTGTGGTAAAAATCACCACAAACTGATATCACACACACCTTCATCTCCACAAATGTTACCCAACACGCTCAGGTGACTGATGGAGACAGTGTGAACACAAAGGCACATTGTTCCATATTCTCTGGGAGTGCCCCAAAATCTCGCAATTCTAGGACCAGGTACTCCAAGACATTGATACACACCTGGAGACACAACTACCTCGCTTCCCAGGCAATACGATTTGAGGCTTGCCCAATCCACTTACATTTCCACTCAAATCCCGCAAGGGCCAGTGCATTGATTTAGCTTTGGGAGCAGCACACGGAGGCACTGCCACCATACCCACTCACTTAGCCTGGCTTCACAGACTATGGGTCATTTTAGGAATGCAGAAACTTTCCTTGTTCTTTACACAACAGTGAAGACACTACAGTGAACTATGAAAACAATTAATCATGCTATTGTCCCAGGGATTTTGGAAATGTAGGTGCCCCAAATATCTAAGGCTACTGAGGCTCTTGGAAATGAATCCAGCAAATGGATCCCTCCACACTGAGACTTAGATTGCATAGACACTTTACCCTTTACTCAGTCATAGGCTCGAGTGTCCCTGGGGGGTGGGAGTAAAGAGATGTTTTGCATGTTTCTTAAAATTGTTGAAAAATGCTTGTCTTGAGCCTTTGACAGAAGCTTGATTTGCTGGCATGTTACTTACTTTTTCCTAATAAAAAGAAGATTTAAACCATAAATAAAAATTACAATTGGAAATGATGGTGAGGTGGGAGGGCAGTGTGTGTAGCGTCCATCTTCCTTGGATGAATCACAGTGCATCTAAGTGGATAGGGGAAGACCAGAATAATCTCACTCGCCATTGAGGCAAGATTTTGGAAAGAGGCAGGGAAGTTTAGGTGGGGAAGCTGTAATGAGTGGAAAAGGGGGAACTTTTTTTGCATTAGTTCTATTTCAGTTTGTTTTGTAGGAATACATAACATTGTCTAATGAACATAAATTTGTATTGCTCTCTTAGGGCCAGATGTATCAAAGTTCAAGTTAGCGATTCTCAAATTGCGATTTTTAAGAAATCCACCAGGAATGCAAGAAACCCAGAGAAGAGGAACACCTTGTGAATACCAGACAACAGACCAAAGAAGTACATAAGACTACACCCTATGCTCCATTGACACAATCCAACAAAGAGTCATTTTCATAGCATACTTGTTAGAAATTGGGTTTTTGGTTGGCAGTCAGGTTACCCTCTGTCCAAGCAAGAACCCTCACTCTAGTCAGGGTAAGTCACACACAATCCAAAATCAGCCTGTGCCCACCCTCTCGTAGTTTGGCACGAGCAGTCAGCCTTAACTTAGAAGGCAATGTGTAAAGCATTTGTTCAATAAATCATGCAATACCATAATATAGCACCCCAAAAATACACCACACAGTGTTTAGAAAAATATATAATATTTATCTGGGTATTTGCAGGTCAAAACGATCAAAGATGCAATATGAATTTGTAAAGATATCACTGAAAAGTGATGTAAAGTGTCTTAAGTCTTTCAAAAGCAAACAAAGTCTCTTTCAAGCACAAAGTACTTGGTTTCTGGTTGAAAATCTCTGCAAAGGGCCACAGAAGAAGAGATACGTGGAAAAATGGTGTGTGCGTCGATTTCTCCCCAGCACACACGGACTTGCGTTGTTATTTTTCACGCGGGGAAGTCGTGCGTCGTTTTCCGGAGCGCGGATAGTCTCTTTCTGTGCGTCGCGGGATTACCAGATGTCCCGGGGTCTGTGCGTGGATTCTCCTGCTTGTTTTCCGGCTGCGCGTCGTTCCGCGGGGCTGTGCATCGAAGTTTTGCTCTCACAGCAGGCGTAGCGTCGATTTCCCCTCTGGAAGTCAGGTGGCGTTGTCCTTGCGAGGCCGTGCGTCGAAGTTCCGGTCGCCCCGGAGGCATCGCGACGATCAGCGTCGGTGTGCGGCGTTTTTCTCGCCGCGGAACAAGCTGTGCGTCGAAATTTTCGGCGCACGAAGAGTCCAAATGAAAAAGAGAAGTCTTTTTGGTCCTGAGACTTCAGGGAACAGGAGGCAAGCTCAATCCAAGCCCTTGGAGAGCACTTTTACAACCAGACAAGAGTTCAGCAAGGCAGCAGGCCAACAGAAAGGCAGCAGTACTTTGTAGAAAAGCAGACAGGTGAGTCCTTTGAGCAGCCAGGCAGTTCTTCTTGGCAGGATGTAGTTTCTGGTTCAGGTTTCTTCTCCAGCAAGTGTCTGATGAGGTAGGGCAGAGGCCCTGTTTTATACTAAATTGTGCCTTTGAAGTGGGGGTGACTTCAAAGAGTGGCTAAGAAATGCACCAGGTCCCCTTTCAGTTCAATCCTGTCTGCCAGTGTCCCAGTAGGCGGTGTGGCAGTCCTTTGTGTGAGGGCAGGCCCTCCACCCTCCCAGCCCAGGAAGACCCATTCAAAATGCAGATGTATGCAAGTGAGGCTGAGTACCCTGTGTTTGGGGTGTGTCTTAGTGAATGCACAAGGAGCTGTCAACTAAACCTAGCCAGACGTGGATTGAAAGGCACAGAAAGATTTAAGTGTAAAGAAATGCTCACTTTCTAAAAGTGGCATTTCTAGAATAGTAATATTAAATCCGACTTCACCAGTCAGCAGGATTTTGTATTACCATTCTGGCCATACTAAATATGACCTTCCTGCTCCTTTCAGATCAGCAGCTGCCACTTCAACAATGTATGAGGGCAGCCCCAATGTTAGCCTATGAAGGGAGCAGGCCTCACAGTAGTGTAAAAACAAATTTAGGAGTTTTACACTACCAGGACATATAACTACCCAGATACATGTCCTGCCTTTTACCCACACAGCACCCTGCTCTAGGGGTTACCTAGGGCACACATTAGGGGTAATTTATATGGAGAAAAAGGGGAGTTCTAGGCTTGCCAAGTACTTTTAAATGCCAAGTCGAAGTGGCAGTGAAACTGCACACACAGGCCTTGCAATGGCAGGCCTGAGACAAGGTTAAGGGGCTACTGAAGTGGGTGGCACAACCAGTGCTGCAGGCCCACTAGTAGCATTTAATCTACAGGCCCTAGGCACATATAGTGCACTCTACTAGGGACTTATAAGTAAATTAAATAGCCAATCATGGATAAACCAATCAATAGTACAGTTTACACAGAGAGCATATGCACTTTTAGCACTGGTTAGCAGTGGTAAAGTGCCCAGAGGTCAAAAGCCAACAACAACAGGTCAGAAAAAATAGGAGGAAGGAGGCAAAAAGTTTGGGGATGACCCCGTCAAAAAGCCAGGCCCAACATGACCCCCTACCAGCCTAAAGCCAGGGGAGAACAATCACTATCCTGATGTACTTCCCTGTTTGAGGCGACAGAACAAGGACCCAGGCCCACAACAGCAGGGGCATGCTCCAGTTCTTCGCCTTCCTGACTCCAATTGGGTCCCTCTGTCCACACTCTCAGGGCCCACTAAGCCAACCCATGGGGAACCTTTCTCCTTACCTACGGATACCATCTGTGCAGCACCTAACCTTACGTTGCCCACAGATGTATCCCAGGAGCAGGATAGTACCACCAGGACCAACACAGTGGTGTTTCCCACTCTACCCTCGGGGTGTGACACTTGTCCCCTCCCCAGGGATAACTCTGTCCACCCGGACAGCAAGCCACAGTGGTTACTGACAGCTGTCAGGGATGAGAGCCAGGCCCCAGGCCTCTCAAAGCTCTCCCACCACTGTGGCTGTGGAGAGTGGAGGGCGGTAGCCCCAGGTGCTGGGCACCCTTTAACCACTCTCACTTCTACCAGGTCAGGGATGACAGCCTGAACCTGGTCCTCCCCTCTGGGGCTCTGTACCCTCCCTCCTGGAGCGGTACCCCCAGAGTCCAACATGGTCAGGGTGCATATAGAAGTCGCCCTGCACCATTCCTCCACCAGCGCAGGGCTGTTAACCTGCAACTGGCCCTTCAACCTGGGGTCTGTACCTTCAGGTTGGACTAGGGCCCGGGGTGAGGCTTCCCTCCCCCTGCCCTCCCTTCTGGGGTCCAGCACCCTCCAACTAGGAGTAGCCCCTTCAGAAGACAACATGGTAGGGGCACTGTTATCAGTAGCCCCTCCCTCCAGGTCCGGGGGGACACCCTGAACCTGGTCTTACAGCCCAGGCTCTGTACCCTCAGACCGGATCACTGCCTGGCAAACCAGGACTTTCTGGGGGGCACGCCTACCCCCCACCAGGTCAGAGTTCAACATCTGAACCTGGCCATCCAACTCAGAGTCACCACCCTGAGGTTGAACAATTGCCTGGCACGCCAGGACTTCCTGGGGGGCACACTGAACCCCCCACCAGGTCAGAGTTTAACCTCTGAACCTGGCCATCCAACCCAGAGTCACCACCCTGAGGTTGAACCATTGCCTGACATACCAGGACTTTCTGGGGGGCACACCTACCCCCCACCAGGTCAGAGTTTAACCGCTGAACCCGGTTATCCAACCCAGAGTCACCACCCTGAGGTTGAAGCATTGCCTGGCATGCCAGGACTTCCTGGGGGGCACACTCACCCCCCACAAGGAACACACCGTCCCCAAGGGCCACACAAGAGTCTGGTTGGCGCAGGTCTCCTGACCTCTGCCCATCCGGCAGAGTCTGGATCTCCCCCAAACCAGAAACGGTTTCACCTGGGTCATTCCTGGGGGCTCTGCTCTCAGAGCTGACCCCTGACTCTCCAGGTCCTCCACTGGGGTCCGCAACCCCCTCTCAAACCTCTGTCTGGACTTCTGCACCCCCTCACTAGGAGTGGTACTGCCAGACACCAGAACTGTTGGGATGCTGGCTACAGTCACCCCCCCAAGTTCTTCTGACACTGTGGGGCTTCCCTCAACAGGTGGCCCTACTGTACAGGCTAGGCTTCCCTCCTGGCGTTCCCTCATGGAACCCTCTAGGACCTGGGACCTTCCTGGGGCACTAAAATCCTCTCCCACCTCACTTGGTTAGGAATCACCTAGACCACTCCCTTCAGGAGCACCCCCAAATGCCTCTTCAGACTCTCTGGTATTCACCCAGAAGTCTGCCTCCATTGTAAGCTCCCTGGGGTCAGAGAACTCACACTCCACCTGGTGTTGGCGTAGCTCTGGACAATAAGGACCAGACACATGCTCTCCAGCAATTACATCACTCTGCCCTTCACATGTATTACCACAGTACCCTTCACCCAACCATCCAGTGACTCAGCCTTGAAAAAGCACTGTACATCACCCTCCTGAGACTGGTGAGACAGTATCTGAGTGTCCCTGACACTCAACCCATACTCTTCTGGGATGTCTCCACACTCTATATCCAGGACGTCCACCAGGGGGGAACCCTTTTCCCTGTCACTCTCTTCTATAGCAAGTAAAGTGTCCCTCCCCCAGTAGGAATATGACTCCCTGTGCCAGTTCCCCAATCCTTCTTAGGGACCCTGTGCATAATGGGAACTACCTCATACCCTTGAACCGCCTGGGGTATGTCAACTCCCTTCTTCAAGTTGGGCACCACATCTCTGGGCTTGTGCCCTTCTTCAGCAGTACTGGATGCAAGATTTTTGCTGCCACCATCTGAACTGGACTCAGCCCTTCCAGCCTCCAGTTTCAACTCTTCACAGCTCAGCTCTTGAGCTGCAATCCTTTCTTCTTCCAGGGCTAAGGCTCTTGCTGCCTCAGTCCTTTCAATAAAGTTATCTAGCTCCTCAAGATCCCGCTCTCGAGCTAGGGTATATTCATCTTTCACTGGTTCTCTTTCCTCATCTGAGTAGCCTTCCTCCTCATCTGAGCAGTCCTCCTCCTCATCTGAGGAGTACATAGTCATTTGGTTTTTTGCTGCTTCTTCCTCTGCCCATCTTTCTTCCCCCCAGGTTATGTAGGTATCTAGCAGTTCCATCTTAGTAGCTCTCCTTGATATAGGAAGGCCCCATTTTCTGCAAAGCCTCCTTAGGTCAGCCTTAGTGAGGTGTTCAGTAGGCACAAAGAATGACACCCGGTAGATACCCATTCTCAATCTGATAAGGTATCACAGGCAAAAACCAAAATCCAAAGTCCAAAATATCAATAATATATCCAGGAGGACATCAGAGAACCAAAAGCAAAAAGATGAAAAATCAAGTTGATCTTCAACTGTGGGTAGGTAGTGAAATACTTAGCTACTGTATGTCACTGCACAAACACAAGTCCTATCCTCACCGCTGATCACCAATGTTAGAAATTGGGTTTTTGGTTGACAGTCAGGTTACCCTCTGTCCAAGCAAGAACCCTCACTCTAGTCAGGGTAAGTCACACACAATCCAAAATCAGCCTGTGCCCACCCTCTGGTAGCTTGGCACGAGCAGTCAGGCTTAACTTAGAAGGCAATGTGTAAAGCATTTGTGCAATAAATCATACAATACCATAATATAGCACCACAAAAATACACCACACAGTGTTTAGAAAAATATATAATATTTATCTGGGTTTTTGCAGGTCAAAACGATCAAAGATGCAATATGAATTTGTAAAGATATCACTGAAAAGTGATGTAAAGTGTCGTAAGTCTTTAAAAAGCAAACAAAGTCTCTTTCAAGCACAAAGTACCTGGTTTCTGGTTGAAAATCTCCGCAAAGGGCAGCAGAAGAAGAGATACGTGGAAAAATGGTGTGTGCGTCGATTTCTCCCCAGCACACACGGACTTGGTTGTTATTTTTCACACGGGGAAGTTGTGCGTTGTTTTCCGGCGCGCAGACAGTCTCTTTCTGTGCGTCACGGGATTAGCAGATGTCCCGGGGTCTGTGCGTAGATTCTCCTGCTTGTTTTCTGGCTGCACGTCGTTCCGGGGGGCTGTGCGTCGAAGTTTCGCTCTCACGGCAGGCGTCGCGTCGATTTCCCCTCTGGAAGTCGGGCGCCGTTGTCCTTGCGAGGCGGTGCATCGAAGTTCCGGTCGCCCCGGAGGCGTCGTGTCGATCAGCATCGGTGTGCAGCGTTTTTCTCGCCGTGGAACAAGCTGTGCGTCGAAATTTTCGGTGCACGAAGAGTCCAAATGAAAATGAGAAGTCTTTTTGGTCCTGATACTTCAGGGAACAGGAGGCAAGCTCTATCCCAGCCCTTGGAGAGCACTTTTACAGCCAGACAAGAGTTCAGCAAGGCAGCAGGCCAACAGCAAGGCAGCAGTCCTTTGTTGAAAAGCAGACAGGTGAGTCCTTTGAGCAGCCAGGCAGTTCTTCTTGGCAGGATGTAGTTTCTGGTTCAGGTTTCTTCTCCAGCACGTGTCTAATGAGGTAGGGCAGAGGCCCTGTTTTATACTAAATTGTGCCTTTGAAGTGGGGGTGACTTCAAAGAGTGGCTAAGAAATGCACCAGGTCCCATTTCAGTTCAATCCTGTCTGCCAGTGTCCCAGTAGGGAGTGGCAGTCCTTTGTGTGAGGGCAGGCCCTCCACCCTCCCAGCCCAGGAAGACCCATTCAAAATGCAGATGTATGCAAGTGAGGCTGAGTACCCTGTGTTTGGGGTGTGACTGAGTGAATGCACAAGGAGCTGTCAACTAAACCTAGCCAGACATGGATTGAAAGGCACAGAAAGATTTAAGTGCAAAGAAATGCTCACTTTCTAAAAGTGGCATTTCTAGAATAGTAATATTAAATCCGACTTCACCAGTCAGCAGGATTTTGTATTACCATTCTGGCCTTACTAAATATGACCTTCCTGCTCCTTTCAGATCAGCAGCTGCCACTTCAACAATGTATGAGGGCAGCCCCAATGTTAGCCTATGAAGGGAGCAGGCCTCACAGTAGTGTAAAACTGAATTTAAGAGTTTTACACTACCAGAACATATAACTACCCAGGTACATGTCCTGCCTTTTACCCACACAGCACCCTGCTCTAGGGGTTACCTAGGGCGCACATTAGGGGTGACTTATATGTAGAAAAAGAGGAGTTCTAGGCTTGCCAAGTACTTTTAAATGCCAAGTCGAAGTGGCAGTGAAACTGCACACACAGGCCTTGCAATGGCAGGCCTGAGACAAGGTTAAGGGGCTACTGAAGTGGGTGGCACAACCAGTGCTGCAGGCCCACTAGTAGCATTTAATCTACAGGCCCTAGGCACATATAGTGCACTCTACTAGGGACTTATAAGTAAATTAAATAGCCAATCATGGATAAACCAATCAATAGTACAGTTTACACAGAGAGCATATGCACTTTTAGCACTGGTTAGCAGTGGTAAGGTGCCCAGAGGTCAAAAGCCAACAACAACAGGTCAGAAAAAATAGGAGGAAGGAGGCAAAAAGTTTGGGTATGACCCCGTCAAAAAGCCAGGTCCAACAATACTGCTGCCTACGAGTCATCCTTACGGTATTCCCTGTCACAAGCTATTTCTTAAAATTCGCAAACACAATTTGCGAGACGCAAATACTGAATTGCAAACACAATTTGCGATTCGGTAATTGAAAATCGCAAATTGCGAAAACGGCCTAACCGGAACAGCCTGATGACATCACAACCAGGAAGTGAGTCATCCCAAGCTGTTTCCAGGAGCCACACCCACAGGAGCAGGGGAAGAGAGACACAGCCCAGCACCAGGGAGTCAGCATTGGGAGTAAGCCAGGACCAAACTGCAACATGGCCAATACTGGAAATGGGAAGGAGAAGGGAGACAGGAAGAGGAAGATAAAATGTAGTGAGGCAGAATTGGAGGTGCTCATTGAGGAGGTTGTTGGGAACCATGATAGTCTATTTGGAAAAAACTCACTCCAAGTACCTGAGAGTGAGAAGCGGAAACTCTGGTCCGACATACAGACAAAAATATGCTCAGTGGGTATTGTGCAGCGCTCTGTGAAGGAGATACGCAAGCGATGATACGACTTGCGGTCCCGTGCCAAGGAGAGGGTGGCCAGCAGGCTTATGGAGGCAAAGAGCACCGGAGGTGGACCATCGACCCAGACACCGTCCACCCCTATGGAAGACCTGGTGGAGTCCACATTGCTGCCAGAAGCTGTCAGTGGTGTAACTGACATTGACACCTCAGGGACACCCAGCACCAGCACCAGCAAAGGTAAGGCCAGTAATTATGTGTATCCCCACATGTGAATGTGCAAATGTCCCGTAGGGAATAGAACATAGCTTGATGCACATTGAAAAGTAGTCCATGTCACATCTTACATACAACACAACAGTGCCTTATGTGAGTGGTAGTACACAACCCTAAGGTGAATACACAACATAAATAGCAAAATAGTGGTCAGCCACATAGAGAAACACCACAAACGACTCAGGGTGACACAATTTAATTGTACATTTAAAGCCACACTGTTGAAATCTGTGAAAAATGCCAGAACTTACATGCTGCACATTGTCCTTGCAGCTGACTAGGTCCCCGCTGCTGCAGGATCTGAAAAAGTGGGGGAAGCAGAAACACAGCCACAGTCTGACTCTAATACCAGTGAGTCCTACAGTATTGTTCCGACTAGATGCAGGGCAAGAGTGTTAACACTGCCAGAGTCTAACCTGGACTCAGATGAGATACCAGAACACGAACCCACACCACCACCAGAGCCGAATCCCACAGGGAGACAGCAGTCTCTGCACCAGTGCCAGTAAACTCCCCTCAGGAGGCGCCATGATGCAGGCAGACAGTGCACAGTAGAAGGAGTGGACCCATCAATCTTTGGCGGCCTTGAAGCGTCCATGCTGAAGGTGCAGCGCCTGCAATGCAAACAATTGAAGTCACTGCACAGACAGTTTGTGTCCCATAATAGAAATATGGGGTTACTACACAAGCAGTTGGAGACTCTGATTGAGGGACAGCAAACAGCTGCTGAAAACAAACACCAAGAAGTTGACACAGTTCATTGGGGAACTCTGCACTGAGATACGGCAGGAGCACGTCAGCCAGCGCAGGAGCCATCACCAATATTTTTGGAGGTTTCATAGCTTCTGTAGATCTGTCAATCGGCTAGCAATTTCTACAGCCCTGCTATCACGGCGTGCCGTTGCCACACAGGTGGAGATGGCACATTGCAGTTGGGACATTGCACAGGGCTTGGTGCAAATTACCAATGTACTGGATGCCATGCAAACAGCACACAGTGCCACAACCAGCAAACTGGGTGTTGGGGACAGTGAGGACTCCTCTAGCCTCAGCAGTCTGACAGTGCCTGTGATTGATGTGAGGCGTTGCAGTGCCAGACACAGTACTGCATGTGAGCCTGCTACTAGAGGTGCCAGTGAGGGCGCAGAGCACTCAAGTGGAGTGCGTGGATGTAAGAAGTGATGTTGAGGGCTACAGGGTACCACCTACACATGTAGAAATACAGTCATGCTATGATGCTATTAGTGTGACACTGTGAATTGTTCATGTCTGCCCATTGTGAATAGCTATGTCCTAATGACACATTGTTTACCTGAAGTCAAGGTAATAAAGATGGTAACTACAGAAATACTTTTCATTTAAGTGGTTTTGTCATTACTTACATCAGAAATGGTTGCGCGTGATGTCAGCACGTCTTTGCCTGTCCTCTGCTGCACTGGTCCTGTCTGCTGGTAGAAGGGGTGGTAATGGATCATCATCCGCATCTGAGTCAGGCTCCGTGAGTTCCCCTGGTATGCCCCTGGTGGTTGCTATGTTGTGCAAGGTAGCACAAGTGGCCACAATTTTGCATGCCGTCTCTGGACTGTACTGTAGTGCACCTCCACTCTTATGTATGCACCTGAAGCAGCTCTTCAGCAGCCCAAAGGTGCGCTCCACCACATTGCGGGTTGCCCTATGTGCTGCATTGTACCTCCTCTCTGCTGGAGTTGCAGGGCTCAGGTAGGGCATTAGCAGATAGGTGCGCACAGCGTAGGCACTGTCTCTTGAATGCACAGAGAGTAAAATGAGTACATGTGCTGTCTGACGTCACGCTTACATCAATGCATTATTCTGAACTATCAAATTACCTAGTAGGTATCCTTCCCCAAACTCCCCAGCTAGCAGTCTTGTGTGTATCCCCCTGTGGAGAAAGATGTAGGCGTCATGTGTGCTCCCTGGGTATATGGTCACGAGATCGGTAATGATGTAGCAGGCATTGCATATCACCTGTATGGTCATGGAATGATGGTGTTTTCGATTGCGATACACATACTCGCTGGCCGATGGTGGACAGATGTCTACATGTGTCCCATCGATGGCACCTAGGATATGTGGGAACTGTGCTCTCTGGTAGAAATTAACTTTAGTTTGTTGTAATGCCTGTGAGGTGTTGGGGAATCTTATGTACAGTTGTATTCTGCTCAGCATGGCATTGAGAGATGCGTTGAAAAATCTTGAGAGGGCACTCTGTGAGACCCCTCCAGCTGCTGCTATGACCCCTTGATAGCTCCCTGAGGCTAGTAGGTGCAGGGAGCATAATACCTGCACATCAGTGGGTATGCTATTGGTCCTGTGTGTTGTGCGCTGCTGCATGGGTTGCAGCTCAGCTATTAGGTCAAGTATCATGGCTGAGTTTAAACTGTACTTCTCATAAATTTCCTTCTCAGTCTGATCAAAAAGGGTTGTGCGCACTCTGAAAATGCGCTCCTGTCTCCTCCTCTCTCTCCTCAAACCTGCCAAGATACTCATTCTCCTTGCCATGACGTAGAGTGCAGCCATTGTGAAAGAGGAGCTGAGGCATTCTGAGCCTCTTTATATAGGTTGCACCTGGTTTCAGTTTGTGGTAAATTGCATGTGCAAACGCCATTCTGCGAATAATCGCAAATTGCGATTTTATGCTGCATCGCATTGCAAATCAGTTTTTCTGCGTCGCTATCTGCGTATCGCAAATAGCATCACGATTTTGCGGATTGCTATCTGCGAATCGCTAATCTCTATCGCAATTAGCGTTTCGCATATTGCGATTCAGTAAATCATATTGCTAATTGTGATACGCTGTTTGTGATGCGCTAATTCATGTCTCATTCGCAAAAAATCGATATTTTAGCGATTTCTTATTTTCGTCCTGCGAATGCCTTTCATACATCGGAAATGGCATTTTTGCATTCGCAAACGGATATTCGCACCGTTTGCAAATGTAAAAAGGCTTCATACATCTTGTTTATTAATAGAATTTGAGATGGCTACACTGTAATTATATAATAAGCAGTAGTGCACATGGATGATGCAAGTTTGACTGGCATTTGTCTTACAAATGTATACTTTAGATCTGGTTGAACCATTGAAATGGAGATAATCTCAGGAAAGAGCTATCACATTTTATTCCTGCCGCCATCCTCAATACTAAGGGATAGAATTGTTTTGATTAGACGATTGTTGGCTGAAAATTCAAAACATGTTTGCAATCTGCTTTGGGTGACAGATAATGATCGTCTTTCCTTAGATCTTGTGGTAGCCAAAAAAACAATGAGAGTTTTCTCCGTGGATATTTCACTATGCTCTGCTGTGGGTTAAGTTTGTGAGAGAATTACTACACAGTAATGTTCACACAACTTGCAATAGCATGTGCGGACTTTAATGCACTAAAAGCTAACTTCAAGACACTATCCTTCAGCATACTGCACACCATTGTTAATTAGCTCAGAGACTAACAACTATGTGAAATACTGGATAGAGATTGAAAAGTGACATTTGCCAGTAGACATCTGATGTGGCTTAGTAGGAGAGAACAGGAAGTTATATAGATGCAAGTTATCTGTGGGGGGAAATAATTTTGCAAGATCACTCCTGGCATGTCCTCGTAGTACGCCCCTGGTTCCAGTGTTTTTGGATCTAGGGTTCCCTCGCATTTCTGATGTAATAGCTTTAAGGCCTTTAATTTTTGGGGTTCGTATTTGGACTATCCGTGAATTAGTCACTTACAAGGAATCTTTGCAAGACTTATTGGATAGACCAAACGTACTTTCTATCCCCTGGTTCAAGCACATTTCAGAATGGTTCCATACCTTGGGACTCAGTCACTTTTGGAGCCAGCCCAATAACTTAAGGAGGGCTCACAAGGACCACCTGAAATCTGTTTATTGGTCCCATGTTAGGGAAAAATATCTGCTCTGTACTTCACATGGTAGGTTGACATCTCTTTTCCTCGATTATAAGTGGTTTCCCCATTTCGAACCCTTCTTGAACTTAATTACCGATCAACTAAGTAAAAGTTTGTATGCTCGATTTAGGTATGGATGCCTCCCTCTGAAGTCCTTTTCTAGTTCATGGAGCTCCACCCTGTTATCCAATAAATGCCCCTGTTGTAATGGTTCTGTGGAAACTGTAGTGCACTTTATGTTTATTTGTCCTGCCTATGGCATTGCCCGGCGGAAATGGCTTCGTCCCGCTTGTAGAAACATGGGGTTGAGAACGTGTAGAGATGCCCTCAGGCTGATGTTGAGAGATTGCTCCTCTCTTCTAACTTGTGCCGTCAGCAAGTTCCTTGCGTCCGCTTGGCATATACGTACATACTTTAAAAAAAAGGATTATAGTGATTTGATATTAATTGATTCCTCATTTTACCTTACTCTACCCAATTGTTTTTTTTATTGAATTCTTATAAATTACCGATGAGGAAGTTAAAAGCAGCCAACAGAAGGATCTTTGACACTTCCCTTTTATTTATAGGATGGGATACATATGTGAAAATGTATTTAAATTTTTTCTCTTTGTATACTCGCAGATCCCTCATTTCACAGTATTCTTATCTTATTCTTATCGCCTACTTTTTAATTTTGTTGTTATATATTTATTATGTATAGATCATGATTTTATTGTTGTAAGTTATTGCTTTGATGGTTATTCAGACCGAATAAGGCTTGTGTGCGACTACTATGTAGATGCAAACTATTTGCACCCCAGCAGAGGGGTAGTTGTGATATAGATGCTCAAATTGTGGAGGAGTTTGCCCATTACTATGAGAAGTTCCATTGGGCCCGACCACTACAGGTTTCTGACACTATTGCACAGTACCTGGTGATGGTTCCTACTCCCACGTTAGGTGCTGCCGTGAGGGACTCGTTGGATGAAGAGCTAACATTGAGCGAGGTACAGGTCTCAATATCCAAACTGCGTTCTGAGTAAATGTCAGTGTCCAGCCGAATTCTACAAGAGGTATGGGGACCATTTAGGATCCCATTTGCTGGGCCTGTTTCGGAAAGTGGGAGAGCCGGGGGAACTCCCTCAAGAACTCTGGAGAGCCACCATCTTTGTACTTCCCAAAGAAGGGAGACCTAGGGACCGGTGCAAATCTTATCGCTCGATCTCATTGCTCAATGTTGAAAACAAAACTGCTACCCACTGCTAGTTATCTCCCCCCTAATTCACTGTGAGCAATCAGGATTCATTTCGGGCAGGTTGGGACAGCTGAACTTGTGACAAGTACACAAATGGCTTACAACCATGCAGGCCCATGGGGCACCGCGTTTCTTCTGCTCCCTGGATGCTGAAAAGGCATTCAATGTTGTCCACTGGCCTTTTCTCAAACAGACATTGCAGAAATTCTGTTTTGGCCCTCAATTTAAGAAATGGGTAGCAGTGGTATATCACAATATTATCGCGGCTGTCAGGGTGAATGGGAAGATGTCTGGCAAATTCCAGATAGTCAGAGGAGCGTGGCAGGGATGCCCCTAGTCGCCGCTTCTGTTTGCCCTCATGTTAGAATGTCTTGCATGCATGAAGAGGAACAGTGTGAGGGTTCTGGATTTTAGACGCAGACAACCTAGAGGAAAAATATCCCTATATGCTGATGATATGATCCTCTTTATAACGTGTCCCGTAAATCCTATTACGGCGCTCTTTCAAATACTAAAGGACTACAGGGGCCATTTGGGGTATAAGATTAATTGGGACAACTCAGTACCCTATATTCCGAAAGGGCTTCAGGAATCAATGGCTTTGTGTGGCAGTGGACGGGTTCAAATATCTGGGGACGTTTGTAATGTTGCAGAAGGGGCTCTACTCCAGTCGTAATTTTGGTAGGGTTCTGTCGAACTTTCAGACTAATGCCAGGAGATGGAAGGGGCTTACACTCTCCTTGATGGGATGAGTAGTCCTGTTTAAAATGATTACTCTCCCCAAACTGTTATATGTGCTTCAGAACACCTAGTCTCCCAGACAGTATTCACTAAGATTAGTGGGGATTTGTGGACCTGGCTGTGGGACGGGGCACCCTAGAGTGTTGCTCAGAACACTGCAGCATAATCCTTATAATGAAAGGCTTGCTCTCCCGGATCTTGAAGCATATTCTTGGGTGACGCACCTGATTAACATCAACAACTGGATGTTCGCTCCACAAGACCACGCAACCTTTCATCTTGAGTGTGTGATGGTTTCACCTACACTATCTGTAAGGCGGGAAGGGTTCCCAAAGATTGCCACTGGCCACACAGGTGGCTCTTATGACCTTGGGTAGGGCCACAAAGACACTTGGATGGACACACAAGTTTACCAGAGAAACATCCCTCTGGAGGGTGTGAGAAAGTAGCCTCTTTCTAGCATGGTTACCCCCACTTTTGGCCTGTTTGTGAGTGTGTGTCAGTGTGTTTTCACTGTGTCACTGGGATCCTGCTATCCAGGACCCCAGTGCTTATAGATAAAAACCTATGTCAGTGTGTTTTGCCTGTCTCACTGGGATCCTAACAGCCAGGACCCCAGTGCTCATAGTTAGTGACCTAATGTGTGTGTAATCAGTAAGGGCCATATTTATACTCCG